>NC_051286.1:9338270-9938270 GCF_015220745.1 Sebastes umbrosus
TGGTCACAGTAGATGTTTCTCATTAGCTAGAAGGTGTTAGAACAGTAGTAACAGGTAATCATAGCAATTTTTAATCACACAGCTGATAATAATGATTAAAAACATCCTTCCTTTTTATTCTTCAGTAAGTGAGATACAGTCAAGAATTACCCACTTCAGTGATGTTTATTCATTCTACTTGATTGAATCCACTATAAAGCAAGGCGCATCTGTCTGTCTGTGTGTCCTTCACATATCTCGAGAACCGCCGATCCGATCTACTTCACACTCGGTAGTTGTGTTGCTCAGGACCCAAGGGATTGCAGTGTTCAAAGGTGGAGCAATTTAGCCAGATGGTGGTGCTATAACCATGAAGTGCAAACTTTGGCCTGTAACTTTTGAACCATAAGTCTCAGAATCCATTTAAGCCATGCCCATTTGCATCTAGACTGATTTTTACACCATTTTCTATTGTGTCCAAATCTGATTCTTTTGCTACTCCTCCTACACATTTTGAGCAATTGTCACCAAATTTGGTAGAGAACATCTCTGGACCGTGCCGGAAAAACGTTTACTTTTTTTTAAAAAAACTTTTTGGATTGTTGATGTTCCATTCAGTTTTGCTATAGCTGGCCCTCAAAGTTAGCTCGTATCATATTGTCATATCTCCTGAACGCTTTGTGCTATTGGGACAACATTTGGTGGACGTGTAGAAATGACGTCCAAGTGACCGTGACAAATTTGGTGCCATTTGGCCAAAAGGTGGCGCTGTAGCAGCATCATCTGACTATAAAAGACGTATTTCCTGGCTGTCTGTGTATGTACACATGACTGCCTTTTGCATATCTCGTTCGAACCATTGATCCAATCAACTTCACACTCCAGATGGGCATGCGCTCCGAACGGTCGCTGCACTAGTGCTTAACAAAAACTTCCATCCCACACTTCACTTATTTCTATTTTCTCCCTGTTCTTCCATCCTTTTTTCTTTCCCTGTCATTTCCCTCTCTTCCCTCCACTTCCTGTTTTAGCTCCTCTCTCCTTTCGTCTACCTGCAGAGCAACAGAGGACTCAGATTATACTCCGTTTAAACAAGGAGAATAGAAAGGAGCTTTAAATAGTAAACAACTTTCATTCAGCAGCAGCAGATTACAGAACAGGAGAGGACACAACCTCTGCTTCTATCTGTGTGTGTGTGTGTGTGTGTGTGTGTGTGTGTGTGTGTGTGTGTGTGTGTGTGTGTGTCTGAGTAAATCTGCTGAGCCACAATAACCCTGAAGGAGGAACTGTTTTTCTCTCTTGTGCTCATCTTTTATTGAACAACGGAGACGAGATAGACTTCAGGGTTTTTCCTCGTATTTAGGCTTGTTACTTCCTCGTTTTAATACTCTTATTGAAAAAGTTCTTAGACTTCCTTGTAAACAATTTGATGGATGTTTCAATATGCAACCTATTATTGTGCAGCATATGGACAATATGCACGCTGCCATTGTGTCTGAATTTAATCCTTTCACAGGAAACGGATGAAGTGTTGTACCATGATTGTATTCCTTGTGATATATTATCATAGAAAATGCTTCAATTGTTTCAATTTAGCTGAACCGTCCTCCCTCTGCTGAGTCCAACTCTCTGGTTTTTATCTGACATCGTCTCGTCTATTCAGCTTTCAAAGCCTCAATCACACTTAGCTGAAAGAAAAAACAAACTTCTTTTTGTTTTTGCAAACTACACATCTGTTACAATCTGTAACCACACATTTGTAGCATATTTGAGGAGAAAGAAAGAAGAACGGAAAGGGAGAAGGAATGAACTAAAATAAGAGAGAAATGAATGAGAATGAATGAAAAAAGAACAAGAGACAGACAAAGTAGAAAGAGAAAAAATATAAACACAAAGACAGAGGGAAACAAAGATGGAAAGAAAGAGACAAAGAAAGAAGGAAAGTCAAAGAAGGATAGAAATACAAAGGAAAGAAAGAACAAAAGAAAGGATAGAAAGACAGACAAAGAAGGATAGAAAGACAAAGGATAGAAAGAAAGAAGGAAAGAAAGGATAGAAAGAAAGACAAAGAAGAAAAGAGACAAAGGATAGAAAGAAAAAGAAGGAAAGACAGAGACAAAGAAAGAAGGAAAGTCAAAGAAGGATAGACATAGAAAGGATAGAAAGACAGACAATTGATAGAAAGACAAAGGATAGAAAGACAAAGTAAGAAAAAAAGAAAGGAAGAAAGGAAGAAGGACATTTTCATCCTAAAAATTTGAAGTCAAGCAAAGATCAGTGAAAGTGTTGAGACACAACACAACAACAAACTCCAGCTCCAGCCAACAGCAGATTCATTTTAGAAAGGCGGATAAACCATCCCAAAACACCAGTATGATCTCTGAATATTAAAGATGCACGAGTGCAGAAAGAAAACAGTGAAGTCATTGTTCAGTGGCCAAATACAAACATCACAGGGAGGAGTGGAAACTAATGTTTCTGTGGGATTTTACTTGACAAAACTTGGATAATTTACACCGTCTGTTTTCTTCTTCACTTCTTGGCCACAATCATGCTTTCATCAAACAGAGACATGATTATCAGCCTGACGCTGTTGCACATCACTGTACCTCCAAAGACAAACATTAAACTTAAGCTTTGAGGATTGAAAAGTACTATACATATTAAAAATCTCCATATTTGCAATTAAGTGATTTAAGATTCTGTGCATAACATGTCAGACTTTCACAGCCTTATAAAAATAATCTATAGGCGAGGGGTCCGGGCTTTTAAATCCCACATCAGTCAAACTATAGTGTGTGCAGCGTGCATGTGTTGGTGTGTATTATGTGTGATTTTTTTTCCAGATTATGATCCGTTTCAGAGCTTATTCATTACATAACTGTCATTATTGTCTCTGTACTGCGCTGTCAGAGAAACATCGAGATTATAAAGCCTGATTATATACAGTATATATGCATTAAAGTGCATCAGTAAATTAAAATGCATGTATTTTTTTATATAGCAGCTGCGTGGCTTACAGTAACATGAGCATTTAAAAAATTCAGTATTCAATATATATTAACCGTTATGAGCTGAAGAGAAGCTGCACAATCACTATTACAGTCCGTTTGTGTTCACCAATAGTAAACAGCAGGTTGAATTCTAATTATCTGAATGTAGAGATTATTTTTCACTATTCTTGTCCAATATTTCAACATAATAATACTCTAATAAACATAACTTTATAATACAGGTAAAGTTCAAAAGGACAGTGACAATCAGGGTGTATGAATTAAAAAGTGTTTTCATTCATGCATTAAACAACTAGCATAATCACTTCCTGAGTTAATAATGCCATCGCTTCAATGTGATGAATATTCAGATTGCCTTCCTTTTGATGTAATGATGTGTCTTTCTGGATTAATCTGGCACAAAGGGATTGATACACACACACACACACACACACACATACACACACACAGTGCTATTGAATGAATTAAAGAGAGAACGATACAGACAACAGTTTTTACCTTTGGACAGAGCCATGCTATTTTTCCCCCCTGTTTCCAGTCTTTATGCTAAGCTAAGCTAACCAGCTGCTGGCCTATAGCTACATATTAAGCATACAGACAGAGTGGTATCAATTAATCAAGTCAGAGTAAAAACCAAGTCCAAAGGCAGTCAAGACCAAGTCAAGACCGAGTACAGAGCAAATCAAGTCCTGTTCAAGACCATAATAGGCAATAGTGTGTTTCCAATGCTGATTCTCTGCTCTCCTGCGTTGGATAGCAGCTCATTTTGGTTAATGCAGACGAAATGCATCGTACAGTAGATAACAGACTAGTTGTAATGAAGGTACGTTTCACTGTACAAACATTGTAATTTTAAGCCCTACTATGTTGTTTTTTCCTAAACCTAACTACAGGGTTTTGTTGCCTAAACCTAAGCATTTTTGTTTAATTCACAACATTAAGCAGGTATTTGAAAAGACATTAAAACATTAAAGATTCTACAGTTAAGGAATTATTTTTCCTCGCTGCAGTTTTTCTGACAATACCTACTATACCGCAAATTCAGCATGTTTTTACTAAAAACCATCCTTCATTTTCATTCATTCAGTTCATAATTTACTCAAAAGGTTGGACCCCAACTCATTAAAGAAGAATGTTAAATTACACATCTGAAGACGTAATTGTCCTGTACTGATCCCCAACTCCGTCAACCACTTCAGTAGTTCCTCGATTCCTCTCATTTCCTACTCTAAGATCCTGTCAGCTGAATCCAAGCACTTGATGCAGGTTCCTCAATAATAGAAAGTCTGGTTGTTATCAGTCTCATCTTTATGGTCTCTTGTCCCAGTTCAGTTAAGCCATTGTCTAATTCAGAGTCTAACTGATGAGGTTCACAGAGTTTAAAGTAATTTATTCTTTATTCTCAGTGGTTTACTAGTTTCACAATCTTGGCTTAATCTAAAGCATTTCTCCTTCCAATATTTGGTAGTGTGTCATAATCTTTTATTATTTAAACTATTAACCTCTTAACACGAGTTAGAGTGAAACTACTGGCATCATATGAAACTAGAAAACCTAAAGAATCGATTGGTACAAACCAATAACGCTCCAAAGTTACGCTAAAGTTTGGCGAGGAAAAACTGGCATGACCATTTTTAAAAGGGTCAAGATGTATGAATGAAAACTCTGAGATGAAATGAGTGAAAACTGTATCTTATTAGATAAAACGGATGCTGACAAATTGCATAAATAATCGCAATAAGATCGCAATGTGACTTAAGTATTGTGATGATATCGTATTGTGGGGCTTCTGGTGATTCACACCCCTTGGCAGTATATTTTGCTTCCATTTTCTTTCCTGCTTTTTGTTTTTATCAAGCCAGCACACAAGATGACATAACAGTTATAAAAATACGTGCCATTTGGCTACAACATACAGGAGAAATAAATCTTAAATAATCTGTCCCAACCAGAAATACACAACTTTATTTTTAAATCCGATTGGTTTAGGACAATAGAAATGAAGATTTAAGTAGTAGAGTTTTGTACTGCAATGGTTGCTGCTGCTTGCTGGACAGTTTTTCTCCCTAAATTAAGACAAACTAACTGAAAGCCTTTCATTGTAAATCATGGGATGGACAATTAGTGTAAAACCACACAAATTGCAGCTAAGCACCAAGAATAATAGTTTAAAAAGCCTTTATGCTGTAGTAACATGGAACCTGCAAGTTTTCCATAAAGAATACTTTAAAGTAACATTAAGGAACTTGCCCCCGGTCTTTAGTTGCATGTTAAATCACTACAGGCGACACTTCTAAGCTGTGAATAATGGATGAACGGTACAGTCTTGTGCACTTTGCGAACAGTGAGGCTGCAGAGAAGGCGAGAGACTAGATGTGGATTTACTCTACAGTGTTTTCCATAAGCTGGCAGGGGAGCAGAGGGATGACAGCAGTGACACAGTGCCTTTGAATACATTTCCACACACATTTCCACACACACATACTAGCTGAATCCCTAAACAGGCCATACATACATATGCATGCTTGTTTTGGCATTCTGGGTTATCTAGGGAACTGTCAGTGAAGTTCCTCCTGGGACGCCACTGAAGAGAGGAAGAACAAAAGGTGAGGAGTAAAACCAAGTAGCAAACAAAGGTCCCACTTTCCTCTCTCCTGTTAGTGGAAATTAATGTTTTATTTATCAATTATTCATCCTTTTGTGACACATTATTCAGCATATTTAATTTTGACCATTAGGGATATGATTGTGCAAGTAAATGATTTAATACCAGAGGCTCTTAATATCGGTGGATTCTAGTTGAATAGAAAGCCTTTATTGTCATAGTGCAGAATACAACTAAATTCATTGAAATTCACTATTTGCATGAGCCAAGACTAAAAACGTACGATTTAATATTAATATTAAACATGTTTGATTTTAACGGAACGTCCAAGACGAGAAAAAGACTGACTTAATACAGCTCGGACTGAGTTTCATGACCACCTTACACCAAACCATGAAGATCAGCGCGCCACAGCTCTAGCAAAACTCATGATTTTATTTCCACATTGAAATTGTCGTTTGAGTCGTTTGGTGTAACGCTGGCCTTAGTATTGATTCTGTCGCCTGCTCTGTTTTAACTGCCATATACGAACTCTCCTGTCACATCAGATGCAGCCAGATGTTCCCCGTTTCCCTCATCAGTTTTCCAGTATATATACCGGCCCATTACCACTCTGTCTTGACATGATTGTCTAGTTTGCATCTATTCTAGCATTCCAGTCTTTGTTCTGCCTGCCTGAGCCTTTCTGGATAAGTTTACCTGTTCCAGGTTTTCATCTTTGCCTGCTTTTTGTTTCAAGTAAGCGTGAACTTTTATCTGAACTTGTCTGCTTGTGAGTCGTGCATTTGGCTTTGAGCTTACTGATTTTCTGAGTCAAATACAAATATCTTTTATCTATATCTCTTTTATCTACTCCCAATAGTTTACTCAATAGTGAGCAGTAAATAAAGATTTTTTACTTATTATTTTGCATTATCACTGACCGCTGTTGAGTCACACAACCGTAATTTCTGCGTGTATAAAATGTGGCGCATTGCATTGTAGAATTATTCGGAGTTGCAGAAAGTCTACTTTTTCGTTCTGTTGTGGAATTTTTGAGGGAACTATACAGTGAATTAACTTACACACTCAGAATTCAGATTAAATTGCGGATAGTAAATATAGTGCACTACATTATAAATAGGGGAGTGATTTTGGACTAATGTTGATCTTGTGCTTGTGATACTTCCTGGGACGAGGGACTTGACAGTTAGCGTTGACAACGATAGCGTTACGTTTGTGAATCTAGTTCCCTTGTTACTCATTTTTACACTACCTTTTGGGCTATCTCTTGTTTCTGATTTGTAATCACAACAATTGAAAATGTTGTGTTTTATCCAATACTGTTTTCACAACTTCTCTATTGACCCTTTGCTAAGTCCCGCCCCTCGAACACAGAGCTGGCCAATCATAGCGCTGCATCGGCCAGCTCTGACCAGGGTCCGACAACTAGCCGGCTCTTCTCCATAGACTCTCATGCAATCGTTTCAGATTCTCTTAATTTTCAGGGCTGGTTTAGTGGATTTCGAGCTAGTCCTGGTTAAACATTGAAGTGTGTTTATCTTTATATATAGCTTGTCTTTTAACTTCAGTCCATGTCCCAGATTTTGGCAGGTTTTACATACCCCAATTATCCAGCTAACTTCATGATCCTGCTCCGTGGCAGACTACAGCAGCTGTAAACATAAACCACACGGCCTCACAGGCGGCTCAACAATGTGTATTTCATCAATTTTCTGACACACATGCAATACTAAAGTACATTAGCATAATTGGATAGAAAATTGGACATTCTGACAACTCTTTTTATTATTCCTGATACTGCCTTTTGGGTATAGTAAATCTTCCTATTCCTATGCCAAAACTTTCTAAAATATTGTCTCAATAGCTATCCTGTGTGTGTATTTCCACCACAGTTATATTTGTCAGGGTGGAAAAGCCTCTTTAACTGTATTTAGACTATCACAGGACATTAAAACTCTACTGAAAGCCAAACTAATAAACTAGAGGGGCTCAGACGTGATCACACTGACCGGCCATTATCTGATTTGTTAACAATAAAGCACAATATCAGCATGTAACCTCTCTGTTTTCACACAGAGTTGATGCTAACTAACGTGTCACGTGTGTTGTTGCTGTATATGAATGAGTTTTTACTGGAGCTGCAGTTGTGATCTGCCTGATAAGCTTTGAATTGATCTAAAACCGTGTTTCCGCTGTAAAACTTGCTCTCACAATAGCCTTCTGCAGAGTCATGCAATTATGTTTCAATCTGATCGTTTGCCCTCCAGTGTTAACGCTGCACGCTGTGTACTTCGGCGAGCAAAGAGAGATTAGATTGTTGTGGTTATTATGTTGTCAACTTTATTACTTTTTGGGAGAGCCACCGGGCTCACCTAATTGGATTGTGGTAGTCTGTATTCCCTCGGCAAGAGGACGCTTAAACCTATAAAATATTCCAATTATTAAGCTTGAAGAAGTGAAGCGGAATGTGTGCCTCAATTTTATATCCGCTAAAAATAGAAACACAGATGGATGACAAGTGTGTGTAAATGTGTGTGTGTGTGTGCAGTTACCGAATCAATCCCCAGCACACAATGGAAAACAATTGAGAGCAGTCCATCATTTTGTCGCACCAGATGCAATCCATATTCCCACAGCTCACCCCATTTTCCATTTTTCTCTAAAACACCAGCACACCTCCTGTGTTTTTTTTTGGCCGCAGTCATCCTTAATATGTGTCAGAAATACAAACACAATGTTCCGAGTACGCACACATCATATATCTTCATTAGCCTCGCTTTGCTCCGTCATGTTGCGATTAAATAGCTGATCTCCAAAATTCAGTCGGCCAAAGCTGAGCCAGCACGTCCCTCTTCATTATTCATTAAGATGAGGATGTGCCCCATTTACAAATCATCACAAACAGTGATCACGCTTAACATATACGCTGGCATCACATACATATTCATAGCTGATTGACAGACAAAATATGAATCCATTAGTTTGTGCAAAGACCAAAGTAGTGATGGGCAACATGATGTATCTGCTAGTAGACATTTTTTAGGCCATTGCAGGAAAATCGGTGAGCAGAACTGCTTTATAGCAATAATTACTCTTTTGCATCAATGTGATGAAATACGTCTATTTGTCGGGTATTTAAAAACCCTGCATTTACTTTAAAAGTTTTCTGGCTGATTAAACCTCCATGTACCACTAAGTATGATAAAGGTGTAATTTATCCTGCCTAAACAAGTGCAGCCAAGTGAGTGATGGAAATCAAAATACACACCCACACAGTCCTGAGGAAAGGTCTAATCAACCAAAATACATGTGTGTATTTACCATGGGTGTACAGGATCTTTTAATTCACTAGACTAGCCAACAACACACATTCCTATCTGATTATTTTATCTAGAAATGGTTTCTAAAGTGAAACTATATCGTGATCGTGGGTGGATTATGAGACAATGGGCCCCTGGGCACAGACATCTCTCACCACCTCTCCATAGGAGCAAGACACACTGACTGTATAGTTGTTTAGCCTTTTTTTGTCATTGTTTGGTGTCTCTTTGTAGTCATTTTGTGTCTCTTTGTGGTCATTTGGCGCTTCTTTATGGTCATTTTGTGTCTCTTTGTAGTTGTTTTGTATCTATTTGTAGTCATTACACATCTCTCTGTGATTTTGTGTCTCTTTGTAGTCATTTTCTTTCTTTTTGTAGTTGATTTGTGTGTCTTTTTAGTCGATTTGTGTCTTTTTGTAGTAATTTTATGTTTCTTGGAGTGTCATTTGTAGGTGGCCAGGGGGCCCTCTGTGCCTGGTCGGCCCATTCAGTAATCCATCCATGATTGTGATATAAATTAGAATATTAAAATTCATAGACCACCCCTAATCTGAAGGGAGAGCAGTAAAACCTTTTACCCCAATTCTTGCCGGACGTTTTGGGTCATGAGATGCTTTAGCTGCTGCAATGTCTCCCTCCAACTCTCCCATAAAACCCCTAAGAAACTTCAGTCATTATCAAATCAGAAAGCCAAAATTGCTAAATTTCAAATGTCAATTTGTTTTATATTCTTGTAATTTATTGTAAAAATCTTTTTGCGAAAAGGCTACAGTTAGCTTTAGTCACTAACACTAACAGTAAAATAAAGTTAAGCTAGCAAGCTAACATGAGTTAGGTGAAAAATGTCTCCTTGAAAAGCATTTCACAGTGCTATCAGCGGGTTAGGTTGTCTTTTCCATTTCACAGTATAACTGCATCATTTTTCATAGCACAACCTGTCAACACAGAGATAACAACACATCAACATCCACCACCGTGTCAGTACTTCCAAATATAACTCTCTGCTGGGTAGAACGGAAATCAAAGTGCGTATTTTAATTCTCTCTGCTGCAACTGTACGTTTAAATTCAGCACGAGCTTCTCTGCATTTGTCACACACACACACACACACACACACACACACACAACCACACCTTAACTAATACAGCTCCAATGCAACAGAACAGAAGGACCTACCCCCTATCCTTTAACATTAAAACACTGGAGGATGTAACTAAGTACATTTACTCAAGTACAGTACTTAAATATAAGTTTGAGATACTTGTATATGAGTATTTCCATTTTATGCTACTTCTACTTTTACATTTTGGAGGCAAATATTATACAGGTTTACTCCACTACATTGATTTGTTAGCTTTCCTTACTTTGCAGATTTATATTATTATAACAAAATATAAATCAACTAATAAATTATTATGTATAGGTTAAGCCACCCAGCAGCATATAAAGTAATTCAAGTTTTCACGTTTTGTGAAACTGTGGTAACGTGAGCCGCAGAGTGTAAAACCGTGGTACCGCCAGCCGCTGACTGACTTCTGTTCCTCCTTAGGTAGTGTTATTACAGTAAGAATGGCCTCTGAGCGAGGCGAACGGCGTTGCCACGGTTTTCCACTCTGCGGCTCACGTTACCGCAGCTGGTTGCAATCTGCAACCACACCACTAGATGTCACCAAATCGAACACACTGCACCTTTAAGTAAGAGTTCGATTGCAGGACGAGTAGTATGGCTACTTTTACTTCAGTAACAGATCTGAATACTTCTTCCATCCCTGATTAAAAGTACTAATGGTGATCTGCCCACTCTTCCCCTTGAATACAACACCGCTGCTAACGTCCCCTCAAAAATCCCTCCATTTCCGTTCCATTTCCCTCCAACCAAACACTGCAGCAGCTGCAGCTCCTGATTAACACAGCTGCTGCAGGGTTCGGTTGACGACCTCTTTCATGGTACAAGACTGCAGACCTGTGGCTCAGGGGAAACACTCTCCATGTTTGTGTGTTTGTGTCTGAATTATTTCAGGTGATGAACACCAACTCAGAGAGAAAAAGGAAAACTGTGGTACTAACATCCACCTCTGCTTTGGTCCACACAGAATGGAGACCTATTAACACAAGTGTTTACACAGAATTACACAACTTCAATACTCCTGCGAGCACTTGAGTTATGTTGGCCAACAAATACATTATGTGGTATAATCATTCTGAATAAAGGATTGCTGTTTCACATCTGCTATAATTATAACACCGTGATGCTAACGGGCTGATTTCTATTTAGATTAATTTAGAGGCCAAAGTCCTGCAGCTCCTTTATTTGGCTCACACTTGTTATATAATCATTTCAAATCAGTCAAATATTTCATGTAGGTGTACAACACTCCACCACAGAGAATATCAAGTAATATATATGGACGTAAACATGCCCATTAAGAGTCAATCTCCTCTAAGACCAATCAGAGCAGTGCTCTGGGGTCTGAGAAGTGAAGCCAATAATGAAGTACATTAAACTTGCATTCTTTCTAACAGCCAGCAGGGGGCGACTCCTCTGGTTGCATAAAGAAGTTTGATTGTATAGAAGTCTATGAGAAAATGACCCTATTTCTCACTTGATTTATTACCTCAGTAAACATTGTAAACATGAGTTTATGGTCTCTAGTTTCAAGTCTTCGTCAATACAGCATGATGTTCATTTAGTAAATTATGGTCCCATTTAGAGTCAAATAGAGCATGAAGCAGGGGATGCTTTAGGACGTGGCTACCTTGTGATTGACGGGTCGCTACCACGGCGTTGTCCGGTCTGGGAGTTCTCCGTGTTTTCGTCTTACAACTTTAACCCTTTCACAGTGTGTTTTCAGTTCATGAAAGTTAATAATAACCTTGTTGGTCGCCTAAAAATGTCTTATTCAGCGTTCGGTTGTACTTAACTCCACCCTCTCATGTCACTTCTGGTTGCAAAAATAAAGATGGTGACAAAAAAAAATGCCGAACTTGATGCTTCAAAATGGCAGACCACAAACCAATGGGTGACGTCACGGTGACTACAAATATATAACAAATATATATACAAATATATATTCACTATTTTTTTTCGCAAAGATCTTTGTTACAGTACAACATGCAGATCTTTTGTTTGAATTCTGGCAATTTAAAAAGAAAGAAAAAAGTCAATATTGACTATGTTGCATTCAGTGTGACCTTTTAACCATATTCTAACAAAATTCCTCCCTGAATGAAGGACACCTTGTTTTAAAGGTCCTTGTCAAACAGCATTTGATTGGACATGTAAACAGAACATTTGAATGCTCACAAGCTACAAAAACCCAAACCATTAAAGTCACCTTGTAGTGAGATACCGTATATCCATCTTTTATGTTGACTTTCAGTAAATATACATCGTTGCAGGTGACAGTTTGTGTTATCTGTGGTAGTCCAGGACTTGATGCACATGGCCAGTTACTGTAATATGATTTTATGTCCAAAGGCAGGATTTAATAAATGAAGGGACACAGGGCTGATAGTCTGTTCCTGTCTCTGCGAGATGACTGAATTTGTTGAAAAACAGAGAAAGAGAGCCAAGGGTACTGCTCCCTCTGAGTGTATTTTAGTTTTATTGATTTACTGATATGAGGAGAGAGGAACAAACGTCCCCTGGCAGTCCACCTCAATGACATACACATGATGCCAAAGGAAAGTGGCCCTCAGAGGGACTGGGCTCACTAAATAATGGCTCTTCTCACTATAATAGCCTCAGTCTACTGACAAATAGTGATAACAACAGACATACATAGAGTTTAATAGCCCAGCCCATTAGCCAGCAGAATGAGCACTATTGGGTACAGTGTAAATGTACAGTATAAATGCCGTATTAATGACAATATGAGTATTGCACAGTTGAATTATTGTACAATTTATTATAATCTGTATTGCACATGAGAAGAATAAGAAATGATGGGGTAGCTGCTGACCTTTCAACAGGATTGCGTTGCTAGGCAACAGCTTTGGCCCATGTTTATTTCCTGTCAGCTGATGTCATTCACAAACACTGCAACTGGAAATAAACTGGGACACATTTGGAATGTTTATAAACTGGAAAATAGTTTATACCTTGGCCCCATTAGTGGCTTAAACTCAGCATCTTTCATCTTTAATGATGCACCAGATTTGGCCTAAGTACACTCGGCTGTTCCCGGAGGCTGAGACTGGCCAAAGGCTGGCACAAGTGCAGCTAACTGGAACTGAGTTTCCCAAAGTCTGTCCTCCAAAATTAAAATCTGGCTGCCAGACCAGAGTCACATTTGGTCGCTTGGTGCCAGAACAAAGCCAAGTATTCTGTGTCTGAAGAACCAGACTCTGCTGGCTAACATAATATGGAAGACAAAGATTAAGATCAAGATTAAAATCACTATTCGTCTATTCCTCTATCTTTGTGACATTTTAGGTATTATGTTTATTTTCTTTCTTGCCAAAAGTTGGACAAGGGAAAAAAAAAGGAAAATTAAATGATAACATTCTCACTCACTTGTTAACAAGAAATAGTTATGGCACGTAGCTCCTTGTAAATCCACAAGTTGTTTTTTACATTTTTACACTTTAAGATGCTAACTGTTATCATGTTAACGGTTGTGCAAAATAGAGTTCATAAAGTTTGTAATTTTGGGGAAACACTGTGTGAGCTTCAAAGGTATTTTTCTTTAACTTTGGACAGATCCGGTCTTTATGCTAAGCTAGGTTGACCATAATTTCAAACCCCCAAATCAGGACCCTTAACACATTCACATGTATGCGCTTATGCACACACCATAGGCATATTCATCAGTGCTTAGCTACAGTGCACACCTTTCAACACTGTGGACAGCACCTGAGCAGTGGTATCTTCCACTCGGCAAGGAAGTGAATGAGTGTGATTCTAAAAATGTGAAAACTGCTGTCCCACGAGGCAGTAATGCTCTTTAAATGTTAGCACATTAGCGTGCTCATAAGAGACCTGTTAGTGTCAGATGATCAACAAAATGATTTTAATTCTTCCATTGGGGACCATAAATGTCTGTTTCATTGCAATCCATACAACTGCAGTCAGGATTCAGTCTGGACTAACTGACACTGCCTTCCCTAGAGCCATGTTGCTATAGCATGGTTATAAAAAAAGAGACATCAGGGAACAGAACGAGTCTTCAATCTAAGATAATTCACAGCAATATATCAAGCTGACCAGATAACGTCCTGTCAGTCATGATATGTCTTCACTTTGTCCCTGAATGTTTTATTATATTTATAAACTGAAGCTTTGTAGGTTTTGGTGGTAAATGATTGTAGATGCGAGGGATTTGTCAGAGCTTATTGATGCCCCTTGCCCCTGCTGCAGGTATCTGCACATAAACCAACAACTGAGCCTGCGTGATAACCTTGTATGCTGTAATGAATAATTTTAGCACCTGGGAGCTTAATCCCTTTATTGATGGACCTTGAGGCGTTTTCTTGTTTAACCTCATATTAAATGCACTCTATGAATACTTACCAATGCCTTCTCCAATAACTAGACGCATCAAACTTGTGTATCCGTTTGTGTTTATGACAGTGTGTAGCACCGCTAATAAGTTTTCATTGTCCTCGACTGTTTAAAGAGTTATTGACCCACAACAAGACAAAGACAAAAATTAATTCACAAATATTGGCTTCAAGCTTCAGTGAACAAGAGTCTTATGAAGTGTGTGTGTGCGTATACAGCATGTGTGTGTGTTTGCACTTGTGCTTCTCACATCGTGGATCTATAAACTGACCTTTCGCTTAACCCTTCGCTACTGTTGCTATGTACTTCTGTCAAGCTTTCTGCACATACAGTTTGTAATTATAACCGGGGTAGATTTAACACTCAAAATCTTTAGTAAATTTGGAAACAGTGAGCTGAAATTACATCTGTTGCTAGCAGATTGTATTAGCTGTAGCTAGCTAGCTAATTTAGTCAACTTTAGCTCCAAGAGTTGGTTGAAAACGCTGTGTCCGTGTCTCTTGTTTTAAAATGGAAAAATAACATATAGCTCTTGATAGCTGCATACATGATATCATTCTTAAAGACTAAACCTGTTAAACGCTGGGTACTGTAGTTGGTTATCCGGAAATGCTAACAATTGCAGCTTGCGTTAGAGCAACACACTCTTTAAACAGTATATAGGATTTAGCGACATCTAGTGGTGTGGTTGCAGATTGCAACCAACTGAGTATCCCTCCGCTCACTCCCTTTCTATGACTGCAGTAACGTGAACCGTCATCTCATCAAATACCGCCATTTGGTAGGTGCCCCTCTGGAAACCGACGCACGGAGGCACCCTTTAACAACAGTATGTGATGAACCGGGCTTTCAACTAACTCCAATATAAACCCACTCGAGGTGTTATTCGACGATCGGAGCAAGTGACGTAGTATTAATAGCGGGAGAGTCCAAGAGGTCAGGCAGGAGGGGTGGTGGATGTATCAAACAAATACAAGACTTTCAACCAGGAGGCCGGTGTTTGTGTCCCGTGTGAAACTAAAATTATCGTTGACTTATTTTGTCATGTCAGTCTTTAGTCCCGTGAGTCCCGTGAGTTGCTAGTCCCGTGAGTCACCAGTCAGTGAAGTCAACGTCAACCACGATCATTTCCTAACCCTAACTAAGAGGTTGTGTTGCCTAAACCTAACTTTCATTGAAAACAGAAGTTTATTTTGAAAGGACACTATGCATGTAATGAGCGTATATTGACACGCAGTCCCTGGTCTGTCCAACAGTAACACAAAATGGGTACCATGTGCGTCAGTCTTCAAGCGGCACTGTCCAAGAGGCAGTATTTGAAGAGTTGGGAGTGAAAATGTGTTGGGTAATGCCGTTTGCCTCGCTCAGAGGCCACCTATACCATCGTAACACTAATTTAGGAGTAACGGAAGTCAGGCGGTACCACAGTTTTGAACTCTGCAGCTCACGTTATCGCAGTTTCACAAGCGTGTATGAGAACTACGGTGGCCTTCAGGTAACGTAAAAACGCGAAAGGCTCTTGCTAGAACCGTTCTGGGCTAATGTAGAACCGTGGCGGAGCAACATGACAGACTCCATAAAGAGGACCCTCTCCCTATGTAGATATGAAGGGCTTATTCTAAGCTAACGAAAACACAATGATTCTTATATTCAGGTGATTATACACTAATGAAAACATAGTTATGAATATTATATTCCATTTCTGCTAATAGATCCCCCAAACACTGTTCTTTTAAATCATTTTTTTAATTTTTATCCTGTGTTTTTGGCTTTGGAAAGGCAAAAAAAAAAAGAAAAAAATACACCCCGCAGTGCCCAATTACTTTTACTAATAATTAGAATATCACAATTTGGGAGGAGTTTAACAAATGTCTGAGGCTGTGCAAGTATTTAGGCTCTTGTCAAGTAAATTCTACACTATAATAGTACATTTGGATCTCGTTAAAAATCGACTATAATAATCGTAAAACTTAATAGATATAATACTGTGCATGGTGTTATTTTAATGAGAGGCAATTAAATTAGATAGCCTATAGTCAAACTCTAATGTTACTGGATAGAAGGATAATAGTGTCCATTTTATCACAAATCTTAAATCACCCAAATATTGTAATACACTTTTAATCTGATGATAATGATGACACAGTTATACAATTAACACATAGTTATGCTGCACTAGTTGTCTGTTTATGAACTGTTTCTACATTATGGTTGAATTCCAACATAGCAACACACACATTCATCAACATTCAATCTTCAATGGTTACACATTTCTGTATACAAATACAGACACGCATGCAGTGAACTCCCACAGTGTTACATAAATCATGTGGAAGCATAAATAGAAACCGTATAAAACAAACTGTTTGCGTCATACTTGTGATTATGACTATGTGAGGTTCTGCCTGCAGCTGCCTTTCCAGTCAGTTTAAATTTTTTATTTCACTTCAGTTAAGCTTTGATAGATGAAATGACGTCACTAAAATTCAACTTGGTGCATTCATGTTCCACGGAAGAACCGTGTACTTCACATGATCTCCTTACTGGGACTTACTGTTCACATCCGCTGGTAAAAATCTATGAGAAAATAGGAAATCTGCTACAAATTTCTTTTATTTTGAAGGTTTATTTTTTTACAAAGTCACTTTCATGTTAAAAACACTGCTGAATGCCACTTCTATTTCTTTTTAGAAGAATCACTTAAGGTTTTGAGGAAGACCAGCTTTGTTTTAGGTGTATAACATTTGCTTGTCATGTTTTATAATCTCTGTGGGGGTAAACAGGAAGTGGCACGGTGAGAGTTTACATTCATTTACACACCAGATGGTGAGCAAGGTTTTAATCTTTATGAAAACATGCCATGCCGTGCAAGCTATGGAGAACTGCATCAGATTGGACACTTATATATATATCATCTTTCCTATATAACATGAAAGGACCCTGACTGACCATTACAGAATAGTAGATATTTACCAAAAACTTATATTCAAATTTATCCCATAAACTGTCTAATATAAAAAGTACCATGGTGTTGGATTGTAATGGATTGTTCAGGTCAACCAGGATACTTCTAGCCAAGGCACAAACAGAAAATGTACCATGGTACAGCACTTTAATAGTAATTACGTGTCCATTATGTGCTATTTGTTGTTGTATAAAAAGTACATGATGCATTGTACCTAATTAATATGGCACAAATATGTTATGTCACATGCATGCTTGCACGCAAAACACTTACCATATTTACACGTCTCCCACCGACAAAGAGGCTCTAAGGGAGGGACGACGTAAATTACTGCTCAGTGCATCCGAAAAGATACATACTACTGTTTATTCACACAAAAATATGTTAAACGATACTACACATAATTGGGTATATATAGTGCATAGTATGGGATTTTGGATGAAGCCTGTGTGAATGATATCAGCTAACAGGAAGTAAACATGGACCCAAGCCGTTGCCTAGCAATGCAATTCTGTTGAAATGGTCTATAGATACATTAGATACAGTATATTTATTCATAGCCTACTTAATGTGAAGCTAAAGTTACCCAACTGTGAATATTGGGTCATTACAGATGAAGACATCTTACAGTATATATCCATATTATAATAAATCCATAGACAAAATACAATTGTCAAGGCGATAAGCAGTATTGATTTTTATAATCATGATATATGGGAATACATATGCACCTGAAAGCCAGCCTACTGAGCATGAAAAACGGCGTAAATTTCCAATATTTTACTTTTGATACTGGAAAAAACATCTTATCTACTCAGGGTTAGAATAAACGAACATCACACCACTATTAGGTGTAAAATATGTCTTCCCCTGTTTAATTTTTTTTAATACTTATCACCCAGTCTTTTCACTACAGTATGACAGCTGTGACAACCGTGACATCCCTAGAAAGGAAGGATAATAGAAAATGTATCTCTGAGAAGTGAGCCCCTGTGGCTAAGTCATTTAAATGCTCTTCTTGATTTTAAAATGTAATTTGAGACCATAACTTTTCCCTGATAGGTTAGTATTTGTATTGGATTATTGTTTTATTAATATTATTATTATTACCATTATTATTATTATTATTATTATTATTATTATTATTATTATTATTATTATCATTATTATAATTTTTTTTATATATATATATATATATATATATATATTTGTTTTTTATCTTGTTTTTGGGGGATTTCCAACAGACAATTATTTTGTGACAAAGGAGCATACGTATACATAAAATTAAAATAGTCTTCCACAGTTAAAGTCATTGTAGAGTGACATTTTATAACAATACAGACAAAAACAGGAAATGTAAAAAATGTAACCAGAAACAATAGACTACACTAACAAAAAACGTAACGATAAAACACATATTATAGAAATATTAAGAACTGCAGTACTACAATTGTTGTTTTTATTGTATGTATTTCTATTAATTTTCTTAATATATTTTATTTCACCTTTTTACTTTTTTGAATAGTTGCCACAGCACATGATGGATAGTCAATGTGATGAGACTACAGCTGATTGAGATCTGACTAATTAATGCCAATTAGTGGGTGAAAGTCCATCTAATTAAGCTAATTGAGTTCAGCTGATTGACTCAAACCTATACTGTACATTAGTGATGTGTCGGTTGAGAACGAGCCGGCTCAAAGAGCTGGCTCTTTTAAGTGAACGATGGGAGCCGGCTCCAATCTGAGAGCAATTTTTTTTTAATTATTATTAATTCAAGGCAGAATGATAGGATCTTCTCCGCGCCACGGACACTCCATGTAACTGACTGTGACTGAATGTTGTGTTAATGACGTCCGTGCGAGGTGATGACAAACAAGGATCATACCATCAAGCAGGGAATAGTGGCGGTGCGTGGCGCGCTGATGGTCTACAGGTACAGAGCAGGACGGAGAGGAGGAGAGAAATAGAGAGGAGTGCGGTGCGGTGCGCTGCGGTGCGCTGCGGTGTGTTGCGGTGCGGTGCGCTGCGGTGCGTTGCGGTGCTTTGCGATGCGTTGCGATGCGTTGCGCTGCGTTGCGCTGCGTTGCGGTGCGTTGCGCTGCGTTGCGGTGCGGTGTGCTGCGGTGCGTTACGGTGCGGTGCACGAATAGCAGACAAGATGTGTAATTATTTTTAATAATTTAAGTGATATATGTGCACAATTACTAATTATAGGTCAAAACAGCGCTAAAATTGGTTGAATTATAAAAGGTAGACGTGGTGAAACAAAGAGCCGTTTGGAAGCCGGCTCTTCTTGGTGAGCTGAGCCAAATGATCTGGCTCACTAAAAAGAGCCGGAATTCCCATCACTACTGTACATAATGTAGGTAATCAGGTAGTCACCTCAAAACAACTATATTTACACAATTTTAGTTTCTTCAAATTTAAATTTCAAATCACGGTATTATGCCAAACAACACCCACCCACCGCCTTGAACGTCACATCTCTCTTCCAACCACATTTTTGCTGTATATCTCTCATGTACCACTCTCCCTTATTTGTATTTTCCGACAGCACCTGAAGGCAGCGCTGCTCCCATCCTACGTGAATGCAGCATAAACTGTTGAGGTGATCCATGGCAACAGAGAGGAGCAGCAACCAACCGCCGGAGCCTGCTGCTGTCCTGCTCACACTCCTTCTTCTCTCTCACACACCTTCAATCTCTACACACTCTCCGTCAAATGTAGCCGGAATGAACCGAGGAGGAATCACTCTTGACGGCTACCGTTGAGAACATTTTCGGTACATCAAGGTGACCGACCAGGGAGAGCCAGAAGACAGCGGCAGGTGACCGCAGACAGGACCCGCAGCTCGGACCGTTGACAACGGACACATTTATTTTTTTGAATCTGGCAGCTAACGGTTCTGGAGCTTTAAATTCGGTGCACTAGTCCAACCTCCAAGCAAAAATGAAACCAATTTGTAACAGTTTGTGGGCTAAAAGGGCTTCATATATTTGATTTAATTCATCCCAGTCCACCTCCACCTGCTCCACCTCCCTTATAGCACCGTCCAGTTTATCATTACATCCATATATCTCTCTCTTTAAGCATCTGAAATCGTTGTGAAGATGGCGACTGGGTCGGGTTGGCAGCAGTATTACTGCCCTGCCGGTCAGGGGAAATTCAGTTCATCCACAGGAACCAGCATGTCCTTCCAGACCGGCATCACCATGGAATATACCCAAGACCTGCACCTGAAGATGAGCAAGAAAATAGCACAGCTAACAAAGGTAAGAGGCCTGCTCTTCATCATTTCTTCACTCTCTCCTTTGAGCTGTGTGTATCAGCCAACCCTTGGGTTAGAGACCCTGCATACCTCCCTGTTCTTGCGCACCAAACTCCATTAGGAATTGTGCCTATTTAGTTTTTAATCTGTTATTTATCATCATTCCTAACAGGTATAAGAAGATTTTTTATATCTATCTACATTTCAATCATCTTGTAGTACATTCGGCGTTCATATAACACAAAAAAACACACATTTTCCATATAAAAACATATTACAATTGATGCACACTGCTCACTAACTATTGATTTAAAGTTGGATTTTTTAATTAAAACACATGCTATTTGGTGTTTTAATTGTACGCCGAATTAAAACTACTCTTTTTTTCTTAACAAGAGACTTTGAGCACAACACTGAAGTCTTATCCACTCACTAAAAGCCTAAAAATGTGAAAATGCACACGTCTTTTAGTGTGTAGTGCCTGATTGACAAAGGCTTTTTAAAGGAACCTAGCTGTCCACTCTGTGAATTCAGACCTTGCAGGGGCCATCACATAATGTTCTACTGTAGATATTTTAGGTTTTAAATGGATGTAAAATCATTTTTTTTTAAAAATGTATTTCTATTAATTTCTATTATATTTCACCTTTTTACTTTTTTGAATAGTTGTCACAGCACATGATGGATGAGATCTGACTAATTAACGCCAATTAGTGGGTAAAGGTCCAGCTAATTAAGCTAATTGAGTTCAGCTGATTGACTCAAACCTATACTGTACATAATGTAGGTAATGAGTTTGCATTTTGTGTTAGAGACCCTGTATACCTCCCATTCTTGTGCACCAAACTCCATTAGGAATTGTGCCTATTTAGTAATTAATCTCTTATTTATGAATGTTTATAACAAATATAACAAGATTTTTTATTTCTCCCTGAATTTAAATCATCTTGTTGTACTTTCGGCATTAATATAACACAAAAAACACTATTTATTTTTGATAAAAAATATTACAATTGATGCACACTGCTCACTAACTAATGATTTAAAGTTGGATTTTTAATTAAAACACATGCCATTTGGTGTTTTAATTGTACGCCGAATTAAAAAGCAGCTACTCTACTTTCTTAACAAGAGACTTTGAGCACAACACTGAAGTCTAAAAGCCTAAAAATGCAAATGCACACGTCTTTTAGTGTGCACACACAAGAATTTAAAGGTTGAGCTGAAGTGCCTGATTGACAAAAGCTTTTTAAATGGACCTAGCTGTCCACTCTGTGAATTCAGGCCTTGCAGGGGCCATCACAGAATCTACTACTGTATATATTTAAGGTTTTAAATGGATGTAAAAACCTTTTTTTAAATGTAGGTGTTCTTGAGTCAAGAGTCCTTAACTTAAAGATCAGCCCCTCGGAGACAATTTGGGGGTCAGGATTGCCTAAAGAATGTGAATAATAATGATAACGTAGAAATGTACTGTCAGCGTTTGTAGATATGTATGATATTTTTGTTGCTTTTGGTCGAGATAATGAATATTACTCTGTAGTGCAGTAATTAGTCTTGAAGATTTTAGTGCACCACTCAGATTTTAGCTGGGTTTTGGGAAATTTCAGACTTAAGACACGTGATAAAAGCATGCATTGAAAGTCAAACAAGCAAAGAAGCCCTAAAAACAGTGGAGTTTGGTGACAAATTCCTGTTCTTACTCGAAAGAACAGGAACGCTTGTGAGGTTACGAGCTGCCTGAAGGCGAATCCAGTCTGTTGGGGATGCTGCATCCATCAATATCGGGTCATTAGCCGCGACAATAATCAGATCAGTCATTAATCACGTGGAGCAGCACAGACTGTGCTGGCATTTTGTTTTACTTGCCCGTGTTAATGTTGTTCTGGGGGCCCTTATAAATAATTATGCAGCTAAATAAGGCACTTCCTCCAAACTTTGATCCTTCATGATGACAAGCAGTACTTGGAAACGAGGCACAGATTGAGAATAAGATTCACTGATTTGATTATCCTCTTGCTACCATACAATTCCCTTTTCTCCCTCCTTATTTGCTTATTTAGAATATTTTATTATATGCCTTGCAATTCCCCTGTTATGCCAGAGTGTATGTGTGTGTTGAATTTGAATATGTGTGCCTTTTGATGTACATTACTCTTACATATGTATTCATACAGCGTGTCCTGTAGTTCTATAGGAAAACATGTACTGTTCATATTGGATTCAGGAGCTCATTAACAGGAATTAGTTCAGTTAATTTTATTTGTTTTGGCCTCAGCTGAGTAGGAATGTTATATTTCTACACCGACCGTACCTCTGGGCTTTCAAGGGCATTTCAAATGTTTTGTTTTTTTGCCCTGAGGAGCAGTGCTTTCATCTCCCACTTGCCAAAATGACAGGGTTCAAACTTCTAAAGCAACCCCTCCACCACATTCACCCAGGGTCAAAGCATGTTTGTGGCTCCAGTGTGTCATTATCATCAAGCTGCAGGTCTACCGGTGCCTCACACATGTTTTGCAGCTGGCTTGTTGGCGAGGCCTTCTCTTCGCTACTGAAGGCTTTGACACCTCAGCTTGGTTATATCCTCCAAGGATTTGCTACTGACACTAACATAAGATGTGTGCACTCAGTATTTCTCTTTGTTGCTGAGGAAGTGGAGGCTGAAGAGAAAAATCATAATTCAGCAGCCTTGGGGGCGAGTTGGTGTGCCAAGACGTATAGTGCAGTGTGGGCTCTTTAAAGTCACATTGAAATAAAAAAAAAAAGAGACTTTTTCACCTTGTTGGCTAATTCTCCACATCATAACACCCTGTATACCTATTTAACTACAAACATCAAGGAAATGAAACACATATTTTCTTATTATCTTAGTTGTATTTTACCAGTAGGCACACTGTACACATTTCTACCAACAGATAGATTTTTTTAACGTCAAGCCCACATGCCTTGAGCCTCTCCCATTATTTAACCGACTATAATTGCGTATAAGCTTTCTCCTATTGATGTAGTGTTATTTCAAATAATGGAATTAACAGGTTTTTATTTGCAAGTAATTTTCTGATTGCTATGCTTGCAATTCTTATTCACAACTTCAGATATTTCAGAGGTTAGGATTGCAAAATAGAATAAAAACCTCTTTAACTTTACATAAGGAATCATAGTTGCGTCACGGTGGCTGAATTTAATTTATTTTGCAGAATCCAGTACAAACCCAGTAAGCATTGGTTTGATAAGACTGGGAATGTGAAGATGTCTACATCACCATTGGTTCAACAGCATTTAAATGACTTTCCCTCCATGATAACGTAGTTATGTTTTAGTCACGTTTTAACTTAGATATATATATGTATTTTGACCTGCTATTTACCAAAAAGGCACAGTACAATGCCAAACAACACCCAAAAAAGAAAGTTACCAAAAACATGCTTATTAGGAAAAATTATGCACAAAACATTTCGTCATCAGCTGTGCTAAATATGCATTATTAATGTCCAATTAATTTCTTTCAGGTCATTTCTTTCAAGTATAGGCCAAGAATACAGTAGCTTTTGTAGAGCTGCAACGATTAATGGATTAGTTGTCAACTATTGAATTAATCGACAGCTATTTTGATAATCGATTAATTGGTTTGAGTGATTTAAAAAAAAAAAAAAGCTTCTCAAATGTGAATATTTTCTAGTTTCTGTACTCCTCTATGACAGTAAACGGAATATCTTTGGGTTGTAGTCAAAACAAAGACATTTGAGGACGTCGTCTCGGGCTGTGGGAAACACCGATTTTTCTCCATTTTATGACATTTTATAGACCAAACAACTAATCCATTAATCAAGAAAATAATCAGCAGATTAATCAACAATGGAAATAATCGTCAGTTGCGGCCCTAAACTTTTGTAAACCTCTGCTTGTATGACAGTGTAAATTGTAAACTATTAACATTGAATGCATCATCATGCAGTGTTATAAAGCTGTGTAAAGAGTTGACATCTCAGTTCACCGCCAGTTTTGGGCACATTTTCTGTGTCTGTGCAGGGGTTGGGCGATTGGATGAATACGTCACAGATTACTGAGCTGAAATCTTACACAGTATGTGATATAGTTGCCAGTGTTGTACATCAGATAAACCATTGAATAATCCCTTAAAGGGGAAATAAGAATTTCAAGCATAGTGATCACAAAATTCAGCTTTATTTGAAATGGAAATCCAATATTAAACCTAGTTCGTTACATCAGAATATTACCAGATAAAAGCCGAGACAGTATTCCAGCTAGTATTTATTTACCAACTAAAACAATAGTGAATGGTATATTCATCTGTGAAATCACATGATTCCCACACACTCCCACAGGCGTCACATCTGAGCCTCGTATCTCCCGTGCCTTGTCGTATTAAGCCACAACAAAGCGGGGGAATGGGCCGATAGCATGCGGGCCATCTGCTCCCGCTGACCGCTGATCTCCGAGGGGCCAGAGAGCTGCGTTCAGGAATAAACCGCAAACTCGAAACCTCTCTGAGCAGCTCTCCGACACGTTACAGGCCGAATGATTTCCACTTGCTGTGTCTGAGGATGACTCGAGAGTGATTGAGGCATCTGAATTTTTCATCTCATCATACTTTGACTGGCCTACTTTAATCCTGAGTGTCTTTTTGTGTTCTTACTTTGCATATTATGATCAAGATCATCTCTCTTTTTTTAGATTTGACACTTCTGAATTCCCTTCCTTGATATATTTTGAGGCATTTTGACTTCCTCTCTGAATCGTCTGATTTCTGATGATTATCTGCTCTTCAGTAATGCACCAATACAAACGTGCAGCGTGCAGCGGTGTTGTCAGCTCAGCTTTGACTCAAACATTGGCTTTACACACTCGTGCAGGGACTTGCATTGTCAGTAAATCAGTCATTGATTGCTCTTCTCCCGTGGCGTTGACTTTCACGATTTGTGACGCAAGACTTGTTTGCTGCCACTGTTATTTAAGACTTCTTGCAATCATTTTTAATCCCACAAAGCTGCTTTCCGGCCCTTTTGTGTAGTTGAGGCTCGGCAAGGATTTCGCTGTCATAATTTTTTTGGAAAGCCGTATTTCATAAGTTATACTCTCTGATGGTTTTGCCTTTTTATTGTAGTGCCTCTGTCAAAAAGGAGGCAATGTAGGGGGTTTTGCTGCTATGGCAACGTGTTTTATATAAATTATAATTCAAGGCATGAGAAGTGGGCCGAGGATTTTTTGTTTTTTAAAGGAGTGAGTCTGAATTTGTCCACGTTGAATCAGGACTGAAGTTTGTGGTTGTTGTCAGAGGGAGCGCTGGGAAACGGAGCGGGCAGCATGTCATTTTGCATCGTCAGGAGAATGCCTTAAAACAAATGTATTACGAAGCCTAGGGTGTGTGTGATTGTGTGTGTGTTTTGTATCAGCAATGCCTGACTGACTTTAGTGTCAAAGTGAGTCAGAAATAGACCTCTGAGCTCTCCATGTATTTCTGGACGAAGGGATTGAAAAAGACAGAGATAGTGAAATACTGTAGTGTGTTTACAGTGTTTGCAAGTCATATTCTGTTGCAGCACCACAACATCATATGTAAACAACTCAACAAAGCATTCAAATGTTAACGAATAAATCTGAAAAACCTTCTTTTTTAACCACGACATCATCTGCTAATATTTTCCTGCCTGCTCTTCAAGTATTTTTCTGTATTTCTGTCAATTCTTTACGATATTGTGCAGCAGACGCTGGGGAATCAGCTATATCAATATGTGGGCGTACAGATGCAGCACACCACAGATATTGGCTTTTTTTTATTGAAGATTATAGATATAAAAATAGGCTTGTAAACTAGTGGGATCCAGTAAAACATGATTCATGATGATTCTACTTAAGTATGCATGAGTATGAGTCAGCTACTGTACTGTAAAACATACAGACTGATCCAAACTAAGACAATGAGAGGACTCACGGGGTGTTATCCTCTTATAATGGATGAATTAATATTCGGTTTATCAATCAGCATTGCTCCTTTAGTTCAGAGTCATTTGTTACCTCCGCCAAGGAGGTTACGTTTTTGGTTTGGTTCGTTTGTTTGACAGCAGGATTACGGAGAAGCTACTGAGCTGATTTTTATGAAACTTGGTGGCAGGTCAAAGGTGTAGCATGGGCCAAGGAAGAACCCATTACATTTTGGAGCGGTTTGGCCTTGGCAGAGGTCTGCACTCTCCAAGTGCCCTCTCTAGTTATTCATGTTTTTCTTCATGCATCCATCATCCCAAAACTGTCAAGTGTTGCTCCTCTCTGCCCGTGCTTCTTACCAAAGACCTAACAAATCAACACAAACTGCTAAAGCAGAGAAGTTGTCTTATTCTGCAATATAATAGAAGTAGGGCTGCCAAAGTTAATGCGATAATAACGGGTTCACGCAAATTCGTTTTAACGGCACTAATTTCTTTGACACATTCACGCAAGTTGTGATTTTTAGGTTGTAGCGGGCTCAGTTTTTGATAAGAGTATTAAATACTTGACAGATCTCAGTTTAAGGTACATTTTGAAAAGATAAAAAATGGGCGATTAATTTGCGATTAATCGTGATCAAATATTTTAATCGATTGACAGCCCCAAATTGAAGTTATTCTAACGGATAAACACTTGGAAAATAATAATAGTCCTGTTTTATATAGGTTATAATTGGAGAAATAGGATTTTTATGACCAGAAATGTGAGTGTGTCTACACCAGTCCTGTTCATTGAGTGACTGTAAATAATACTGCTGAAAAAACACACACAAATACGCTGTCATTGCTCGGCAGCGACACTTAAGCCAAGATGCACGTGTGTTTGTGTGTGTGTGTGTGTGTGTGTGTGTGTGTATTGATGCCATAATCCAGGGGTGGTGGTGCAGTGAACTGTGAAGCTTGGGCAGGGTTAGAGAGCAGATGGTGTGAGCAACATGACTCCAGACTTGGGAATAGAGTAGGGCTCATTCAGTGGGGATTTTTAAAGGCTCATACTGCTAATTCAAAACCAAAGCTATAGATGTTTTCATTTTGAAAACCTTCATTAAAATATGTTTTCAAATTAAGATACAGAATTTTCCTGCCAAAAGTATCAAACAAATTAATCATTAGAATATTCAAATGATGTGATATGAACTGTACTCATGGCAGAGTGGAAAATACCTACTACTACAATTGTTACTGCCGTGGCTGTTACTATTATTACCCTTAGTATTATTAGTCGGAATAATTAGGGCCGTCAATCAATTAAAATATTTAATCGTGATAAATCGCAAATTAATCACACATTTTTTATCTGTTATTGGAAATCAATTAATAACACAAAACAATGACAAATATTGTCCAGAAACCCTCACAGGTACTGCATTTAGCAAACAAAATATGCTAAAATCATAACATGGCAAACTGAAGCCCAACAGGCAACAACAGCTGTCAGTGTGTCAGTGTGCTGACTTGACTATGACTTGCCCCAAAACTGCATGTGATTATCATAAAGGGGGCATGTCTGTAAAGGGGAGACTCGTGGGTACCCATAGAACCCATTTACATTCACATATCTTGATGTCAAAGGTCAAAGGACCCCTTTTGAATTGGCCAGTTTCTCCTCGCCAAAATTTAGTGTGACATGGAACCAATGTATTCCTCAGGTTTTTTAGTTTCATGTGATACCAGTATCTTCACTCAAGTTGCGTAAATGCGTTAAAGAAATTAGTGGCGTTAAAACAAATTTGGGTTAACGTGTTGTTATTGCGTTAACTTTGACGGCCCTAGTAATAACACGTAATATTACTGCTACTATCACCTCTGCATCTGCCACTGTTGTTACAGGGATCCTGGGTTATTGAAATCTTAATAATATCCTTTTAATTAAACATAAATGTCAAGCGAACTCCCCTGACACAGATTAGAAGAAGCTACTATAAATTGGCTGTTGAGATGTTACTTCCTGTGTAAAGAAAATGACTGATTTTGTTGTCCTACAGAGAATTTTAGACCTAGCATGTACTGTGTGTGAGTGTGTGCGTGGTGTAAACGGTGCAGGCGACAAAACATGCTGAGTGACATCTCATTATAAGCTGTTATTTATCACTGAAAACAGGAAGTGCGAGGAGGAGTGATGTCCCCATTTTAGGACCTGAGAGTCTTTTCTGGAGTCGACAAGCTGGACAGATTGGCCCTCACAGCGGCTGAAAGTACCGGGCCATGAATTTCAACTTTGTAATCTCTAAATATAAATTTAGCAGAATGAAAACACAGGAGATTGGTGTGTGTGTGTGTGTGTGTGTGTGTGTGCATGGCAGCCTGCTGCTGCTGCTGCTGCTGTGAGGAGTACAGCTTATTAACCTCTGCAGGATGCTCCACCGCTGATTGTCACAATTCACTGTCAGATTTCATTAAGATACGCCCACACACTCTCACACACACTTACACTGAAACACACAGACAGGGAGAAAGATAGGGGGAGAGAGAGGTGCATATTGTCCTCAAGCTCTACCCTGTACAAATAAAACACTGCCGACATGCCTGTTGACTTACACACACATGCTTGAACACACACGCACGCACACAGTGGCTCATGGATTCGCGAGGTGTGTATGGAGGATGATTTGATGAGTCATTCTTAATGTTTGACCTTGAATGTCTCCTCAGCCTTCGGACAGCCAGAAGCTACTACTCTTCTGAGTCGGCTGACGCAGCCAACCGCGTTGCAGCAACAGGCGAGGCATAGAGCAACGCCAATGTACGATTGGTTGTTATATACGGCTGATTTATCAGACAAATATGCTGTTGTCTTTGTGGGAAGTCTCCTGAGAGCCGGTCAGTGTCTTCCACCTCCGGTATGATGGAGGTTTTGTCTGTAAAAGCAGCCAGTGTGTTTTTATTATTACTGTTATGAGCTGTCTGACCTGAGAGCTCATTCCAGCGTGGTGTGGTGGGATTGCACTCGACAGACTGTAAAAGCCGCAATGAAACCTGCCTCGCTGATTCACTGAATGACGACTGATAATGTGAGGGTTGGGAATTTTTAGGGCATCACATTACATTTATTGTTTCACAATATATGGATTACTAATGGCTTTAGTCCAAAGTTATTAAAGGAAAATCCATGATTAAAAACACCTAAAAAGTATGAGAACCTTTGACATAGCTATGTAACTCTTAAGAATAAGTCTCCCTTCTCTGTTACTGGGCTGCAGTTGGGTGTAGCTAAGTAAGGACATAAATAATAAATCTCTGCTCAGTCATATTTGGGAGAGATACGATTGATGTGCCTATCTCACCAATCGTCTCCCCCCATGGGAAAACAGTGCACTGATAACAGTGTAACAAAGCTAATGCTAACCGTTTCATGTAAGTGGATGGAAGATGCTAAAATACTTCGTTTTTAAAGCTTGATTTATAATTACCGCATCCGCGAGGGCCACGAGCATCCGCACGGCCAAATTGACGTCACACCATCAGACACGTCAATTCGGACATTAAACTGTCAAATACAGTATATTGTTGGTTTGTGACTCAACAACCTTGAACTTAATATTGAATAAGTAATAAGTAACTACATTAAATCAAACATATTAGTGTTGAAAAGACTTCCCTGTTAACAGTCCCTCTGGTAATTGGAGTGAAATAGAAGGTTTGTATAGGATCAGACACACAGGAAGAGACAAGAAGCTGATCTTATCATTTTTTTCCCTCTAAAAGGAGCCCTCAGGTGTTTTACACCTGTCTGCTCCTCTTTCTCAACTTCCTTTGTAACATCCTGGCTCTCTGTGTTCATGGCTGTCCGGCAGAGGAGGAGGAATCTGTCTTAGCCCAGTGAGGTTTTAGCTTGAGGAACAAAAGAAGACTAGCACTAAGAACAGGATTTTTTCCCTCACTTATATGAGCCTGTAATGGACCAGCAGTGTGTAACACATCGTCGCTTTGCCACAAATCGCCTGCAACAAGCCTCGCTCTGCACAGGATTGTTTAACGGTGAGGGCTTTCAGGTGATGTAACAGTCTGGTGGCCATATTGAATGGCAGCAGCTTGTGGGCAACAGCAGCTGTGCAGAGTTGTGTTTGTAGATGTACAACATATCCACGTCATTAGAGTTGGAACAGAAACAGCAGAGTGTTGGGCCATTTCTGCTTTCTGCATGAGTGCTGTTTTTGAACGAGAAAAAATCATTTCATTACCAATCCGTGCAACTGATTTGGGGCTGAAATGATGTTGGTGCAGTGTGTTAAGTAGTGTAACAATGGTATCTGATTAGCTATGAATATCCATTCTGTTACCACCAGATTTCTAGAAAGAAATCTAAAATGTCTAGAACTGATTTTAGAGTCCTCTTCTTTCATTTAACCCATTTGTGCCCACAATTTTATATATATTTCATTATATTTTAGGTAAACAGTAGTCCTATGTGCCCAAAAACTATATAGCATGATAAGAAAATGTCTGTATCTCAGAAACTATGAGGAGCACAATCTAGTATTTGGTATCTATGCACTCATAACAAGTTGAATATCAAAGATATTCATGCATATGCCGTGTAAAAATTATATGGAAGACATTAAATAAACACAATGTTAGCATTTTTCCTTATTTTAAAATGTAGATCTAAAAAGTTTAAAGTTGTACTGTTGGATATGTGCTCAAAGTCTGTCCATACCAGATTTCAAGACTTTAGACCAATCAGAACAAATGTTGTGGCATTTTTCCTTATCATACTAAATATAGTCTTCAAGTACAAATGTGTTAATAAGCTTGTGATGCATTTTTCATTATTTGCTCATATCTTGCTGCCATATGTCTGATATATCTGCAAAACCATTTAATATATTCCACTCCCTAACTCTTACAGATTCAAGAGCCACTTCTAAGCCATATTATTCACTCATTCACTTTATGAGATAAGACACTGTTGTAGCTTAAAACCCCTGCATTCTGAAATGAACAAAATCATGAGAATAAAAGAAAAAATAACATTAACCTATATAAAAAAACAGCTTTAACTTTGAAAAAGGAAAGAAGCAGCATCAATTTGCACGTGGGTGCATGAAGTCGGCTGAAAAATCCATATTCACTCCATCATTAATGACAACTGTGGGCCAGGTTTCTCCTCTCCTCGGCTATTTCATACTATAACCAAGTAATCAAACCTCTACCTTCCACTATTCCTGTTTATTTCAGGCGAGGAAATAAACACATACATCAGAAAGTATGGTCTTCATACATGTGATTTTTTTTGCATAAAATGGTGCCATATTGATTTATAACCACTCTACAGTTTATACAGGTATTCACTATCAATACCTTAAATGGGTAAATATCTGAATTAGCCGATTTTGACTGAATGCCACTGCAAAGTCTAGACCTCCCGACTTGACACCAGCCCACACATTTAACTATAAAAGGGAGCTTTTTGGCAGACATTGTCAGCGGCGCACATCAGGATTTTGGAGGCTAAAGTCTGCTTCGACTTTCTCTTCTTTTCTTGGCAGCAGTGTGAGTCTACATGGCCACCAGGGAGCTGTCTACTCACTGGTTCTAATTCTCTTTCCTGATGGGAGAGACAGACAAAGAGCACCTAGCACAAGCAGTTAACCCTCTTTTTACCAATATCAAGAGTATCATTCAGATGGGTTTATAAGACTCAGAGGAACAACTTTAGCTACAGGCAGCGGCTTCTACATTAGGCATCTGCTGAGCAAGGTTGAACGCTGTCATTACATTTTACTCAGCAGAGTCAACTCAGCTCAGTTTACTGAATTAATTTACTACGTCAACTGTTAACAAATATTTAACAGTTGACCTTTCAAATATATTAAATTCTAAGATGATGAATTGTATAGCTTATTTACTGGAATTATTTAGTTTGCAAAAACGGTTATATACTGTGTATTTGACAGTGTAGCCTTTGCTGCCACAAATAAAATAAGCATTTTATAGTAGTTTTATTTATTCACCTAACACACTCTTCCATACTTCCAAGAATGAACAAAACAGTGGATAGACAGAATGATAGATGAATGACACAGCATGTGCATCACAGTGCTGCTGTTAACAATAAATGGTTTACAAATGTGTGCAATTGTTGGACCACATATCAGATCACGTTTTTTGCAGCCGATACGATTGACAATCATTGATGAGCCATATGAGCTGATACATGATCGATACCAATCAAAGTTTTTGTTGTTGTTTTGGTGTACAAGGCTCCCGAATAACTTTTTTCAACACCATCATTTCAACCGCCCCAAAGTCAGCGTAAACCGTCATTTAAAAAAAAAAATGTTATTCTTTTACTTTGTTATTGTCATCTGTAGTGGTTATTTGCATGGAAACCCGCAATTCAAATGATTAGGAAATAAACAATTTTAATTATTTACATATTTGTTTTGATTAAACAAATTCTTGGCATTAGTTGTTTTAATTATGTATTATAAGCTGCTCAGATCTAGTATAAGGAAGATAAACAGGTCATAATTCCCTCTCTAATGTATTTTATATTGTTTTAAAAACGTCTCCTTCGAACAACTGGATTTATTCAAGTTTCTCGCCAAAAAATAAATCTTGAACACATTACAACAATGTTATAATTTACTTTCACCCAATACTCATTTTTACTGAATAGAGCTTGATAGAACACATCATAATATAACTCAGTGCAACCTCAGTTGACGTTAGCTGTTACTGTAGCTCCGTTATTTAGCCAAGCAGGATTGTGCTACCATTCACAGTTCACCCTCTGACACACAGACCAGAGACTGGCAGCAATATAACGGGACCCTACCCATTCATAATATAATTTGGACCCATTTACTGTGCACTGCTACGTAGTCTAATTACATTTTGGATACAGCACTGCGTCACTGACCATGACATGTTGTAGGGAGAAAGTTGGGTGAAATATAAAGAAAGGTATCGTCTGCATATTGTGATACTTATTTAGAGAATACTGTGATGCATTGCAACAATTTCATCATATTCATATCAAACTATAATTCTGATTATACAATAACCAAATGGGTTGATGCTGACTACTTTGCCTTTCTTTCTGTTCTTACTAGCCCTTTCTTTCAGTTCTTTTTTCTTTTTACCACAGATCATGCCCATCTTGGCTCTTTCTAGAATTGGCAGGCCTGTTTACTCCTCGCTCCTTCACGTCCTCTCACCATATCTCTGTTTATCTGCCTGTCCTTCCCTCTAGCTAAAGGACATCCAAACAACAGAGGGGCTCGCTACGATTTCACCCAGCCCTTGGTCTGTCTGTCCATTAAGATAAGATGTAACTGATCCCTAAGGGGATATTTGGGCCATTATAACAGCAAACAGTGACAGGACACAACAAGGAAAGAAATATAAATAGTTATAACTGGACACTTCAATTATATAATATTGTAAAAGACATTTTGTGCAAATTGAATATATTCTGCTGAGACATTTTAATATGTTGAGACTGTGGAAGTGAGAAGTGAAAAACAGGAATAGAAGAGTCATACCCTCCCCATTTTATCTCCCGTTACCATAGAGACACAATATTTTCGGCAATTCATCAGTCAAGCCAAGTCAGCTGTTTGTGTGAAATATATTTTGAGATAGCAAAGAAAACATTTCCATCCATATTATTTAACAAAATCAGCATGTCAGGCTGTACTATGGGAAATCCGTGACCCTGAATTGACTCCCATTAGAGGGATGATAGTAGAAGGGGAGGAAACTCTGATAGGACCTGCAACTTCAAAAGGGGTTGTTATAACTCACTAGGGTATTGCATACCATTACCCTAAATATCTATTTATCCGTACAGCTCTCTGACCTGTCTTTACCCCGAGTGGCTGACTGCTTGACAACCCCATGACTCAGCATTCCTCCTTTTTAAACCAATGGGTTCTCTGAGTGCTGGTTTATGTCCAATCAATAAGGCTCATTCTCCACAAATGCCTACCTTGCTTTCTCTGTGCTTTGTTATGCCTTACAGTTAAGTTAGATGATCCTTTTTAATTCATTTTTATTCCTTGTCCCTTTATTTTGTTTCTCTTGTTTATAGAGCATGTTGCAGCATTAGAGGATAGGTGTATAGTAAAGCATACAACCTAAATGTTAGTCATTATTTTGAGTAGCTGCAATGCCAATAGAGCTACAAAATGAATATGCTTGCCCAGAGCTTTTAAAAAACATGCTTCCAACTTTGAGGTTTGAGTCCATTTATCTATAATTGAGCAGCCTCGGGCACTAATTTCATGTTAAAGCCTGCTCGTCTTATCAGCCTAATCAAATAGTAGGGCTGCAACAAAGGAGAGCACCCCAGCATCAGTAACCAGGAAGCTGTAGATTCACCCTATTTGTCCAAATTAAATTACGGTGTTGATATGGGCACCTCGCCGCCCGCAGGAGCTGACAAACCAAAATCTGAATCGCACAGGGTAGAAAATTGTGCTGCCTCACTGCTCTCTGTGTTTTTCAAATCACTTGAACAACATACACTTCTGCCTACAGCCCAATCAGCCATGCAGCTGCAGCCAGCTGTGCCATCCGTTGATTATTCTGATGTCAAGTGATGCCAGAGGAACTACAACTAAGTTTTGTTTTCGTCTCTCTGCTTCTGCATGACGGACTGCTTTAAAAACAGTTGTATTTGTGCAGAGGACATCAAGGACTACTGAAAAAAGTCATGACATCATGAGGAGACGTTACTAAAGATGCAAAGACTCATGCTTGCCGGATAGCAGCGCTGCTAGCTGGGATGACAAAGACGCCAGGAACCAATTGTGACCGGTAGTATGTGAGCTGTCGTTTCTAACCAACACAAACAGAAAACTGAGTCACTAGGTGACAGTTTAATAATGAACTGTTATGTCATAGTTTTAGTTTTCTTGATTTGAAAAGAGGCTGTTTGTTAAATTTGCTAATTTATAGAATTTAGAATAAATCAGGTCATAATATTTAATGGAATTGTGGAGCTCTGTTGAAGTTTTATATTCAAGCTTTTGGTTTATCAAGTATTTGTAGATCACTAAACTAATTTATTGTAGTTGTCCCAACTTCATGGCTAATATAGATGAATAACTTCCATGATGCTACCACTAACTTTGTGCTGAGTTTGGAGGATAGCATACAAAGTTTGTATTTTAGAAATGAAAGTGCAGCAGTGTTCTGCTTGTAGTAATCAGAAACTGATCCTGGGAAATGAAAGATAAACACCTTCACACAGCTCCCAGACTCAATGAATGAATTTAATGAATGTTCAATAATGTTAAATCCAAAAGCAAACTATCTGCGTCACACAGCTTTAGCTGAGTATAGCTTTTTAATTTTTCCTCCCATGCTGAAATCGTTGCTGGGAGTGGTTATTATACAGTATGCTCACGGCAGCTTCAAACTGAAAGTTAAATTTAATTACAAGCAGGCATCACAGCGGCTCTTGTTCTTTGCAAAAGTGAGTCAATCAGCGCTTAGTTAGGATGTAAAGAATGAATACGGCAGTTTGATAAAGTATTACACACATCTTGGTTATTCAGTGGTGTGAAGAGTTGGACAGAGCAGAGTAGAAGAAGAAGAAGTTGAAAGCAGCTGAAAAAACTTGCTATTTCACCCAGAAGGAAGTAACTTTGCAAGACTGTAAATTGATTAAAATATTTAATCTGGATTAATTGCACGACTGGGGAGACTCGTGGGTACCCATAGAACCCATTTTCATTCACATATCTTGAGGTCAGAGGTCAAGGGACCCCTTTGAAAATGGACATGCCAGTTTTTCCTCACCAAAACGTAACGCAAGTTTGGAGCGCTATTTAGCCTCCTTCACGACAAGCTAGTATGACATGGTTGGTACCAATGGATTCCTTAGGTTTTCTAGTTTAATATAATACTGGTATCTTCACTCTATAAAAAAACGCTTTAAAACTGAGCCCGCTATAACCTCCAGAAGATCGATTGCATTAATGTGTTAAAGAAATTAGTCGAATTAAAACAAATCTTGACAGCCCTAATGAAAAAATAAACAGTGAGCTGGGTGGAAATGAAGTTATTTTTGCTGTCCAGACTTGATAAAAGATGTCTGAATCCAACATGGATTTGCCAAAATTCTGATTTGGGCTTCCAGTCTGAGCACAAGCCTGTGCCACTGTGTGACTCTTAATACTGCTAGCTTTTTCAGTCAACATAATATGTGGATTCGCAGCTCATTACCACTTCAGCAGAATGTTCGACCAGCTCCCGTCAACAGCACAGTTCTGCTTTCCTCCCGCTCTCACTTGCTTTTTTATCTGTGTAGTTGTTTGTATGACAGCTCTGCAGGTGAGCTATGACATCCTGCCCTTGTCTTTTTTATCACCCCATTAAACAGACGTGCACACACATACGCGCACAGCATCTCGGCCTTAATGCTGCTGCCAAGTGATGTTTTTTTTTATTTGTGCGTCTTTGCCTTTGATGGAGCGATTACGAGCACACACACAAAGTGGACCAGTTTTCTCCCAGGCTTGACGTTTTCATGCACTGTTTAAACAGGGTTCACTCATTCCCATTGCGTCTAAAATACAACAAATGATGAGATCACACAGACGCACACGCCCGCCCACGCACGAGAAACAGAGAGGCTGCAGGCTACAAGTGCTACAGACACTGATGCCACCGCTAATGGAATTCAGTGTGCTGTGAGTGTGAGCAAAACAGAGAGGAAAAGACAGGGAGAGAGAGAGAGAGAGCTCTGCTGTTCCCAGAGGGACTCTGTGCTATTCTTAACACTCTCTCCATAATGATCATCCCATTCATACATTACATCCGGTGCTACGCAGACTCGTCTTTTCTGTGATGATCGCTGAAACTAACATCTCCATTAGTCCACATCCAGAGTCAGATCATTGTACCCAAGGTACAAAAGGTGTATTTTAATTGAAGACATATGAGACAGTGGACCCTATAGCTCTAGATAATGACCTCCAGCTCTGTAGCTGTGAGCTACTGCATGACTCAACAGAAAGTGATCACACCTTTAAATGATTTTCACGCTCCAGCACCCGACCTGGCCCTGGCAAAGGACAAGGAAAAGGCTGTAAATCAGACAACACAGTATGGGAGAGAGATCACCCACTGAACCAGTTAATTCTGGCTCTTGCTTCATCTTTATGACCTTTTATGGTAGCGGTGCTCTCTGTACTTACAGTAATGTATGTATTGGATATCATATTTTACACTTAACCATAATGAGTACCAACTGGGCATGATAAAGTCAAATAAACCATAAAACAAATGATGGAGCACAGTATTTCTTTCTGTTATTAATTCTATATAATACAAAACAAGTATTTGTTTACAAATGACAAATTTAAATTGGCTAGTTAGTGTCTGTTTTGATAATGTTTGGTGGATTTACAGTGCTTTTTGTATCACCATGTTAATGTATATTGTATAGTAAATTTTTGGGAAAATCAATTGAGAGATAGTTAGTGGATCAATCTTGGAGCCCATCGGCTGTCGGTCTGACCACGGATGAGGGACCAAGAGGCTATATTTCTGGGGTTTCGGTGTAGCCAGCGGATATCTGGGCAAAGACTTCCTTTTCCGTGCGCTGCTCAGTTTTTACAGTCCGATTAGAAACTAGAGATGCAAGACTGTAGTTGGAGTTGGGAGACGACGTGTACAACCAGATTGTTTCACAAGTAGCCAGTTTAAGAGCTAATTTTAAGCTTAATTGTTGTTAGACGATAGCTGGTGAGTTCCCAGATTGCATTTCGCCCATTGCTTTCCGCCTCCTTTGCTCTCCCCACGGACTGTTTACCTGCATTCAACCAAAGCCTTCCAAACGGAAACCAGAATGCTTCTAATACCCAAATCTTGTCCCATTGCCTACAGATTCTACATGTGAATGCAGATACGGTTTATAGAGATTAGTGGATACCAAACCAGACAGGAATATTAGTTTTTTTGTTTCTTTAAGCAAGTCAAGCATTTGCAAAATTGCCCACGATGGCCTAATATTTATTAGAGATATTATAAAGATATATATCATGGTAAAAAGGCAAAAACTCTGACAGTTGACAATATATAGTTTTTCCTGGGCACAACAATATGACGATTATATATATGGAATTAATGGTAAATGGACTTGCATTTATATAGCAACTTTCTAGTCTTCTGACCACTCAAACTTTACACAACATGTCAGCATTCACCTATTCACACAAACATACATACACTGATGGTGGAGGCTGCTGTACAAGGTGCCAACCATCAGGATCTTATCTAATGGCACAGCCTTCGGGAGAAATTTGGGGTTAAGTGTCTTGCTCGGGGACACTTGTGACATGTGACCGGAGATCGAAGCGCCGACCTTCCCATCGGTGGACGACCTGCTCTACCTCTGAGCCCACAATAAGTCCTGAGAATTGAGCTTTTTGTTCTCAATTTGCAACATTATAAAACAAATAAAACACTGCGAGTTTCCAAAAAGATGCATGACATTTTTTTAAATCCTTCAAGCATCTACAGAGCCCCAAATCTGTATTCCAAAAAAGGATTTAACCAATACGTGTTTTTGCTTCTGTAATGAACCGGTCAATAGCAAATGTTTTATTTATTTTATACTATTTTCTGTGGCAAAAATATTTCCGACATGCTCCCAATACTGTCCAGTATTTTCTTCTAAGCCATCCTGGGACACTGAAATGTTCAGAGAAAAGTAGTGTATTTGTGTGTTTATAACGATGCATGTAGTCCACATACCATACACATACCTGCATACAGTATGTGTACTGTACGTGTCCAGCCATGCAAGGTAGAGTGTGTGTGTGTGTGAGGAAAAGACAGAAAAGTCAGTACAGTGTTAAATGTTCCACTGAGACAGCACACCCTGCAGACGCTACTGACAACTTTTAAGACAAGAGGGAGACATTAGGGACACCGAAAGGGACAGGGAGAGACAGATTAAGACAGGGTACAGATAAGATACGCCGAGGCATGAGTAAGCAGCACAATCCAGACATCTGTGTGTGTGTGTGTGTGTGTGTGTGTGTGTGTGTCTCTTAGGGGACAGTCATCCTCTATTTCACAGGAGACTGACTGGGAAACAGGTGATGGAGTGTGCCTCATCATTCAACAGCTGTGGACATTCATCCACACACACAAACACCTAAACCCAGGCATCTGAGGCTGAGGTCAGATTAGATCAAGCTGTCTTTGCCAGAACCAACCAGTGTGTATGTGTGTGTTTGAGTGTGAGTTTGTGTGCAATGCTGGATGTATCTGAAGCTGCTGTGTTGTGTTTAGCCTCTGGGCAGGGTCAGTGTCAGTCAGGGTTAGCCCATGCAGTGAGGGAGACAGCTGGAGAGGGATGGTCGACTGGACAAGCCGGCCACCACCTGGACACACACATTAACATACTCATAAACACACACACACACACACACACGCACACACACACACACACAGAAAGAGAAAGCTAGAAAAACAGGAGCGAAGAGTCATTAACAGAGAGTGTCACTAGGTGTTTTGCCAACAACAGACAATGCTATTGTTCATCTAAAATTAAAATATCACTCTAGATGGTAGGAGGTGAAGAGCTGGAGGGTGTGAAGATCCAACTTAGAATGAGATCAGATCATTACTGAACTGGTGTGGGTGGAGAAATTGGCATTGCAAATTTATATTGACAAAAGCAGCCTAGTATCCCTAAGAATTACGTATTATACCAGTGTCTAGCGAGCGCAGGGAGAGGTGTGCCCTGACAGAAAGTGTGTGAAGGTCGGGGTTAAAGCTGCAACTAATGATTATTTTTCATCGTCGATTAATCTGTGGATTATTTTCTCGATTAATTGATTAGTTGTTTGGTCTATGAAATGTCAGAAAATGGTGAAAAATGTCGAGCAGTGTTTCCCAAAGCCGTGACGTCCTCAAATATCTTGTTTTGTCCAAAAAAAAAGACAAAAAATGTAATGCTTTTAGGACCTTTTACCAAAAGTTGACCAAAATTACTCAAAAGATTAATTATCAAAACAGAATCAGCATGTTTTGATTTTAATTTTACAAGCAAAATAATCATGGTTATTAATATACATCCTTGAAATACTGAAATACTTCCCCAATTATTGTGCAATAGAAAATATGGAAAGACAAGACTTATATAAAAGACAAGACTAAACTGAAGTCTATCTGCACTAGAAGCAGAATTCTTTTAATTTGACCAGACAGTTAGTGGTTCTGTTTATAGACCGCTGACATAAATGCTGTTCCAGAAGCTTCTCTCAATTTTTTGGCAGTAAAATGGTCAAGGCTAGTCACATTGAATACTGCATCAGTCAAACAAATGGCCATGCAGTAGACAAACACACAGACTGTGAGACATTAGCCGACAAGAGAAGAGCAAGCTGAATGAGATCACATTATCACATCAGGCTGAGAGTGGATTAGAGAGCCAGAGATTGTAGCTTTGGGCCTGTGCTGCTGGTGACTCATCTGACCTGATTCTGAACAGCAGCAGCAGCAGAAACAGAGAAACACAATGAAACACACATCTATCACCTACCTGTCACCATATGTGGGATGTTATGTTTTCACATATGCTTTGCATTGTTAACACTGATTAACATTAATTCCAAAGCTCTCTTTCTTTTCTTCTTACTGTTTACATAATGGGGCGTCATAACACAGTTTGTTATATTTAGCACTGTTGCTACATGTCTGTAAGTAAATGTATGGAACACAGTTCACAACTGGGGTAGCTGAGCAAACCATAGTTTATGGTTTAGTATATAGAGAGTTTAAGTCCTGCTAGGTAGCTTGCTTTCGCTCGCATCTGTAATTTAGTGGATTTTCTTGTAGAGGGTTTCTTTCTGAAAAGCTAAAATATGTTTCAGAAGTTTATGCTCCATATTTAAAGGTGAATTGGTATACATTACTGTACTAGATATTAGATTTGAACATCATTTTATTCAAGCTAAAGCAACTCTTTTCCATTGGCACATGTGAAAGCCTTAAAGGTGTAATATGCAAGAATTCCCCCCCAAAAAAACAATATATGGACTGAAAAATAATCTCTTTCAATCATCACTTATGACCCACTAGAAGTGTGTGGTGGTGTCTGTGTCTACAGAGATCCTGCAGCCCTCAGCAGATGCCCAGAAACGTCCCGAACACAGCAAAATAAGAAGAAAAGAGAAAATACAGTCAAAGTGGCTTTGTGCCCCACGTGGGGGTGTAATTCTCAGCCAATAACCGTACGCAGGGTGTGCAGCAGGCGTTCAGGTTGTCAGATACCGCCGCTTTATTACACGGCAGTGTTGAATACTCGATTCTGATTGGTCAATCCCCGCGTTCTGCAGTCTGCAATTTCGGTATTACAGACCGTTGCTATGTATAACAGACCGTTGCTATGTATAACAGACTGTTGCTATGTATAACAGACCGTTGCTACGGGCGCAGCTTTGATGTCGGACTCTGGCAGACCGTTTTTGTGTCAAAATTGATTAATTTCTTAAGTAAGTAGCTGTGTAATAAGTGGGATAATGTACAGCTAGCAGGTCATTGTTGTCAAAGAATCTCCGACATGGCGATGCTGCACCCTGACGCGAAGCGGAGGTCTCTCATCACCCTGAAGAGGATTCTTTCACAACAATGACCGGCTCGCTGTACATTGTCCCTTACTTGTCACACCCCTCGATGTCTGATCGCACAAGTCCTCCTTTAGTTTGGTCAGAAGATAAAAAGAAGCTGTATTTCACGGATGAGAACGGGTTGTGTATTCTCATGTGCATGTGTTCCAGACAGTGTCCCCCCTTGACCAAGAGCAGCGGACAAAAGCCACAGCGGACAAAAGTCTGCCCTTCGGCTGCATTCATTCAAAATCTGGCAACGTGGCACCTTCCTGTAGGGTCGTGCAGACTTGTTTATTTGTACTTTAGAACATAGCCACAATGAAACAATCAGAAAATAACGTTTTATTATGTTGTTCTCGTTAACGCCGCTCCCTCTCTTCATTCACTCTGTAGCTCGCTCGACCATCGCAACTCTCTCTCCCTCACCCTCACTTTGAATGCAGTGTGTTTACAAACAGCAAACGACAACGGTTACACATTATATCTTTAAGGTAGCTGTAGTAGTACCCAGATATACATGTATATATTTTTTCCCACCATTATTTATTCAGGGGGGGAGTTTCACTGAGAGCAATGCTCTTTTTTTTCATTAACACCCTGATCACATTCACACAGTTACACCCTTACACCTGGAAGCTGTCCAGTACAACCACAGTCTGATCTGCCGGCCACTGAGCAGCTCCACTGGGGCAGTTGGGGTTAAGGGCCTTGACCAAGGGCACCTCAGTGGTGGTAATGAGTCATGCTTTTCACTTTACCCACCCAGATCCTGCCTGTTCGGGGGATTGAACCGACGACCTTCCGGTCACAAGCTCATAAAGAGCAGGTTGTATCTTAAAACGGAGGGAAATTGTTAGTAATATGTCATACCTAATTTAGCAAGTTAACTTACTAATATCATAACTATTGTTTGGAGACTGGATCAAAGCTAATGTTGCTCCAAGACCATTTTTATTAATAGATATCTTCACTGCTGGTGAACTCAGATACCAGAACAATTAGCTCCTGCATTGTTTGTCTCGGTGTGGTTTCTGTGGTTGCCAAGGCCACAGTTGAGACGAGGCAGCAAGTTGAAAAAACGTAAACAATCACAAACTCAGACAGAAACCTCAGATAACCGAGCGCGTTGATGAGAAGCCGCTCTCTCTCTCCTGCTACTGTTGCCAGCTATCGCAGCAACACGGCTGCCGTTGTGTTTTCATTGAAAACAGTGGAGGCATACTGTCTGACAGTACTGAATCCTGCCCAAGGACACGGAGAATGAATGAGCTGAAAGCACAACACACATTTTAAAAGTGTTCAATACTGTCTCATTTTTCTACAAACATAAACTTATGCTATCAGAATAGTTTTGAAGATAATATAATGACATAAACGTACTAATCAGACGTGACTACGAGGTATTTAATGTAAATATATTTGCGACTTGTGATTTTAAGGTTGTAGCAGGCTCTATTTCAAAGTGAAGACACTGATTTACTGAAGATATTTTCATTGTCGGTTAATCTGTTGATTATTTTTTAGATTAATCGATTAGTTGTTTGGTCTATGAAATGTCATAAAATGGTGAAAAATGTCGATCAGTGTTTCCCAAAGCACAACATGACGTCCTCAAATGTCTTGGTTTGTCCACAACTCAAAGATATTCAGTTTACTGTCATAGATGCGTAAAGAAACCAGAAAATATTCACATTAAATCAGAGAATTTTGATTTGTTTTTCTTAAAAAATTACTCAAACCAATTAATTGATTATCGAAATAGTTGGCATTTAATTAAATAGTTGACAGCTAATCAATGAATTGTTGCAGATCTACAATATAGCATGTCAAATATTCTGGCAGCAGACACGAGAAAACCTCCAACATGATCTTATCTTGGCCATAATGTCCTTTTTTTCCCATTATCGACTAGTTTTCCTCATCCATCCACACATTACATCCTGCTTTCTTAGTTTCCATTAAGGTCTACCACTAAGCTTACAAGTACCCCACTCTGTAGGCTGCTATGGCGTACAGCAAAATTGCAGTGCATAAAAGCACAAAGGCGGCTGTAGCTGAATGTCGATAATCAGCGGCGTGCTGACGTGTCTATGTCCATTAACGGATCACAGTGTGCGGTGGGGGTGGACTGTAGGCTCTGCGTATGCACCTTATCTCACGCTGACTGAGGTTTAACACACAGCGGTGTATACGCAGGGGAACAAAACTGATGCAAATTAGGTGTATTTATATTGGTTATTATGCATCACTGGACTTAGTGCATCATGTTTTAAAATGACTGACTATAGCTGGTATCATTACTGGTTTAAAAACAGCAGAAAACACATATGAATATGTTTATTTTTAACTGACGTTTAATTTCTCGGCGACGGCCACCCGGCCAAGACAGGCAGAAATTCGATGTGCAATTATTTTTAATCAGCGGGAGCCTTAATTGTCGTAATCACTCCCGTCGGCTCAATCATCATCTGTCTACTGTGAGCTATGTTCCCCGAGCTAGTTAGATAGCACCTGACTGCCAACCTGCCCACCTCGCCTCCTTAACTCAATCACTGCTTTTAGGACGTGCGTCACCAGCTGAGGCAAAATTGCAGGGTTTGAATTAAAAATATTTTCAGCCACTTTTCTCTGTTTTTTTTTCTGTCATTCGTTCATGTGCACCCCCCCACCACCCTCCCTCCTCACCTTTTTCAACCTCCTCCCTTTTTATAGAGGCAGCTGTGTCTAGTTACCATGGCAACCTTTGAGATAAGCCTTGCCAATCAGACGTGTGTGTGTGTGTGTGTGGATGTTTGTGCATGTATGTGAATGTGAAAGAGAGTTCTTAGTGTTTAAACCCCCCTCCCTCCTCACCTGTCTATGCAGTGTGTAATTACAGTCTACCCACTCACTTCTAAATATACTCCAACCCTCAACAGGCACCTGTGGAAAATTCAGCTACAGTAGTTTTAGGACCAAGTAAAATGTTGCTCTTTCTTCCAGCCTACTGCTGATGCCGCTCAAACTTTTCTCCACTCTTCACGACTAGTTGCTCGAGGGAACAGACACTACCTGACTTCTAATGCCATGAAAAAAACCTCCAAAACACCCGCAAACAACTCTCCAGCTGCCACAGCACACAATCAGAACTGACATGGAGCTGGAACAAGCTGTTGCTGCCTTCCTGCTGCTCTTCTCCCACTGACCATGGTTGTCTATGGTGTTCACTTCTGATTGATTGACCGGGGGTTGGGATGTCAAGACAAATTGAACTTGTAAAAATCAAAGTTGTTTGAAATAGTTCACACACGACAGGATCATCTGTTTGACTAGCACGATTCCACACCGATTCAGTCCATTCTAAAGCTTCAGTTGTACAGTTTATAGGCTGTACCGAATACCTTTTTTTATACATTTGAAGCTTCTATTGAAGTTTTTGAATGTCGTCATCACCCTAACAAAAAGAAAAAAAAATTGGTTATATAAATGTAATTGATGGTGCCGTAAGATTGCTGCTGAACCGCCCCGTTAACACGTGTGCCTACCTTTGAGTGCGACGAGCTGGAGAGCAAACCTTTTTTTGACCGTCGTGAAAATGTAGTTTTTGAAAGGCTAAACGCCAACAAATATAGATTTTTAATAGGGATAGAGTTTAAACAGCACGAATAGACATACAAAAAAAAAAACTGCGCAACATTCAAATGTCAATGACCAAGACATAGTCCTGCACATAACCTCCCCGGATTTTAATGGATTAAACAACAAGACATAGCGTGTTAATTAGCTTGATTCGATTTAGAGGTGCTAGAGGTGCTGGTAGCCGGATTACCTTTAGACAGAGTCAGGCTAGCTGTGTTTCCCTGTGTTTCTGGTCTTAAACTGGAGATATACTTGCTTTTAACTACACGTTTCGCATACAAATGATGGCTGCCTTGTGTATCCTGCGTCCGTTTGGAGCATTGGTTGTGCACGTCTTCAGAAATGAACGCAACATGAACACATGGTTAAAAAGCAAGTATATGTCCTGCCTTAGTGCTAAGCTAAGCAATTGAAAAGTTTATGACTACAACACACATAGCCTACATCCAAAGGGGTTAGATGGAACAACAACAAATCTCTGGTGTTCTTTAACAACCAGTTGCAACCTGACTGAGTCTAGTGATGAAATGGAAGAATATTTATAATGCCTTTGCAAAACATTAATTTTTCATCCAAGTATTCCTATTTAAATAAACAAAATCCTCTGCTAAGGCTGCCTGTGTGGCTCCAGCGGTAACATTACATTACAGATGCATTTGTACTTGCTGGAGGGGATGCAGCACTTGCCCTCAAGCCATCAAAAAACACTGCATCCCTGTATTTTAATGGCATGCATTGCCAACAGATGTATGAGCATATTTGTGGTTCTGTCACCATTGCTCATAATCAAAGTTGTGCAAATATTGCATCTTGCCCTGGTGGATAAAATGTGCCCACGCGTCTTTTTCCTTCCAGCCGTGGCTCGAGTCCCACATGAAAGGGAAATTGAGAGAGCGTGCAGACCGGTGAGGAGATGATCTGTATCCACACACTGCTACGTGGGCTTTTCAAAGGAGAATCTGCTCTCTGGGGCAGTTGGTCAGCTGTGTCTGTCTGTTTGCATCAAACATCAAACACATTGCTTTTCAACCCCTACATGGTGACAGCCTGGTGACATTTGTGACCGCAGTGCACTCTATTTCAACTCTTTACACTTTCACATACACATGCACACTTTTGCCTTTGAACTGGAAAGTCATCCAACAATAGTTAGAGCTGTAAAAATGTAGCACCAGGGGGGTTGTTCATCATGGATAATCACAGACTGCCAATATCTACAATCCTAGATGTCGTAAAATGAGTTTCAGTAATAAAAACAATCAATATTGAAGATTTTGTAGAGGAGTTTTATTTATTTTACCTTTATTGAACCAGGTTGGAGCCATCTGATGTTGGATCACATTCAGTGATTTCGTGACAGCGAACAGTAAAATGTCATATTATTTGGTAGTACTTATAGTAGCATGTTAGTGATGCAATCAGCTCATAAAGCATGTGACTTTTCTTTCTCTTTCATGACATTGCATCAGCTGGTTTTAATCATGAAAACCATTAATGTCAGTATTGATATCTGTGATCTTGGCCCAGGTATTGCTTGTTATCGGATTGAAACCAAATGTTGTGTATCGCCCACCCCTAATTCACAGATATCATTGAGTCTGTCCATGCTCCCTGTACTTGTAATTGATGTCATTTTATCTCTTAATTGTGCTTTAGTCTTTCATTTAATTAATTAGTGTTTACAGTAACTACACTAACAGTTAGTCCCACTGAGATTTAAACTGTTTTCATCAGTTGAATCACTATTGCCAGCTTGCATGTTGAGAAGCGTCATCTGCTCCAATGTCTGTATTTATAAATCATCTAAGTGTAGTGATGTTTTATTTTTGGTTCAGAGGCTTCAGCACCCATCTATACATTACCAAGTTGGGCGTGAAAGTGCTGCGATTCCTAATTATTTTCAATGGAAAGCTGGCTAAGAATGCAGCACTGAGGCAATCATAACACAACATCGAAATGCAATTGCAAGTCTTTTGTTTAAGTGCTTAATAATTGTGCCAAAGGCCACACGTTGAGTCTGGAAGCAGCAGCTTAATGGGGTCAGGGTGTCAACAAAGCAAAGGCAGCTTCTTATTAGTGTAACCATTGCAGCATTTCTCATTAAGTAAACTTACCGAGGGCAACTGGCTGCTTTAGATTTAAATAATTTTGTATTTCTTTTTAATCACAAAGAGCCGAGGTTATACGCTTATTCTGTGTTGTCGCAACCCCCACGTAATGATTTCACTTTTAGCCCAAATACTGTTCCCCCTAATGCTGCGACCGTCCCTGTCCATCCAACCGCGTGCCTCGCAGTAAAGAGGAAAAAGACGGTACGCTCAGTCGCTCTCAGTGGCAGAAAGATAATGCCTCCTCATCAGTTTTATCTGGGCCTGGCTGTGGCACCTGTCGTCTGTTTCCAGGAGCCGTGGCATTTTTATCTGCCTGCCTGTAGAGGAGGAGGGACGAGCTCTGAGATTAGCAGCCAGCTGAATTGTTAGCCACAGTGGTCCGAGATGTCGTGTCTTGTGTGCCGTGTATATACAGACTTTGTGCTGTGATTGCAGCCTTAAGGCTGCAATCACATAGCAGGAGTTTTCTTTTCTCCTGCAGAAAACGCAAAGCACAGCTCGGAGTATTGCTATAAAAACTAAATGGGCAATACATCATTGTGGTGCTCGTTCTCATGCAGCTTTAATTATGCACCTGTTGTCTTTGCAACGTGGTGTGAAAGGACACGTAGTGTTTTGCAGCTACTGTGGACGCTGCAGTCTGTGAAGCCAATGCCTGATATTGTTTCTCTGCTATAGACGCCTGTTGTTGTGAAAGCTGTTAAAAACACATCACTGATCCTCATCTCATTGTGCTGGGTGTCAGGTTCCGTCATTACTATAAAAATGGGCACTATGGTTTATTTTGAGTCGACACCATCTGGTTGCTGAAAATAATCACCAAGGCACCGAATGTGATCAATCGGCAGCTAAAAATAGTCCCCATTAAAACACACTATTTACTCCCGTTTGAGTTTGTTTGCTAAAAACTACAGTACCCAGCTTTTTCCCAGGCGGCTACCTCCAGGTCTGAGAAGTGAAGCCAATATGAAAGTGCCTTAAACCTGCATTCTTTCTAACAGCCAGCAGGGGGCGACTCCTCTGGTTGCAAAAAGAAGTCTGATTGTATAGAAGTCTATGAGAAAATGAGCCTACTTCTCACTTGATTTATTACCTCAGTAAACATTGTAAACATGAGTTTATGGTCTCAATCACTAGTTTCAAGTCTTCTTCAATACAGCATGATGTTCATTTAGTAAAGTATGGTCCCATTTAGAGTCAAATAGACCATAAAGCAGGGGATACTTTAGGGCGTGGTTACCTTGTGATTGACAGGTCGCTACCACGGCGTTGTCCGGTCTGGGAGTTGTCCGTGTTTTCGTCTTACAACTTTAACCCTTTCACAGTGTGTTTTCAGTTCATGAAAGTTAATTGTAACATTTTGGTTACCTAAAAATGTCTTATTCAGCGTTCAGTTGTACTTAATTCCCCCTCTCATGTCACTTCTGGTTGCAAAAACCAAGATGGTGACGGCCAAAATGCTGAACTCGAAGCTTCAAAACAGCAGTCCGCAGTTTTTTGCCTACATAATTGTGTTTAAATCTCAGTAAAAAGAAATAACACAAATTATTTATGCAATTGTTCTAAAATTATTAGGCAGTTAATCGAATATATGTTGATGGCTGGTTTATCGTTTAAGTCATTTTAAATCAAGAATGCCAAATATTGATTGACTGGTTTGAGCTTGTGTGAGGATTTGCTGCAAAGCAATCAATTGATTAATCAAAAATAATCAATGGATTAATCCATAATGGAAATAATCATGAGTTGCAGCCTCATCAGCAACTCTAGAAAATCTATAACGTACAAAAATCAGGACTTTCAGTTTTCTTTTCCATCTTCTGTCTCGCTTCGTCTGCTTCAAAGACAGACAGACAGCAGAGGAAACATCATTAACTGTAACTGTTGCATGTAAACACACGTACACAACATGGTGTGTGTGCTGTGTTGTCTTCAGTCCCAACTGATCAGAGTCAAATGTTCTCAGCCTTGTTCTGCCGGTGAACTGAACGCATGGGGCCACAATTCTGCAATTAGCGGAGAGAAACCAGTCCACCAGCACACACACACACACACACACACACACACACACGCACACACACACACTCTTTATAGATAAATAAATGAAGGCTGCAGCAGAGATCATTTGCTGTTCTGTGCAGCTTATTAAACTGGGATTTTATGCACTGCAGTGAGCTGTGTGGTCTGAGCGATCTCTCGCTGATATCTTTGACTACAACACAATGAGAATATAAAGAGAAACCATTTGCTTCAAGCTATATTTTCAATTCTTTCATTCAGGCAGGCTAATTAGACGTCCCTGAGGTTCAAGGAACAGACTGCTCATGCATATCAAGCCAGGTTAGTCAGATGTCAGAATGTTGTTATACGGAGCCGATAGCCTGTCAGTTCGGCCTGTACCTTTTCTCTAAAGCCGCAATAATTGATTTTCCTTGTGCACATGAGGGCAAAAATGCACACATCCCCGACACTTTACTGCCGTATAAAGTTCTTATGGCTGATGTGGTAGCAAACAGTTACCTAGTTACACATTCAGCAGACGCAGTGCAACATTAGCATTCACTTTGCGTCATGTTTCTGTCCAGTATTCACCCTCCCTGTCCTGTTTTGGACTCCATCAACTCCCGTCAGAGCTGAATTGACATGAAATAGCTGTGCTTGATCGCAACAGAATTTGTGGGTCGTAAAAACAAGTTAAAAGAGTGAAAAACCCATTTGCTTGAAAAATCCATTGCTCACGTTTTCTACTCTTTCTTTCCACATGTAGTGGTAGTAGTCAAATAACAATACAAAACAGTGACTTCCCAGCTTACTTGGTATAGGATGGCAGTCTGGAAAACATCCGAGGCACTCTGATATAAAAAACACAATTAATACAGCTTAAAGACAGGATCATGCAGTGGCTTTATTAATCGCATTGGTAGCTGATAATTTGAGGCTAAATTCATATGAATAAACTTAACCTGCAGAACAGAATGAACAGATTGATGGAGACCGTTTCTAATTCTTCCAATCCTCACTGAAGCAGCACACGGCCAACTGCGGCATGCTGAGAGGACCGTGGGGAAAACATAAAAGGCCGACTGGCAGACCAAGGAGATTACAGGCTAACTGTGCATGGTTGTGTGTGTGTGTGTGTGTGGGTAGGCCTGTGTGAGGGGAATCAGATACGGAAAAGGAGAAGAAACTGGGCTAGAAAGAAAGTGAGATGTGTCAGCACAACTCTCCACAGGCCCTCTCCCTTTTTCCCTCCTCCTCCTCTTCCTCCTCCATCCCGTTGCTACCCCGTCGGCTGCAACGTGGACCTCCCGAGAGCGTCACATTTTCTTCTTCAAAAAGCAAGAAAGCTGTCTTCTCCCTGCTCTTCTGATATCTGCTGAGACAGGGGGAATGGTGGGAAGGGATGAGGGATGAGAGTGGGGTGGGAGAGCAGGGAGAGAAGAAATTACTTTTGAGTTATTCTCAGTTGGTGTTATCTGAAACACTTCAGGGTAATGAGGCGCTATAGTGTGTGTGTGTGTGTGTGTGTGTACGTGTGCGTGTGATGAGAGACATAAAATACAGGGTGGTCCTCAGTTTGAGAAAGAGCCCTTTAAAGGCTTTAAATTTTAAGACTTCAGATTGGTGTAAGAGTTTAACATTTTGTCTCTCATGCTGAGGGTTGAGCACCTTAAGTGACGAGACAAGAGTCTCTGAAATTCTTACCCTTAAGTGTGAAAAACAGTATCAGCGTGTGACGCATGTTCATTTTTTTAAAGGGACCTCACCTCACAAAACAGTGGCATTGAGGCAACCCATCAGGATACACAACGTCTGTCCTATTTTCTAGCATCGACGCTCCAGTACCTTGCTGCATGCTAACATGCTGATGTTGAGCAGGTATGGTGTTTACCATGTTCACCATCTTAGTTTAGCATGGGAACATTTGCGAAATAGCCCTAAAACACAGTTGAGCCTGATGGGAATGTCATTAGTTCTGCAGGTTTTTTGGTTATAAAGAAAAGTACTGCACAAATTTAAATGTTGCCTTGATGATGGCGCTAGAAACAGTTAATGGATGACCAAAGTGATTTCAGATCATGGTCTTCGGCTCTCTATCCACCGGTAGTTAAGTCAAGATTATCCATTCAAAACCACAAATGTGAACCTCATGGTGGCGCAAGAGGAAAAGTCAGAGAATCACTGAAGTCATTAGGATTCATCCTCTAGGGAACACGAATGTCTGTACTAAACTTCATGGCATTCCATCAGATAGATGTTGAGATATTTCAGTCTGGACGAAAGGTATATGCTTCAGTGCCAATTGAACCACCAGGACGTAAACTCACACGTTGACTCTCACACTTACCTGCCTGTCTAGAATCAATATTTAAGCTGTAAAACTTGGCGTCTACAAACTAGATCTACTGCCAAACAGCAGACCAGCTGTGAACGCCGCTCAGCTTGACAATGTGTATCTGTGAAAGGTTTTAAATCTTACAAAAGGCTCACATGGCTTCCGTTTCATCACTATGCATGTACTGTATGCTTTGTGTTCTCTCTGCTCACCAAGTTTCTCCTTTAACTCTGCTCGCTGTGGAGTCATTAAGCCGAAGCCATGACCTCAATGATGACATGTCATTGTGATCTATGAGGCGCGTCGGTATCAGCTGGCATGCAGTTGTTTGACTGGCTGTTACATTAATTTGTCACGATCAACTGGCTGAAGAGAGACAATCACGTCAGGCTATAACCATCGAAAGACTATTTCTAGTGTATTGATCTTGCCTCTGCACCGTTTGTATTAATTTTTGTATTCTGTGGCTGCTCCCACTGCAGCTCATGTTGGCAAAATGTTTGGGAATATCTGCAACGAGTATCGGAAAAATAATATGAAAATGGCTTCATGTTAAACGTGGCACTCAGCCATAATGCCTACGAGGGATCTGTGCTTTAAATAGCCTTAAAGTGTCTCCCCCCGTTTGTCCTTTACTTGCTGAAGGTTAAGGTTTGAAAAAAAAATCACTGAGGAAATAAAAGCCATATTTCTGCCAGCCTGTGAGCAGTGAGCAGGCAGCTCGCTGTCCCATGTAAAACAAATACCGCGCTGAGTGCAGAAGAAGTGCTGCATATTTACAGGCTTGGCACATTTTCAATCAAGATAATAACGCCATTGTCCTTTTTCAATTTGTAGTTTGGCTCTGCTGCTCCTTCTACTACGCTTAAAGCTGCACTGGATGAGATTATTATGTGAAAACAAAACTATCACAACCCTGTCACACCAGTGAAGAGCATACGGTGCCATTTCCACTAATTGAGATGCCAGATTCAGCCCATTTGGCCAGTTTATATTCTGGTGTCAGGAACAATCCTTGGAGCGCTCCTTTGAACACGATAAATCAAAACTCTCTCTTCCCTTTTAGTAGCACAGCCGTGCTGCGCACAGTTTGCTGACTTCTACTTTCCAAGATTTCTAGGATGCCTTTAAAGGTGCAATTTGGCAGCAGTGGTGAGGTTAGCTGATTGCAACCAACTGCTTCTCCTGTGTGCCAAGCATTTAGGAGAACTATGTGGCTGATGCAAAGACGCAAATGACCCTCTCTAAAGTCAGTGTTTGGTTTGTTCGTTCTGGGCTACTGTAGAAACATGGCGGCCGGCTCCATGAAGAGGACCAGCTCCAGATGTAGATATAAACGGCTCATTCTAAGTTAACGAAAACCAAACGATTCTTATCTTCAGGCAATTATACACTAAAGAAAACATAGTTATTAGGACTGTCAAAGTTAACGCAATAATAACACATTGACGCAGATACTGGTATCACATGAAACTAGAAAGCCTAAGGAATCCATTGGTACCAACCATGTCATACTATCTTGTCGCATAAGAGGCTAAATAACGCTCCAAACTTATGCTCAATTTTGGTGAGGAAAAACTGGCATGGCCATTTTCAAAGTGGTCCCTTGACCTCTGACCTCAAGATATGTGAATGAAAATGGGTTCTATGGGAGCCCACGAGTCTCCCCTTTACAGACATGCCCACTTTATGATAATAACATGCAGATTGGGGTAAGTCATAGTCAAGTCAGCACACTGACACACTGACAGCTGTTGTTGCCTGTTGGGCTTCAGTTCGCTATGTTATGATTTGAGCATATTTTTAATACTAAATGCAGTACCTGTGAGGGTTTCTGGACAATATTTGTCATTGTTTTGTGTTGTTAATTGATTTCCAATTAAATATATATATATACATTTGCATGAAGCAGCATATTTGCACACTCCCATGTCGCAATTAACTATGGACAATCATGCGATTAATCGCGATTAAATATTTTAATTGATTGACAGCCCTACTGCGAATATACCCCTCTAAATGTTACACACTGTTCCTTTAAAATTCAGGCATAATTCAAATATTACCTGCACTTCTTCCAACTTTAAAAGCCACTGCTGTACTGCAGAGCCAAGATTTTGGACCTATAGGGCATCCAGTAGATGACTTGGCAGAACACCAGGCAGGTCGGATCTCTTTGAAATGAGTAGATGCTTTTATGTAGGCAATGACATGAAAGTGGGGATATTTCTCCTAAAGTTGCAGGGAGAGAGGAGGAGATTTCTCACAGTAATTCTGACCTGCAGTTCCCCAGAGCAAGTGGAAATTCAAAAAAGTGTGCATGAGTTAGAAGTTTCTGTTTTCATGTGGCTGTCAAAGACCAGAGGTCAAAAAGAAGTGGGACAGTGTTGAGGCTAAAACTTCATCATCTTTTGTTGTGCAAAGCTGAAAACTGCCTTTTGATGTTGAGGTGGGAGTTTCATCATGACAGCGTGTTTGAAACCATGACAGCAACGGCAACTGTACGTGCATAAAACTGCCATGTTGTCAATTTACCACTTATGCTGTCAACTTATCACAGCTCATTGTTAACAATTCTTTACTGCAGTGACGGATAGTTTCATTTGGCTTTTAGTGACGTCTCGGTAAAGATCAAGCTTTATGTAAGAGGAGTAGGTGTAGCTCATTGCTTTCTTTGTCTTTAGCTGCGGTGCTAATTGCTCGTCACTCTTCTATTGTTCCTAAAAAACTGTATGTCTCAATCCCTGCAGCTGATCTAAAACAGCTCTCAAATATCCTTTTGTTCACTTTGGTCTGGTAAGGCTGGTGGTGGGAGAAGTATTCAGATCCTTTACTTAAGTAAAAGTACTAATACCACACTGTGAAAATACTCCACTACAAGTAGAAGTCTTGCATTCAAAACCTTACTTAAGTAAAAAAATATTCATAATGCAGTAAATTGTTCCCTGTCAGTGTTTCACTATTATATCTGATGTTTCTGGATTAATATTACTGCTGCATTAATGTTGCATTTTACTGCTGTAGATGTTTTTAACTCTTTTATATCCTGTTGGGTAGTTTAATCTACAGCAATGCATCATGGTCTATAAGATCATCATATGTCGGTAGCGTCGCTGTCCTGTGAGAACCACGTATTTCTAAAAAGTCAACTTTTCATGGTGTCAGAAAAACCATCCTGTTTTCAGCTTTGTTACGATGCATTCTCCAGCTGATTCAAGAGGCTTTTTAAAATAGTTTATTTAGCCTAACGCTACATGTCCACCAGGTCCGGCGAGGACACTAGGGGACGCGCTGCTCCACTCAACTGGCCGTTGAAGCGGTGACGTATCCTCTCGTGGAATGGACCTGATTGGTCCCTGGTTTTCTACTTTGCTGCCGTCTGACTCAACGAACAATGTGTTGAGCATGAACGCCTCTAGGCACGCGCCACGCTGTCTCGTTTCAATCAGGGTCACAAACCAAACACGGCGCTCAATTCAAGTTAAAAAACGAAAACAAAACCTGCACTCCTCCTCGTTGTCATTATCTAAAGCTGTACCACAGTTTGCTGATTGGTCGACTTCCAGCTGCCAGATTTAAAAGCATTCATGGCGTTGCTTTAAGTTGATTCACCGTTGTGTTATATCAGCCAGAGAGCAGCAAAGCAGCGATGTATAAGAAACTGTAGTGTTTATTGCCTAGAATAAAGGTACATTAATCTCTTTACAGCCTCTGTAAGTGAAATATATTACAGTGATGTGTGATTATAGGCAAATGTAGGTAATAACATGACAGCATGTTCTCAAAGAAAAAGGCAAGAAGCATACTGAGAAATAAACCTCCAGTACTGGACTGGATGTTACCTTTCCCTGTAATCGCGAACAAACGTGTGTTATAATGTTACATAACGCAATACAATTTTGCAATATTTAATTTACTAGATTCCCAAACATGGAGCGAATCATGACAGGAAAGCCCCAAATCCTGGGATTATTCCCTGCTGTTGATCTTCGGGCTGAAGACGCAGCAGTACATGGCATGTTGGCAAGGACGCGCAATCGCACAGAGACCAGTAAGACCCTCCATCTGCTTCCTGGCAGCCCGGATTCTGACGGAAAATCCAGTTGAGGTGCTCAGCCGGCTTTAGACTAATCAAGAAAACACGAAGGTGCGGTAGTATCTACAGTACGTTACAGTATAGGCTTTCAGAGCATGTAGAGGCTGAGCTCTTTGATGTGATGGTGGATGGAAGGCAGCAGTGGCCCTGATGCCATAAATCAGGCAAAAGTGGTCCAGACTCTCTCATCTTCTCAGAGTGGTGTGCCACCAAACACACACTCACACTCTTATTTCTGTAGAGGTGCAGCTGATGACAGAGACACAATGGCTTCGGCTGAAAACCCTCTTCTTCACTTTCTTTGTCTGCCTTCTCGCGGCTCTCCTCTCCTCTGACATTTTCTGAGATCAAGGTAGTGATGGAAACACACACACAAACACACACAGCGTTGAAGAAGCCGCATGTCACCGACAGATTAATCCTTCCTCCTCTTCCTCTTTTCTCCTCAATGATTAAACCACACGGAGAGGAGTGGATGAAGGGGCTTGTTTTGTAGCGAAACACCTGAGAATGAACATGAAAGAGGTGAAACATTCACACGGCCGTCCTTTAGTATTAATGTCTCAGGAAAGATTAAGACAGTTTATTTGCAAAAACACGTTTCATGAATGCAATTACAGCTACAAACATGTCATATGCTTAGGACTGAATTTTGGCATCCAACAATTATTAAAACAAGATAATTAACATAAAACGATTATTGTGCCGCAATTCATTTCGCAACGGCGCTGTCATTTTGTCTTGTTATAGCACCTCTTTCCTTTACAGCAGTGCGCTTTTGCCCCGCTCAGCGGGTCAGGGATGGCCAATCGATGAGGGAGGATCCCCTCGTGAGGGATCTCCCCTGCGGTGGCTGGACCTCGCTGGGCGTATTTCCTCCAAACCGGCTCTAGGTTGGCTTGGAAAGGGCCGGGGTGAAGGTGGCGCTTTACAGCACCCCTTGCCCAGACCTCGCTGCTTAGGGACGGAGCTCCCTGCTCCCGGCACGATTGTCAACAGTGCGGCAATGTTGGCAACTCACCCGACCCGTCTTGAAACACAGACCTCGTCTCGTTTACTATGTTTTGTGGGTACGTCTTTTTTGCCGTGTCATCACCATTCATAACCATACAACAAATGTGTTTATGATTCAATTGTTTACTAGAGCACAAAGTTCTTCATAGATCTAGCCTCTTAATTTTGCTCTCAAAGTTCACCGAATTGATGCATTTAACTTTAAAATGTAGCCTACAAAATGTTCTTTCTATCGTGTTAAATAATCGTGATCTCAATATTGACCAAAATAATTGTAATTATGATTTTTGCCATAATCGACCAGCCCTACATTTAGTGTTTCTTGAGTTTCTATTTCTAGTACAACTGCAGCTTCTGAAACACATAAAACATATATTGTTTTCATTATAGGTGTGGAGGACGGAACCTTCCAAAATAAAAAATAAATGAATAAATAAATAAATGACTCAATAAATAAATAAATGAATGAATAAATAAATATGTCAATAAATGTAGCAAAAATAATATAAAAAATTAATGTAGCCATTAATTAATTGATAAAATGTGACATAAATTGATATTTCTGTTTTTGCTTCTTTATTTATTTATCTATCTATCTTTGTATTAATTCCCTTATTTATTTACTCTTCTGTTTAATTTTCCCTTTTATTTAATTGTTTTTTTTTTTTATTTCTGTGTTCTTTTCTTTATACATTTCTTTACACATTTCTTTTTGCATTTCTCATTCATTCATATATTTTAGTTTTTGCCAGGTTCTGTCCTCTATATATAGGTGGCTTAGATTGCTTTTGTGTAGAGTTGTTTATCGAGCGCCATGTGCTGCTGTTTATTTTTGTCTGACAGTCCGCAGCCTGCTGGGAGATTACTGACCACAAGACTAACTGCCCCAGCAAATGCCCATGCATCTATGTCACCACCACAGAGCCATTCACTTCATTCTGTAGCAGAATAGCAAATGGAACTATTCCTTTAACAGCCATGATGTCCTTTGCAGTCTATCAAAAAACCTCAGTGCAGCTCCAACAAGCCACATTTCAGCAGTCGCCGCGCTGCCTTTGTGAGGGATTTAAGCTTTCACTACAATCTGCCTGTCCGGCGCCGGGCTGTGTTGTCTATAATTCAAATACACACATCTCTCTCTCTCTCTGAAACACACATTCACAAATCAGATCAGCGTGTTTTCCTCCCGAGCCGGTCGGTGACAGCGAGGAGAGCGAGAGCTGGATGGATGGAGGGATAAATGATAAACTCTCTCCACTTATTTAATTCACACCCATCCCATCCTGCTCCCCCTCTCATCTGGATGGACATTAACAGATAGAGTCAGTTATGAAATCTGATGTCAAATAAATGGAACCAGCAGTAAAAAAACAAAACAGAAGTTAAATTCACGAGGATGTTAGTGTCACCATTCATCCCTCTTTACAATACATTAATCAGACCTGATGATTGTTGTCAGCTACTTGCTGTGCCGCCGTATACTGCAGGTTCCTGCTTGTCAGCTCTTGTATTGGGTCCTCCAGCGTACTGCATTCAGTTTTGTTGCTTTTAAAAAAATCTGTTTGATCCGTTCTACTTGACAACTGATTATTTCTTTCTCAGTGAGAGCAGCCTTTTCGCTTTTCCCCTTGTAATTGAACTCTGCGTCAGTCCTGTCTGACCGGTCAGAAAAAAGAATGAGATGGAAGCGAGCCAGCAGATCAGATAACTGGATCGGAAATAAAACCAGAAATAATAACCAAGTCGCCCAAGTTGACCCTGAGTCTGGCTGCAGGCCATCAGCTCAGTGGTTCATCTGTGTGATGCTGTTTCTGCTGGAAGAACAGCTGCAGATGCAGAACAACATAATGACAGTTGTGCTGATGTCAAGAACTTTAAGAAACAAAAAGTATTTTTGTCCAACTACTGTCACGTTAAAGGAACAGTGTGTAACATTTCGGGGGATCGATTAGCAGAAATGGAATATAATATTCATAACTATATTTTCATTAGTGTATAATCACCTGAAGCTAAGAATCATTGTGTTTTTATTAGCTTAGAATGAGCCCTTCATTTCTACATAAGGAGCGGGTCCTCTTCACGGAGTCCGCCATGTTTCTACAGTAGCCCAGAAAGGACAAACCAAACACTGGCTCTAGAGAGAGGGTTTCACATTTTTACATTACCTGAAGGCCACCGTAGTTCTCCAACACGCCGCAGAGCGCAAAACTAGAAGGATCGTGGTTATGTTAAATAATAACACTTCCCTGCATTGGCACTTAACATTGGCATTGGATGTGAGTTGTGAAGTGTGGAGTTGTCCCGTATGAACTTAATTCAAAGTGTGTTTGGTACGCATCTTTTCTTCGAGTGCTGTCTCAGACAACAAAGGCTGAATGGAGATGTGAAAGGTAAAAGTAAAGCTGATAGTTTTCCAGCTCCATTCAATAGTAAACTTAATCCTGAGAGAGAAAGAGAGGTGGAGTGGGATGAACCCCTCATTCCACCTTAATAAAACCTGAGCAAAGAGCTGTTGTAGGAGCCTGACACTGCCAAGACCTGTGGACAGATGAAAGTAGACAGAAGGTGGGCTGTAATCAACTCGGGGTCTCCACAACACACACTCCCACAAAGGGCCACTGACAGCACCGGGCTGCATTCCAATCGTATCGCTGAGATCTGAAGGCTAGAAAAGTGAAAAAGACCCAGATGCCGACTTTGTTCTTCATGCGGCTCTAAAGGCAGGTTCACATCTAAAGGTCTGGTTCATGAATCGAACCAGTGCGAGGGTGATGCATTGTTTCAATTGTCCAACTGATCCATTCACAAAGACAAAACTCAAATGGTCCAGAAATTGTAAACAAAAGTCATCTGGTGGAAATGTTGTTTGATTATTGGTCATACAGTTGCCTCGATGCGTGTGATGAGCTTTCCTACGCTGTGACAAGAGTGGCTGGATGAAGCAAAGTAGTTAAATGTTACTCATTTAGGTGCTGCTTAGCTAGTTAACTTTCTAATTCCACCATGCTTTCATGCTAAACTGGTTAATGTACAGAAAATGAGCCAAAAATTGTTGTCACTCATTTGGCGATAGCAATGCGCTTTCCTGAGTATGTGGATGAAGCAAAGTTGTTCAATTTTACTAATGCACTAGAGTTCGAGTGCGCCATTCACACCAACCCAAATGAACCGCACCCAAGAAGGTAAACGCGCCAGGGTTTGGTTCAACCGGATTAAACAAGGCTGGTGTGAACGCGCCCTAAGACTCTTCTATGACATCTCACCTCACCTTTCATTCTGTTAACTATGTGCTTTAAGCTGCTTGAACTCATTTAAATCTGTTTCACTTTACCGCTCCAAAGATATCCAGAAAATTATGATAATTTGGTCAATTCATAAGGCCAATATTAACTTCTGATTATTCTATTCAGCTTGTAGAATTAAGTCAATGGATCTTATGCGCGGGTGTGTCAAGCAAACTCACAGTGTAGCAGGACGCTCTTTAGAGGAGTATCTTAAAAAATAATAATATGTATCTCGACAGCCTATCAATATGGCCTGCAGTAAACCTCTCGGGTTGAAATGTGTTTTGTGGTTTTGATTTCTGCTGGAGTCTCAGCATCAATAGTGGCTTTCTCTTTCACCTTTCTCACCACAAATATCAGTATAGGAAAACCTACCATAGCTGCTGTACCAGCACTAATGTGCACATTATTATCTAGTATTATGCAACACAAACATATTTTGTCTGTGTGTGTGTGTGTGTGTGTGTATGTATGTGTGTGTTAAAGAAGCAGCAAAAGAACAATAAAATGCACTCAGAACTTACAGTAAACTAATGGCTCCAGATGGTGCTTATTATTCAATTAGAGACGTCTCTGTTTAGATTACATAATACAGTAACAACACACACACACTTTAGAAGCCGTATGCTTAGGTTACATGTGTATTGTAAAGATTATAAAGCCCCCTGAGGCATTTGTGATATTCAGCTATATAAATAAAATTGACTTGACTTGACTATTGGCAACACTCACCGTGATAACTGGTTAAATATCCAGCCAGAATGCAGAATTGTGGCTTTCTTACAAACAGCTGGTAAACTAAAAATACTCCACCGGCTAACGTGGATGCCAAACATATGTTGTGCCACCTGTGTTTAGTGCTATTTCTTCCATAGAATCAGACAATGAGGCCAAGATTTCCTGCACAAGCTTCCTTTAAAGTGCTGGTTTCTTTTTGGAAGATTTTCTACCTAAGAACCTAAGAAGGATTTATCACATGTGGTTGATGTCGTCTGCTGGATTTACTGCTACTCGCATGATCCGTCCCTAAATGCAAATGCATAAAGTAGTGTTGTGCACATCGCTGTTTACATGCAGAATGCCTCAAATCACAGGAGAACTGCACTCGTGAGCCTGTTTGTGGTAAATAAGAAAAAAGAAGATGCAGACGTCTCAGTAAATCCGGTCCTGCGTTAAATCAAAACTTTGTCATTCAGTCGTGCATCCCTCTAAATGAAGCCATTACAAGCAGAATCTGAAAACTGATGACTTCTGTTTAACTTAATGTCTTGCTGTTGACAAGACAGCTTGCTACTCTTTTCCCTGCCGTCTGCGCGGGGCATAGAAAAGACGAGGCACTGAGTAAATAAACTGGAATATTATTTTTCCCATCAGAACAAATGTAATATTCAAGAGCAAAATGTAAATTGGTTTAATAGGACTCTCTCTGTTCATATGATCTGATATTCCGCCTGATGTGTGACAGGTCTTTTCATCTCCGCTGCGATGGGTAAACTGTGTGACAAAAATAGTTTTCGCTGCTAAATGTTTCAGTAATAACTCCACAAGCTGTCTTTGTGCAAAAGGATTATGATTTATTAAGTGTACGTCTAACGCTAACAAAAGATCTTTCTCTTGCCAGATGTTGATGTCACAATGTCTGATTGTATTGGGGCAATCACGCTGGACACTTTCTTGGAAGTGAGAAGCACTTTAACAAATTTGTTTGGTAGGGTAAAGCATTTGTTGTCCATTTTTTTGCACCCTGGATGTCTCACATGATTGATTTTTTTCTTGTACTTTTGGGAAAATGTCCTCACCTGAGCATCCACTTTGCAAAAAAACACCAAAACAAATGACTACATCTTTTACTTGGAATAATGTTAGGCGGTGCTCTTCTTGTTTCTGATGCTCTTATGTTGTGGTGTGAGTTAACTTACAATTTAGGCGCTGTATTACAGAAACTTCTTAATTTGCAGATCCTATCTTAACTGTTTGGTAACCATGGTAATTAGGGTTAGGACTGTGATTTAGGAAAAAAAGCATGCAGACACGCCCACTTTATGATAATCACAGTACCAGTATGCAGTACCTGTGAGGGTTTCTGGACAATATTTGCCATTGTTTTGTGTTGTTATTGATTTCCAATAATAAATAAATACATATATTCGCATAAAGCAATCATATTTGCCCAGACCCATGTTGATAAGAGTATTACATACTTGACAAATCTCCCTTTAAGGTGCATTTTGAACAGATAAAAAATGTGTGATTAATTTGTGATTAATTTGCAATTAATCGCGATTAACTATCGACAATCATGCGATAATAGCGATTAATTATTTTAACATGGAGTAGTAGTCAAAGACCAAAGTCTGTATCATTCAAACGTCATCGTCTCAGAAACTGTGGTGAGCGTCCTCTTGATTTATTCAGTCGTGTTGGAATATGCAAGGCATTTGCATTAAAAGCTTTCCCAAAAACAGACCAGACAACATGTACAGTCTGCAGTGAGCCTCGCTTCATTTGGTTTTCTGCCCTCCTCCGTTGACAGAACAGACTTTAACAAGCAAGTCACAGCTTTGTTTTCATTTAAAATCAGATGCAAATGCAGTTTATTCGGTATAAATACTAAAAGAGCCGATCCACTGATCACAAATCCTGCTTTTAATTAATGCCAAACTTTGCGTTTTACTCGTCGGCTCAACCCCACCTCAATTGCACCGCCACTTACACCGCCACGGAACATCCCATAATTAGCTGACGGATTAAGGTGCACCTTACAGTTTAGCAGATCACAGCCACACATTATAATTAAAGTAATTAGGCCTCCTATCTGTCTCTCCGTGCTTCGTTAAATTCACTCCCAGTAAACGCATAATATTGAGGCTGTGGAAATGAGATGGCAGTCTGCCTCCGTGTGCATTTTTTATTTAAAAGTATGAAACTTTGAGATGGTGGTGGGGGAAGGTGCGACGGTGATGCAGCACATTACAGATGGGAGGAAGAGCGGATACCAATATTGGTTTTAATCTGCAAATTGCTGATGTTTCTTCCCTCTAAAAAAGGTTATTTGTCATGGTGCTGCCAAAAAGTGTGCACAAATAATGCATATAAATTGTAAAGCAATCAGTCAAGTTCCATCTTCTCCGTTCCATGTGTGCTGGATGAAAACTAGACCAGATCCCAGATCCATTTTTAATGAAAGGCCAGTATTGTTAAATAATGTCAAATCCACATATGATTTTAAGCCTTTAGACTAAAAAAAGATGAGAAAGGACTGAAGATATTGGAGTAACACGAATAGACACAGGCTTTGGTGACGGGATAAACATGAAAAGTACGACCATAAAGGGAGAGTAAACACAACACATAGGTCTTGTGAAAGAACAGACAGAGATAAGTCATTTTAATACACATCTAGAGTTCTTGTAAAAATACCTGATTTACAACTGGTTTGAGACCAGTTTGTGCTTTTATGATATCTTAGTAACATCCATCCTTATCTGCCTGTAGACCTTGTTTTCAACAAAAAATATGCAGTTAGTGCCACAGGATAGAACAAAGAATAAGAATCCATTAAATCAGATATTTCTGTTTCCACATTCATCCCTACTCAAAATTAGAAATTACATTTCCAATTAGAGAATGATTAAATGCTAATGAGCGTAAGAAGGTAATGATAATTAGCTGCTAATGTACCTCACTGCAGCTCAGGAGGTCTGTTGCTCTCACGTCTCATCACATTGTTCAGCCAAGTGCTGTAGTATTCAAAACCATTCTAGTGATCAGACATTACGTCAAAGCACCACCAGGATGTGGACAGATCTGATCACTGTCGGCTTTCGTTACTGAAAAATCATATCCTCCTTCAGTCAGGAACATCTCTTCTACATTCCTGAGATTGTAGCTTTAACTCTAGTGGGTGAATGAAGGGTTAAACGGAGAGAGGAAAAAGAGAGAAACCACGTCTGGCTTCCCATCAACAGAACAATAATTTGGTATGCAGCAGTAATGATGAAGCTAATTGATCGCTAAACCAGTTTTCCACTAACCACCCTCTGCCAGCAGCCCCTTTTCTCCAACAGGGTCCTGCCAGTGAAATGACACGTCAATAGTTGTTGCAGCAATTAAATGCAGCGTCTCCCCGTTGCCCTTCTTTCACGCCGTTAACGATTTCATCCCCAAGAGAGCAGAAATCAATACACTGCTAACAAAACACACTGGTTCATATCTGCAAGGCTTTTCTTTTGAAATCAGACTTCTCTTTGCTCTCCACCTTGTTATGGAAATGTGAAATTATTATTTTAATTTTTTAATGTACTTCATGTAAGTGTATGTTGAAGACTGGCTGCGGGAATGTCTGATTTTTTTTTTTTCACTTCCTGATCTCTCTTGGAAAAACAAATAAAGGAATAGTTTGTCATTTTTTGGAAATACCGAATAACAGAATAGTAACAGAATCCACCAGCCAGCCCCTCTCAATCTCAGTGATTAACATGTCATATCTTGTTTGTTCAATCCGTACAAAAACAAAAAGTGTAAAAATGTAAATTTCACATTTTTACGTGGGGTTGTGTGCTGGATTATTTCTTGGCTGGGACCAGCTACTTCCTGGAGTCTCAACTGGTTGCCTGGGAACTAGAGGCTGACATTTTTACGGGAATCCCACAGGTCACGGTATTTCTGACACTTTTACTATTCATCACGTGACTGGGACAGGACAGGAAAAGAAGTCAATGGGAGTGGATGGGACGGGAATCATAATAACAATAAGTCCGTTTTAAATACAGTTCTAATATGAATAAACATTATTTTCTTTATTTTGAACAAAAATGGTAACAGTTCTGTTGTCTTTTTTATTCTTTTTTTATTCTCTCCTGTCTGCTCTGGTGGCTGGTTGGTTGCAGCCAGCCACCTGACCAGTGCGTGACGTGTTTGACGATGCACGGTGTGTGCAGCCACCAGAATTCAAATGCAAAAATGGAGTTGGAGTCGGCGGGGAAGATAGCATAATCTACTAAAAAACACAGGAACGGGATAGGGCGGGAGTCATTCTTTGAGGATTGGGATGGGACAAGAATGAAAGTCCACCTCCAACTCCCGTGTCACCCTGACAGGTGCTCGGATCCAAGAGCCTGTCATTTCTACACTTCAGTTTTTGTACAGATTAAACAAATGAGATATAAAATGTTAATTAGAGAGCTTTCAGAGGTGCTGGTAAGCGGATTTTGTTACTGATGGACAAAGCAAGCCGTTTCCCTCTGTTTCTAGCCCTTATGCTAAGCTACTAGAAGATAACCAGCTGCTGGCTGTTGTCTTATAATTAAAGGACGAGAGTGGTTTCGATCTTCTCGTGTCTTTGTTATATAGTGTGAGGTGGCAGCCATTCTTCTGTCTGCTGTGTGCTTCCATCAGCACTCAGTACATTCTTCATCACTCCGTTATTTCTCCTTTTCTGTGCCGACACCCACTGCACTCCCAAGACAAAGCTCCACTGCCACAGGGTGGAAAATGACTACCGGCTAGTGTTGAAGGGGTGAAATGGTCGTCATTAGACATCGACATTATCATCAAAGTCTCATCAGGCGGACAGAGAGACTTGAGCTGAGAGATGAGTGAGGTGTGTGTGTGTGCGTGTGTGTGTTCAGGCCTGTGAGAGTGAAATAAGAGGAGATTGCTACCAGTCAGAGTTCGTTAGGAGTCATTAGATCCTTTGAGGTTGTTCAGTCTTGTTTCTGCAGAGAACCAGCATCTTTTCATCTTTTATTTATGTCTTTTGATCCTGAGTAAAGCCAATGACGCCAGTCTAGAGGAACATTCGGTGCCTGCTGTCACTTTTGCATTCAGCTGAAGTTTGTTTCTTTGGTCTGCAGGTTGGTTCATCATACACTTTCGTGGGTCCCTTTGTTGCAAATTAGCTTTGTTAATGGACTTCATTTTGGTAGCTTTCATCCCGTCAGTTCAAAGACTTTGGCAGCACATTGGAGTCTAATCAAACCCCTTTTAATTTAGTGTAACTTTTAGCAAAGATTAATGGACTTTTGTTTATTTTCTCTGCTGGAGTTCATATCTCTTACTTCATGAAATACTCTGGTTTGCTTTCATCCCCAACTGTTGTTAAAGTTTCTCAAGGCACGAGGCTCTGCTGGATATCAGAAGTCAATAATATTTTCATAAATGCTTTTTTTTTTATGTTGCATTTTATAGTGGCTTTGAATTGCAGTCCCGCTGCTAACAAACTACTCCAGCGTTCCCTTCGGCAGAGGGCGAGGCTTGTATTTCATATCTTTAGTGCAGTTATTCTGAACTAAAGGAACAAATACTCCAGATTGTGAGTAAATCACAACACTACAAAAAATCGGAAAAATACAAAACCACAGACGTATCTTGTGAAAATATTGACCGTGTCGGGGTATGTGAGGTGATGCAGGCAGTGGGCAAAAACAACAACAACAACAAGAAGAGCCTAAAAATAAGGCTCATAAGTAATTTAGGGTGACAAAATTTGAGGTTTGAAAGTGTTGGAGAAGTGAAGATGAAGCAGCATGTTATGCTTTGATCACCTCAGATTCTTCTTTTATTACCTAATTAAAAAGTTATGACTTGCCTCCCCTGTCAGACTGCTTCACGCTGCTATTGTTGAAATGTTCTGGAGAGGTTTAGTTTTTCTTCAGATTCAACTTTTAGAGTTTTTTGGTGGAGCCGCTGATCATTATAGGACCCAATAATATGAATAGATAGGACAAATGTAAGATGTATTCATTCATCTTTAGAGTTTGTATTTTGAGAACTGCAGAAATCTCTCAGGTTCATACTTGTATTTCTGGTTTCTACTATTTCCATTTTAGCACCTGCCCACAAAAAAACTGACATGGTTGTCTTATTTCACAGTTTGTGGGTTGGTAGGCACTCCAGATACCCAAACGTATGTGGACGAGCACTGAAAAAGTGAATTTTTCATGATAGGACTTTTAAAATAAGTGGCTGTGCAGAAACCATCAAAGTAATTTTTTTTTTTTATTCCAGTGTAGCGACATATTCTTTTCATAATTGAATGGAACAGTGTGTAGGATCTAGTGGTATCAGGCGGTGAGGTTGAGATTACAACCAACCAAAGCCTCTCCCGTGTGCCAAGCGTGGAGGAGGACTACGGTGGCGGATGCGAAAACGCGAATGGCCCTCTTTAGAGCCAGATGTTTTTAGAGTAGCGTAGGTCATTTGGAGCAGAGCCAGTGGGAAGTGAGTGGTGATGCAAGAGAGAGAGAGAGTGGCGGCGACGGGAGCAAGTAACATTATCAACTCCGGCCCAAGCAGTTCTGGGCTACTTTAGAAACATAGTGGCCAGCTCCATGAAGAGGACTCGCTCCCTATGTAGATATAAACGTCTCATTCTAAGCTAACGAAAACACAACAATTCTTATTTTCGGGTGATTATACACTAATGAAAACATACTTAATATTATATTCCATTTCTGCCAACAGATCCCCCTAAATGTTACACACTGGTCCTTTAAGATCCAGACACTAAAAAGATATAAGAAGCACAATGATTTCTATTGAAAACAGGTTGAAATAGTTGTTTTTCACTTGATATAAGACAACAAGTTTGCAGTGAGATATGAGAAGCTGATTCAGTTTGGTCTTTATTTCCCAGTTAGACTTCTATTTCTATGTAGATAATGTAGCCGTCTGCGTTTGTGAATATATTCGTAGACATTAACATTTCTTTCGTTTGGTGTATTTTGACATTATAGTTACAGTTTGTTTATTGAACCTGTTTTCTGAAGTTTATTTTGACAAGCAAATGTCAAGAGTGCAATGCAGAATATTCACGATTTGACACTTACAAGCGAGTCCTGCATCCAAACAACAAAGAAGAAAGTTTTCAGAGAGAATCACAGAAAGCCAAGAAAGTACAACAGAGGTTAAAAAGTTCATGTAAAAGCGAGCAGAAGTTTTTATTGTTTTTACTTTTTCCAGCTTTTCCAGTGTTTGACAGCGGAGTCGTATATTTCATCCAGCAGCTAGCAGGGCCTCGCGCCTGGTGAAAGTCTTAGTGAGTTTCTCAGCTGTGACTTTCTCCCCAGCTGACGGATGAAAATTTGTGGCATTTCGCTGTCACCGTATCGATCTGCCTGGTATCACTGTCATTTATGCAAACTCCTCGGAGGACGTGAACCCGATCGACCCGAGGAGATGAGAGGAGGATCACTCTCTCACACTTTCTCCTTCTGTCTCACACTCTCTCTTTCTGTTCTTCCTCACACACTCACACCTCAGAACAATGTACACACACACACATATACACCAACATGTGCCAACCAGCAAACCAGCGTTGTATTCAGTAAAAGGAAGCTGGCATTGCAGCTTCTTTGATTATTCAAAATAAACTACTTAAACAGTGAATACAACATTAATGTTAATCTGAATCACATGAACCTCTCCCAAAAGTCTAAATTGAGATTTAATGAATGAATAAAACTAGACACTATGGTACAGCAGAATAATAAAGTGTAGTTACTGCCAGTGCATGTAAACAATGTAAGAATAATTAAGATTCTTATCAGATTCTGCCATCTATCCGAGCACTAAACCAAAAGCAACAACCTAAAAATCCAACCATCTTTCATCTGCATGGTAGCATTGGGCTCCCGGTCTGTTCATAATAGGCATCATTGGTTTTATAGCCCGCAACTTTACTGTTTCGGTCAGTCTCACTGCTCTCTTAAACCTCCTTTCCAGCCTCAGCAAGCAGCTCTGATACAACCAGACAAAGTGAGCAACTAGCTGGTGAACATGATGGAGCATTTAGCAGCTTAACAGCCAGATATTTCCCTCAGGAGTTGGTGGAGACAAAGATAAAGGAGAAGGAATATTGGACCTTGGTCATAAGTTGATAATATGTCGGTGTTGTGTTTGCAACTTGTAAAAAATTAATTAATCTTTAAGGCAAAATTATGGTAAATGGTAAATGTACTAGCACGGGCTATAGGCAGGCTGTTCTCATACACCCTTCGTAGCTGTACCTATGAAAAGTAACGCACTATAATTTGTATATATCCCATGAAAAGAATTTGTGTGTAATTCACGTAATTGTGAACCAGGATCGTAGGGAGGAGGTCGGGGTGGATGGGTGGGTTTGAAAACACCTAAGACCGGTGTTGGTGTCCCGTGTGAAACCAGAAGTCAACATTGATTCATTTGTCATGTAATTTACGTACTTAAGTAACGCCACCAAAAGCGATCTATTCCTAAACCTAACTAAGTAGTTTTGTTGACTAATCCTAACCGAGTTGATCTTTTCCTAAGCCTAAATCATTTTCTTGCCTAAACCTAAGGAAGTTGTTTCCTGTCAAGACAGAAGTTTATTTTGAAAAGACTGTATGCATGTAAATGAGCGGAAATTGACACGTGTTGCTGGACATTCGTGTGAGCAGTTTTTGCAATTTGGGGTTTGTTTCTTTATTTACAGTGAAGAAATAATGACATTCTTTCCCATTACAGTAATGCTGGACAAATCTTTATTTTACAAGAAAATCCCTGACAAAATTCAACTTTTCCGGGCCCTTTGTGTTTACGTGAACATGAGCAACAATCACAGCAGTTACTTGAGGTATAAAATGAATGTTCATAGCACAATACTGCATGATACAGACATCTAGGGTTGTGACAGTTTGAAGGGTTAAATCATAAGCTGAACTCGCTGTATGAAAGCACACAACACCTCTTGACAGAGATTATTCCGCCTTAAGGCAGGACTTCCTTTAAGGCTGTGCCACTGCCTTAACAAGAGCTTTGTCTGGGAGGAAGCACTGCCCGAGAGGATCAGTTAAGAGTAAGAAAGTCCCCAAACCTGTGTGTATTGTAGTGCTCACAAATCCCATGAAGTCAGGATGGGTGACTAGTACTATACATACTATATATTATATATTGTTTTATTGGGAATTTCCTCCAGAAATGTGTTCTTTAGCATTAAAACCATCGATTATTTACCTAGATGTCATTTAATACGATTAAATTCAAATATTGTGAATATTAACCTTAAATATTTGCTGATATCTGCAACCCACTCTAAAATAATATCTACGTTTGGCACGTTGTCCACTTGATCCAATATCTGTTGATCCCTCATGATGACATTGAAAGACACACACACACACACACACGTCTCTGCTTCCTTGTCTCTCTGTCCATTTGTCGGGCAAATTACGCTGATGAGTTCAGATGCGGGTGTATTGGTTCACGAGGCAGTGTAAATGTTTACTTTGATACATGTGTGTGCATATACTGTATGTGTTTGTTATTTTGGTGTGTGTGTGTGTGTGTGTGTGTGTGTGTGTGTGTGTGTGTGTGTGTGTGTGTGTGTGTGTGTGTGTGTGTGTGTGTGTGTGTGTGTGTGTGTGTGTGTGTGTGTGTGTGTGTGTGTGTGAGCAGACCCCACAGCGTTATGATTAGTGCATTTCATCTGCAGAAGTGTACCAATGGCTCTCGGGATGTGATGGAGATTTTAGCTCCTCTAACTGTTACGTCTGCTCCATTCACTTCCTAAGCTGATGAGAGACTGAGCTGGCTGAATAATTTAGACGCGTGGAGGAAAAGGATGTTTTATTTTGGAGTAAACTGAATTTTCTCAGCCTTATTTGGCTCCTTGCAGTTTGCCTCTGATCTCGGACGTTTCATTCCTCATTTGAAAAAGCAGACTGAGAGAGACTTGACATGAGAGATCCAAAATGAAAAGACAGATCGTGAAATAAACTTGTGATTTTATCCTATTTATAAATAAGACCACTTGAGTTTACTGCTTCCATTTGATCTCAATATGTCTCAGTATGTGAATTATTAGCTGTAGTAGCTGCGTGAAGTGTTGGTCTGTCTGTCCACTACTTTTGGTCCAGACTGGAATATTTCCATAACTGTTGGATGGATTTCTATAAAATTGACATTCTTGTTCCTCAGAGGATTAATCCTAATGACTTTGGTGATCCTCTGATCTTTCTTCTAGCGCCACCATGAGGTTGATATTTGTGGTATTGAGTGAAATCAGTGGGCTACCTCCGGGTCTGAAAAGTGAAGCCAATGCTCAAGTGCCTTAAACTTGCATTCTTTCTAATAGCCAGCAGGGGGCGACTCCTCTGGTTGCAAAAAGAAGACTGATTGTATACCTGCTAAAGATCAGCATGTTAGCATTGCCATTGTGAGCATGTTAGCACGCTAACAGGCTAAATTAAGCATGGTGAACATGCAGAAAACTGCTACTTTTCCAATGAGAAAGTGAAAAGCGACAACAAAAAGTCAAGCCGACAGCCAACTGCTAACAGCTACATCTTGTTTCATAATAATGTGGGTTAAAAATAAGTGATTATATTGAATTGTTGCCCAGAGAAAGTGGAGGAAAATAAACAAATATGGTCTAGATAAAAAATGCGAAGCAAATTAGGCTTGAAGTAGAAGTCAAATAATACAAAAATTATATAAATGTCAAGATATATTTAATATGCCGCATATGGGGATGATCATATTCACATTAAGAGGTCAGTAAAAATCAAATGAGGGAATAAGTCCCATGGCTGAGTACCTTTTGATTGTCTTAGTTTCTTCTCTTATTGAGTAAAGCTCTGTAAATCCTTTCATCTCTCAGCGAGGCATGGCCCGGCATAAAAAGTAGACGTCATTGTTTCAAAGAAAGCTTTTGCTCCTTTTTCTCTCCTCATTTTGTCTACACGCTCTTTTCTAATTCTGTTGACGGACTTTGGTCCGGAGTAAACAAAGGCATTCGCACAGTTCAGTGTGCTGAATTATTGACTTGGTTTTTTCAAAGAGGCAACACATAGCTTTATTACTCATGGCAGGGGGAGAGAAGCATGGGGAAGAGTGTCTCGTGGTTTTTCATGTGGAAATGTAAAACCCCTCTCTCTCTCTCTCTCTCTCTCTTTCTCTCTCTGTTTCTCTCTCTCCCTCTCTCTCTCTCTCTGTTTCTCTCCCTCTCTCTCTCTGTGAGCAGGGGATCACTGTGCTGTCAGATTACGACTCTCTGGATGGCTGCATGTATTTTTGGGATGGATTTAAAGGTCAATCTCATGCACAACAGTTTGGTTGTGTTATTTTTATCCCCAGCAATACGAGGCATCGACCGATCTCTAATTTATTAGTGTGGGGCATCACTAGTGCTTCTCAGCTAATACTGGAAGCATCCAGGAATGCACTGGAAGGTTTTTACTGCATATATTGTATGCAGCTGTGTACCAGCTCATTTACTTGTCAGCTTTGCTCATTTGCAGTGCAATAGCATTATACATAATACGGCAGTAATTTGCATTTCTCTGCCTGCTTTATGTCTTCATTGCATTTGATCTGTAAGCTGATTTGAAAAAAATGTAATAGTGTGACAAATGTTTTTCTGGCATTGCCCAACAACAGTGAAATCGTATTACGTCTTTGCACCAATGTAGCCATATATTAAAGGGTAACTTCGTTATTTTTCAACCTGGACCCTATTTTCCCATTTATTTGTGTCTAAGTGTCTGACAACATTATGGAAAGGACCCTACAGAAATCATCTAAAGATTCAGCCATGACATTTACATTTTTTTAGATAACACTAAGATATGCTTTCTTTACTCCAACACAACAAACTCTGCCCGGCTGGCACTCGCGTTTCCACCGTGGATGTATTCCACTATTCCACCGTTGTCTTCCGGCATCACCTCACCTCACCAGATTTCACAACGAGACTTCTCCTTGAGCGAGACTCTTTCCATAATGTCAGACATTTATAATAACAATCTGAGGCTGTCATGGCAAAAACAAGCACTTTTAGTGCACGTAAATGACGGTGTCAGCTTGCCCCAATAGGATTACACTACAGCCTGTGAGCAGCTGCCGCCTACAGCCAATTTGGACCAATTTTGGAAATTGTTGTCGCTTTTAGTCAGTTAGACACAAAAACATTGGAAAATAGGGTCCAGGTTGAAAAATACTGACGTTGCCCTTTAAGTACCTTTGAATCATTTTTGGTGTGTTATAGTGCATATTCTAAACTTTGAGCACCAACTATTGCGCATAAGTAAAATTCATTATGATGATTGAGAAGCTTCTCCATCCTACAAAGAATATATTTAAAGGTGTTGAACATTAATATCAATATCAACCATCCTTTAATCTTCATATTTCCTTAGTTTACCTCATGCTATGACGTTCTGCTGTTTCATTTGTAGTCTCCACTTTAATTTTTAAACAACACAGCAGTCCATGTCGTTTGAACCGGAGCTACGAGAGGTGCAGCTGGTCTCCCACCAGTTTTAATACCGTAATAACTCCTGATTATGAACATGTCTAAGAGCTAATGGGTTTCTCTCCTCTCCGTTGCAGGTTATCTATGCACTGAACACGAAAAACGACGAGCACGAGGCGGCCATCGCCACTCTGAAGGAGGCCCATGAGGAGGAGGTGCAGCAGATTCTGTCCGAGACCAGAGAGAAGATACTACAGGTCTTTACATTTAATGTAATTAATTAAAAACACTGACTTTTAAATGAAGTTAATGCTCTCTGAGTTATATCATCTGTCCTACGTTGTTAAGAAATGTCATAAAAATGTACATTCTCTAGGTGGATGTACAGTTTAAATGTAAGAAGGACACAGGATACCAACTGAAGAGAAAAAGCAGTTTTGAGGGTGGAAGCAGTGGTGGAAGAAGTATTCTTAAAACAAGATCTTTTTACTAAAGTAAAAGTAGTTTTACCACAGTGTAAAAATACTCTGTTACAATTAAAAGTCCTGTATTCAAAATTTTATTGAGGTAAAAGTACAAAAGTAGGGCTGCAACTAACGATTATTTTCATTTTCGATTAATCGCGATTAATAGATTAGTTGTTTGGTCTATAAAATGTCAGAAAATGGTGAAAAATGTCAATCAGTGTTTCCCAAAGTCCAAGATGACGTCCTCAAATGTCTTGTTTTGTCCACAACTCAAAGATATTCAGTTTACTGTCATAGAGGAGTAAAGAAACCAGAAAATATTCACATTTAAGAAGCTGAAATCAGAGAACTTGGACTTTTTTTTTCTAAAAAAGATGACTCAAACCGATTAATCCATTATCAAAATAGTTGCCGATTAATTTAATAGTTGACAACTAATCTATTAATAAATTAATCGTTGCAGCTCTATAAAAGTATTAACATTAAAATCTACTTAAAGTACCAAAAGTAACAGTACTCATTATGCAGAATGTCCCATTTCAGAATAATATATATAGTTGTAATACTATCATTGATATATTAATGTACATATCACTTTTATGATGCAGCTGGTAAAGGTTTAATCTTTAATAATATATCATATATTTGTTGATCATATTTTGTAGTAATAATCTGAATCTGTAAGGTAACTAGTAACTAAATTGATCAAATAAATGTAGTGGAGTAAAAATCACAGTATTTGCCTCTGAAATGTACTTTCCACCACTGGGTGTAAATAAACATCGAGTTAAATAAGTAATGCCATGTTAAATCAATAACTGCTTCCTGGGAGGATTAAGTAAATACATTTGACAGAATTTCTGCTTTAGATTGATTGACAACTCATGAGTTATTAATATGTTTTTCTGGTTAAATAGATTAATTAGTGGAGCAAAGATTTGTGCTCTTTTGGCATGAGTAGGCTTCGATTTGACTATTGATTTAAACAGCCGAGGGGACTCTTTGGAAATGAACTCACCGCGGTCACATTCAGGTCAGGCGGTCAAGATGAGATGGTTTCATTGTGCATCGTACAGCCATCTATAGCTGCTCTAAACTACAATACTTCTCTGTGGTGCAGCTGCTCACTATCACATGACAGCTGTTCCACTGGAGAGCCAGAGAACCGAGATCACATTCAAAACGAACTCATCAATATTTAATCAACTGAATATTCATTATTTAGGTCTATATGTCATCTCTCCTTCCTTATGGGAATTACTTGCTTCACTGACAGCAATGTGAATAAACCTCGAACAGCTGAACACATACTGTATATACAGACATTTATAGTCTGCCTGGAGGGAAGGTTCAGTGTTGTGTAATGAAATATGATGAATTGAATTTACCTATTTAATCTTTCAATTTTTCACTTTCGTGAATCAAGGCCAAATCTAATTTAGAAATCCATGGTGTTTATTTACTATCGCCAAGGAGACCATTATTATATATTCTGTCCTGTTTGTTACTGTATACTGTTACTTATGCTGCCTTCAGATGAAAATCGTGAGCTTGTGTTCAACGTGGGAAGTCGTGTACACGATATGCTTGGCGTTCAAGTGGTTAAGTCGTGAGAACGCCGCTGCTAAGCAACGGCAATACTGACGTTACTGTTGGCGTCTAGAAGCTAAAGAGGCTAACAAGTGAGTAACATAATGCAGAAAATGCAAAGGCATAATGACAGAGGAAAAAGATTAGTCAGTTGGGAATATCAACATTTTCCTCAGACCTATTATAAAATTACGGAGAAAAACAATATAAGACTAAAATTACAATGTATTCACTTATTATGCACCGAAAAATGAACTTCCATGACCTCCGCCATTTCTGACAACGTCAACAAACACATCACAACTCGAAACTTTCCACTTGAAAGATCGAATACCACAAGAGGGGGGTGTTCATATGGACTCTTCTCGTGAACAGGCACCATTATTTTTTTCTCGAGGATTTGTTTTTCACATTGCACAACATTGAACATTTCAGTCTACATAATCAGTCTCATCCATCCCATGATCGATGATGTGTGTTTTGGTGCACAATCGGATGCGGATTCCAAATACTATTGTTTAAATCAACAGTACAAGAGCAAGATCAGCGATGAGATGGACCTGAAGAGGCGGATCCAGTCTCTGGAGGAGTCCATGGAGCTCCATGATAGGATGAAGAGGCAGGCGCTGGCCGAGTTCGAGAGCTACCGTCAGAGGGTGGAGGACATGCAGCTTTGCACCGAGGCTCAGGTAGACAGAGGAGTGATGCAGTATGTGTGTGTGTGTGTGTGTGTGTGTGTGGGTGTGATGCTGCAGTAGTCACAGCTGCAGGTAATCAGTACTAATGTCTGTTTCTGTCTCCTGTTGTGAGGCTGGAGAGTCTCTCTTGTCTTTCAGCATCACCACTGTGCGTTTGTCTGGATATTTAACGTGTTGCGTAGTATTAGCAATCTCCCTCCAGCCTGACGACGGATGAGCCTCTGGGGGCAAGGGGTTATATTTTTGGGCATCCGATGTAGCCGGTGGTTATCCGGGCCAAGACTTCCTTTTCCGTGCACCGGTTGTTTACAGTCCGATTAGCAACTTGAGATGTGAGACTGGAGCTGAGAGAGTTGAGAAACGACGTGTACGACCGGATTGTTTCACAAGTAGCCAGTTTACAAGCTAATTTTAAACCAATAAAAAGCGAAATCATCGTCAGACGTTAGCCGGTGGGTTCAGAGATTGCATTTCAGCCAATGCGTTCTGCCTCCTTTGCTCTCTACATGGACTGTTTACTGGCATTTAACCAAAGCCTGCTTGAACGTGAGTGGTCAATGCTACTCTGACTACAAACGGAAACCAGAACGATTCCGATACCAAAATCTAGTCCTGACAGATTCTACATGTTAGTGCTAAATCTGTTTATATTGTGATTAGATTATAGTAGTAGTGATCAGGGGCTCCTTCAGGTCCCCTTTTTCACTTGTTATTTCCAGTGTCTTGTATCCAGATAAAATCCAAATGAGATTTAATACACTTTTGTTTACATTTAGCCAAATATATATGCATCTTAGGACACAAATATGATTTCAATCCATCTTGGTCTTCGATTTGCAGGCTACATGCACATCAGGGTGGTAATAGCAATGCCATAAATGAAGACAAACACATGGATGATACCCACACAGATGGTTCAGTGATTGCACTGATCAGAGATCAGATAAACGTTGCAACAGCTCACTTTAATGAAATAAGGAATAACTTCAGAGTAATTTCAGAGCAACCTCAACCAACTGCCGGTATCACAGTGGGTAGACCCTGTGAGTCATTTCCACATCTTGTTTACTGGTGTAGTTACAGTACGGAGAGAGGATTAAATATTACATGTGCGTCTTAGAAAGACTGATGCATTTACACCTCCAACATCAACATCTGGATAGAATGTGTGTCAACCTCCCGAGGTGGTTTGAACAACTGAATTTCAATCTGCCTCAGATGCTTCTTGGATGCATTTACACCTCAACATGGTGGATACATTTACACTTGGCTTTGTTGATTAGCTAATCATCCCAAGACACATGAAGTGACTAAGTGTAAATTGGTTTCTCCACCAGTTCTGTGTTGTATGTTTTGTTCCGTATACCATTCCCCATGGGCCGCAGAATGCATCTGAACAAGGGGGGGAGGGGCGGCATAATTTCAAGGCTCGCGGAGGGGGTGGGGGAATATGCATTGAAACAGACATAGGCCTATATTAAACTACTGTTGAGTAGTTACACTTTTTTAGTCCGACACCCAGGCCAGGCGCCAGGGTGAAGTGACTGAGGAGGGTGTTAAAGATTGCGGTCTCAACTCAAAGTGTGTTTATTGGCATGAAAGTTTCCAAAAACAATCTCTCCCTCTCTCTCTCTCTTTACAACCATGAAAAGCAAGCAGAAGAAACCAAACTAAGAAACCGTGTCCTATCGATCTCCTCCAGTTCATTTCAGTACAACGGACAGTGTCACACCTACGCACATACACTCTCTACACATTACAAACAGTGCTGTCCATGGTTCTGAAACAACATACTTGATAAACCATGCATGTGATTGGTAAATGTCAAATTGCATCGCAGCACCTCACCCCCCAGCCATTCTAAATCTTTGTGTGTAGTATATTAACTGTGCTAACAATAGCAGCAATAAGGATGTTAACTCCCACTGATGGGGACATAACCATAAAGTAAAACTCTCTAAAACCAAAGTTAATAGTATAATGATTGTCTAATGGAACAGCCCTCCTTGTTATCCTGTGTAAGTGGCAGAGGAGTACCACGATTCTGCCTGGTATGTTATTCATCAGGAGAACACAATGGGCCTCATGCAAGACCATTTTTGTATTCTTATCTTAACTTCCTTTTTTCGTATTGTGGGCTCCTACGAGTGGCCACGTCAGATTCAGAAAACGCTCCTAACTTCAGATGGACCACTCGTAAATTGTGTTCGTACCTAAGAAGAAATTTTAAATACGAGAAGAATGCAACAAGTTCTCCTAAATCACTCGTACAAGCCACTTAAGAACGATTCCATCCGTACAAGTAGTTCTTGCACGATGCCCATTGTGTATAAGTCAGCCAGTGTGTATGACCTTCTCCCTGTGTGTGTGTGTGTGCGTGGACAGTGAACATTGTTACTAATCGATACGCTAGTCGACAGGATGAATAGACAGACGGATGACATTACTGTATCGATTTCTATACAGAGGGTAGAGGGTGTGCAGCTCTGTTGTGGTACAAGGGAATGGATGATGGATGATTTTGAGTGACACTCGAAGAAAGAGCACTGAGGCTATTTAAAGGTGTGTTTGTACTCGTGTTTTCATAAGAGTCGTTACTGCTGAATGCCAGCTTGTGTGTCTGTAACTTCATTTATCAATAGTTCAATTTTAGTATCAGAAAATCCTCTCAGAGCTGGTTTAGGGCTCTGTTGCTCACAATTCACCACTGGAGTGAACCTTTTGAGCTTGTGTGTTCAGGTACAAATTGCACCTAGTAGTTAGCACGAGTCGCTGATTGTGTAATTATCTGCTGCCTTCGTAAATGAAATGCCAATTTCAGACTGTGCTCGCAAATTAAATGAAAGGAGTGAATCTGTATATGTAAATCTGGCCCCAAGAGATGCCTTTATCATTTGCATACAAACTGTGAATGTAGAGACCAAGTTATTGGTATTGAATATCCGTATCAATATGTACTTGGTTGATTGAAGAAAATGCTAAATGATGTTTTTTGTTATATTTGTTAACTGTTCAGATGGTGTGTTTGTGTTCAATGTGTTTGCTGGTTTTCAGAGCTAATTTATCGCAGGCAGGTTGGCAGCCAGAAGGTCAAATTCCCCCAAGGCGGAACATCGCCACCTGGCTTAGAGCTCTTTAGAAAGTTTACCCACAGTGCAATACGCCTACAAACCCACATATGAACTCTGTCTTCTTGTGCAGCACACGCAGCGCGTGGTGTCCATGTCGAGGGAGGTGGAGGAGATGCGGCGGTCCTTCGAGGAGAAGCTGCGTACGTTCGGCCAGGCCCAGACCCAGTTTGAGCAGGAGAAGAGGGTCGCTCTGGAGGACCTGAAGGGCCAGCACAGGCAGGAGGTCCAGGAGCTCCTCCTTAGCCACCAGAGCCACAACGCAAACTACAGTAAAGACCAGGAGAAACTGGGGCATCTCCATAAAGCCGAGGTAACACACCAACTGCTGCAAAAGTAGAGCAGGAATCAAAGCCAAAGCAACAAACTAAATCACAACAGAGACGACCAGAAGAAAGTGGGGCAGCAGTGATCACTACATTATTAACTGTCAGTGAATTAACACTTTATACATGTAAGGTCCCTGCTATGAAACACTTTATCTCTCTGCACCAAACCACTAAAGACAACCATCTGTTCTTTGATTTCTCCAAACTCCACCGAACATGAGCGCTCCTTCTCATGTTGTGCTGACGTGTTACAGGTGGAATCTCTGACGGAGCGGGTGGAGGAACTCAAACAGGACAAGAAGAGACTGGTGGAGGAGTACGAGGCCAAACTCAGCAAGGTACAGTACTGTAGCCACTGTAGAGGACACACACACTGCAAACAACCTGGTTGATGTGTTCTGACAACTTTAAGGGTGGATTATTAGGCTCTTATTACATCTATGCAGTGGTCTACACTGGTATATTTCATAAAAGTAAATACAGTTATGTATAAACCTAATAAATGCATGATGGTGGACTTTGTTCTGTACAGTATCAGATGATAAAGTTCAGCAAATGTGCATCTATTTATGCAAATGTATTTTCTAATCAACCCTGTCTCCGACAAAATTCCGTTCCCATACAACTAATCTGCATTCTCAATTATGTTTTGAGGGGAACATATTTTCTCCAGGATTATGATTGCAGTGTTAAACCTTTTTAAACGCATGGTTAACCTTGTAAATTGAAACAAAACAAAACAAAAAACGCAACATAACTACTTGGTTTGGCTTTAAAATGACTACGTTTGCCCAATGATGCCAGAAACATTCTGCGTACTGCACGTTTAAGGGTTATATTAACGCTGTCATGTAAATGTCTCATCTGTTATTACTTGAATTGTTTTAACTTTACAACTAAAGAATAACTCCAAACTGTTGCTCAAAGTAAATTATGTTCCACTAAAGTAAGTAATGGTTGAAAAATTACATTTATGCACTATTATGTTGACCTTGTTGAAGGTGAAGGCTGTGATCTGCATATTTGTGTAGAGCGAAAGGCACGAATTAAGCACTGCATTTATAAGCAATTAATTTCAATAAAAATCCCTCCTCACTGACAGTGAACACTGTCAGCCAAGACAATCTGGCTTCAGCTTTCACTTGTGTTGATTATTTTTGCATGAGATTGCATTTTGATGAGGAAGCTTTTCAAACCGTCCAAAATGTTTTCCAAGTTTTCATAAAGACAAAAAAAAAAGAGGGAAAAGTCAAAGTTAGCAAATAAGTCAAATAAAGAGCAGTGTTATCTGTTTGGATTAAGGTGTTTTTTCACACCAGTCTGTTTCCGTCCTCAGGCTCAGGCCTTTTACGAGCGCGAGCTGGAGGCCATGAAGAGAACTCAGCAGCTGACTGCCGACAACCTGTTGGCATGGAAACGCACTGAGTCCGAGCTGCGGCGGGAATTCCAGACTCAGGAGGCGGCGCTCCAGAAAACCCTGGGAAAACTGAGGACCGAGTTGGCCAGGGTAACGAATGAAGCCCGGGAAAACCGGGAGAAGTCCCACAAGCTCCAGGCGTCGCTCAACACCGCTGACAGGGACGTCAAGGTGAGTCTGAACCCCGAACAGCTGATTCAGACACATCACACACCATAACTGGACTATGAAGACAAATAAAGTCTAGGATTGGCCGTATTCCAATGCCGTTTTTTATGGACAGCCTACAAAATGTGTCCTCTGGAATACAGTAGATGATAAAATAAGTGTATAAAACAAAACAGGTATATGGGATGAAAATGAGATGAAGAGAAAATGAGACAGTTTAACGTTGAAATGTCTATTTCCCTCTGTACAGACATTAAATATCCAGATTTTTATCACTGTAAAAGTCAGCAGACATGTGAAATCAGAAAATAGCAGAGAACACTTTGAGTGTGCTTTGAGAGCTTTTTAAAGATGGAAAAGCCTCCCTTTGTGTGTGTGTGGCAAGCTGGAGAGCAAACCAATTTTTGACTGCAGTGAAAATGTAGCTTTTGAAAGGCTAAATGCCAACAAATACGGATCGAAGCAGAATATTTAGTTAGATAAAAACTAGTTGGAAAGGATTAGATCTATCTTTTTTCAATACATTTTGACTCCTTGAGTTACTGGAACTGTTGGGATCACATGAGTCGGAACCAATCCTACGCAACCACCATTGGAATCTAATTCTACAAATAGTATAATACTAGGGCTGTCAATTGATTCAAATATTTAATCGCATGATAGTCCATTAATCGCAATTAATCACAAATTTTTTTATGTGTTCAAAATGCACCTTAAAGGGAGATTTGTCAAGTATTTAATACTCTTATCAACATGGGAGTGGGTCAATATCTTTGCTTTATACAAATGTATGTATATATTTATTATTGGAAATCAATTAACAACTCAAAACAATGACAAATATTGTCCAGGAACCCTCACAGGTACTGCATTTAGCATAAAGCTGAAGAAGATTTAGAATTTGAATGTCAACGTTAGGAATGAAGCTTCAAACTATTCGTTATAGCCCGACATGTAAGTGTCCGTTCCCCTGCATCCTACTGTACCATTCTGGCAGTTTTACAACGTGCATTTTGTGTAGGGCAAAAGCAGCAACGCTGTGTTCATTTTTCTACTTTCTGAGCTCTGTACGGCCTTTGGAAGTAGACTCGCATCATATTATCTCCACCGTTGAAAATAGAGTTGACACATGCTCCAGGGGAATTGGTTAAGTAGGTCTGTTTTGTTGTTATGATATGCTGTGAAGTTTTGTATGAAATTATCACTGATTGCTCAGAAGACAGGAAGGGGTCGTCGCCCCCCCCCCCCCCCCCCCCCCTCCCCCTCCCTCTCCGTCTCAGCGTTACTGAGAATATGATCAAGGTCAGCAGTGGTTGGTGTGCCTGGAGTTAATCATTTCATTCGTTTTCAGAGCAATTAACTGTAACCCAGATAAAGAGACGACAACAGAGCAACAGAGCAGAGAGCTTGAAACCAACTTCACTTGACAGCTCCTCTGGATTCTCTCATATGATACAAGATTCAGGGCAGGAAAACAGATATCAGAGGGTAGAAACAGCTTGATCTGGTTTCTTTTAGTCTTTCATACAGTACACAGCTGATATATTGTACTGTTACTAAAGTAATATCACATTAATCTCTTAATAACAGCCGCAGTCTATGGACATACTGTATCCCTTAATCCTTCAACTCCTGCTGTGAAGACAATAGATGTTAATTTAGCTCACAGCAGATGTTTAAATCTTTGTTTTGATCGTTAACAATACACATCTTATATCTCATTATTCCTCTTGCCTTTGGTTAATAATCATTGGGTTTACATAAGGTAGCATTTTTGCTCAAGCACAGTGACATTTTTAGACACTAAATTTCTTTTCACTCCGGAAAATTAAAATGATGCATCAAATCAAAATGTTCCCTAGTCTCAGGAGGCGTAATTACTGTACCGGCATACTTCATGGGTAGAAATAGTAGCATCAAATATCGACTCAACGCGGTGGAAAGCACTCGTAGGTGGTGTCAGGATGCTACAGCTTCTTGCATCAGTGTTCTCTGTCATCCTCCTTTAGCTTATGATTTAGTGGGCAAATCTCCAGAGAAATGCAAGCAAATGATCGCTTGGAGTAACTGAGACAGACGTAATTAATCGCGGACTGTTCACAAGCGTCGGTAGGAATAAGCACGCCAAAAATTACAAATTATCCCCCAAGTGAAATACTCCACTGAAGCTATGTTAAATTGCTGCTGTCACTTTCTTTGGACTAAATACTTCAGTCCCAGGTAAAGCCTGTCTGGGCTGGTGGGGGGAAGCTTTTAGCAGGATAAAACAATAAATCTTTACAGAGCACAGTTTTCGAGGCCTTTTATATTTAAATGGCAATGCAGGATTCAGCCATGTCCAATAAGGATGACTGGCAGAAGAGAGACTCTGTGGGTGTGATTTATTTTACTGTATATATAATATGACGAGGGGTGAATCAGAGGTAATGACGAAATGCCGGCAACAATGGGACTCCTTTTTTGAGCTTTTAAATCAACAGAAATATAATTGATTAGACTATTTCTAGCCCTTTCAGCAATGTTTAATAAAAAGTACAGTGCCCAAGTGTTTTAAGAATTACTTTATTACCATTTAAAAAAATAGAAGTGTATGTTTGTATTAAGATTAACATTTCCAATAGGAACAAATGGTCTTATCTAACTATACAGCCAGGAATCTTTGTCTGTGAGTATGTGGGTATGTCCGTCGCATATCTCGAGAACCGTTCATCCGATGTACTTCACACTTGGCGGGGTGTATTGTTGGGGACCCAAGGGAGTGCAGTGTTGAATATGGTGCAGTTTGGTCAGATGGTGGCGCTATAACAATGAACCTTACGTTTTGGAATTTAACTTTTAAATCGTAAATCTCAGAAACAAAATTCTTCCTTTCCTGGATTATGTAGATCCAGACAAATGTTGAGCTCAAGCTTTTCTTTCAAATTTTGAGCAATCGTCATCAAATTTGGAACAGAACATCTCTGGACAAGCCGGAAAAAGTTACGTTTTTGGATTGTCGATGTTCCACACAGTTTTGCTAAAATATTCTACGCCAAGGAGTGTGACAAAGCGGCGGTATGTGACGAGTTGGAATGAGAACGTGTTGGTTCCTTTAAAGAAGTGAGGAACGGACAAAACTTCCTCACTTTCCGATAAAATTGTAACAGTCAAGGTCTTAAACCTAAATCGGACCTCACAAACGTGTACAAGATGGACAAAACACGCACACATGCACTTTATGGATGTCTTATCTAAATCTAGTGATCACAAAGTGCAGCTACCTGCTTTGGGCTCATCAGGGAAATCAGTACACACACACACACACACACACACACACATCACATCTAATTTGTGTGTGACTCCTCAGTGGTTATTATCACACTGAGGTTTCTTTGTCTTAGCCGCAGCAGCAGTAATTAAGTTTGAGGCAGACCGTTTGATGGGATTGAAAGATGTGAAATTGCCCCTCATGATTTCCTACAGAGTGCTAAATCACACAGCTACTGTACTGCGCGTGTGTGCCTGCGTGCGTGCGTGCGTGTGTGCGTGCGTGCATGCGTGCGTGTGCATCAAATCCCTCCCTGAAGTCTAGTTCATATTAATTGAGCAGCAGTCAGCATTTACATTCTTGATCCTCGGTATTAGTAATATGCTACCAATATGCTTCATTCTGGACAATCTGGCTACGGCAGTCCAAGATGTCTGAAAACTCACTGCAGATTATACACCCACAATTTATGCAATTATAACATAAAAACATATCAGGTTTTTTACTCAAGTTGAACTTACTAATCAAGAGCCTGTGGATGTTTCCTTCATCCCAGCAGCTGTATATTTTATTTGCACATCTCAAGCTCTGTGCTTTTTTCATACCATTAACCCTTTTTTTAACCCCCCATTTTTATTCTACTCACATTCATCTGCTCTGTCTCTTTAACTGCTTCAAAGAGACAGATGTTTTTCTCACATAGAACTGGACTGGGTTAAAGTTTAACTTATGCTATGCAGGTTAGGTATTGGTTTAAATGAATAGAAACTGTCGGCATTAAAAAAAAAAAAAAATACTGAAAAAAGATTGTCATTGAAAAACAATGCAAAAAAAAAAGTAAAAATAAAATCATTTAATAAGATTGTAAGTGCATGGTCAAAAAAGGGACAAGTGTGTTACGTTCATTTTTTATAGGAAGCTTGATGAAAGAGTTCTCTTAACGGCTGTGTTTTATTTTTTCAGTGCCAATACTTAATTTAGTGCCAATACAACTTTTTCAAATACAAGTGTTTCAATGCCAATGTTTCCCTTTTCAGTTCAGGGTTTTTTTTTTCTCAATGCCAAGTTTTATTTTCAGTGCCAACATCTAAAGCCACTGTCTCTATAGTCGTGCTCGCTTGCTCCATGGTTTTACTCGTTGATGGACAGGAATGTACATCAATCAGTTCACTTAAACAGCGGTCTGGTTTTCAGTGACTTTGTTCTCATGTCAGTCAGGTATGGCTGCCGCTCTACGTGTTAACAGAGTTTACATTCCTCTCCTCTATTCTCTGTTGATTCCCTTCCAGGACTTAACCAAGCAGCTGGACGAGGTGACCCAGAACTCAGAAATCGTGGAGATCCGTCAGAAGGAAGCCGAGTGTGAACTAGAGGCAGCCAGAGACCGAGTTCAGCAGCAAGCAACCGAAATACTGCTCAAAGCCAGTAAGACCCTTCTCCTCTCTCACATGGACTGGTATTCATTATGCTGGTTCATACTTGCACCCACGCTACCCACAAGACTCTTCCAAGTGTCGTGCAAACACATCAAACATATCCACTAACAGCTCCTCTCATCTTGTCTGAGGCATCATGGCCTGGAACACTTTAATGGCGTAATGCTGCATATATCCAAGCTAATGGTATTCCCAGTCCCTCTGAGGCAGAAGAAACCCTTCTCACATCAATTATGCCCAGTTTAAGCTGTGTGTTTGTGTGCACTCATGTTGGGTAAATTGTTGCATGTTAGAATCTGATTTAATATCTTGTGATGTCTTTCCGTCAGGACTCTGTGTAACAACATTGCATAAATATTACTGTCTGAAATGTGTGAGCAATAGCAGCAATTTAGTGCAGGATTATGCTCGGCCCATTAGCTCCTATGAGGTTCTCGTGCCCAATGAGAATACTTCATCCTTTTCCGCTGGAGCTGTTTGCATGTGAGGGAGACAGATAACATCCAGGTGAATGCAACTATGACTATACATACATAATATATGTCATATTTACCATCTAGAGCAGATCATAGCTGCTCATTTATTTAAACTTTAAAGGGACCAGTGGTTGTATTTGGTTCCTTTGGTTGGTTGGTTGGTCCTTGCTGGTTAAATAAAGGACAAATAAAATAAATAAGCAAGAAATGACATGAACAGAATGTCAGGGTGAAAGAATGAGGTCAAGCAACATGGTAATTCAGCAAATTTACTCCAATAACAAAAGTCAGAAGAAGTTTAGATTTGCTGATACCGTTTTTTTTTAGCATCACCAAGAAACCTCCAAGAATGACAATATGCAGATGACATTATTCTTTCCATTCTGATCACGTCTGTCGCCTCTGTCCCGTCATAGGTCAGATAAGCAGCCTGCAGGCCACCCAGATGACCCAGGAGGCAGCCATCAGGGACCTGGACAACGAGCGGAGCCGGCTGAAGGACAAAGTGCTGAGGATGGAAGAAGAAAGGGAGTCCCTGCAGAGCCAGAGCCAGGCACTGGACGAAAGACAGAGACAACAGCTCCAGTCCCTGGAGAAGGTGCGTGTGTGTGATTTGTATTCACTCCAGACTGGAATAACCCGGTTATGAATAACCAATAAGCCATCAAGATGCTGTGACTGAAGTGTTTGTTAGACTTTGCTCCAGACCCGTGATTCATCCTTCAAATACAGAAAGTTAGTCAAAATTCTGTGCTCATATTTTGGAGAATACGTCCTTGCATAAAAAACAAGTGAATTTTTACCACAGAGAAAACGCAAAGGAAGCGATCAGCATGCATTTTAGGGTTTTAGTAGTTTAAGAGACCACAAAATGTATTAACATTGGCCTTTTTGAACATCACGAGTTCGGATTCAGAGAAGCTGGATTGCCACATTAAAGACGAGATTTGTTATTTCAAGTAGGAAGCTTGTGTTCTCTGTATTTCCAGTTTGACCTTAACTCCTCAGTAATCCCTAAAAGTCATCCCTTTGGAGAGAAAAAGCCCCAAAAAATAAAAGACCATTTGTTGGAGCTATGAAGCAATTCTAATACTGACTTGCCCCAAACCTGATTTATTTCTTCAATTCGATTTGGTATTTCCTTTTTTCTTATTTATTTTAGTTTCGCAACGCTGACATTTCTGTGACTTTACAGAGTAATCCTCCCTGTGTACTCTGGTGAGAATGATGTTTTGCCCAAAGCCAGTCTTTATAGATGTAAAAGGACTATTTGACTTGTATCCTTGATTTATTTCAAGAAGTCCTTTATGGAGAACTAGGGCTGTTAGTCAATTAAAATATTTAATCCCGATTAATCGCATGATTGTTCATAGTTAATCACGATTAATCGCAAATTAATCTCACTCTTTTTATCTGTTCAAAATGTACCTTAAAGGTCCCATAATGTAAAAAGTGAGGTTGAAGGTGAAGCAGGTTTAAGTGATATATAAATACTATGAAAGTATCAAAATGCTCAATATACGGAGAAATACACACAGCTCGTCAAAATGTGCGTTTGAAACAAGCCGTAAAGCTACACTAGTATGACATGGTTGGTACCAATGGATTTCTTAGGTTTGATGACAGTATCTTCGCTCTAGCTTTAAAACTGTGCCCACTACAACCTAAAAATTGCAAGTTGCATTAATGCGTTAAAGAAATTAGTGTCGTTAAAACAAATTTAAAATTGTGTTAACTTTGACAGCCCTATGGAGAACACAAAATGTTGCGTGAAACATGAGCATATAGCTGTAAAATGCATTTAAGACTCCCACTTTTTTTCTCTCTTCCTGTCTTTCTTTATCGTTCTGGACCCCCAAGCGCTTCTTTTCAGTCATTCAGGCAGAATAGTTGAAATAAATCAGATGTATGCCACAAAGTTTAAAAGCTTAAGAGCAAAAATGGACCCGCTATCATCAAACTTTTGAAAGTGTCAAACCTGTCGATCACTGCATTTATAGACTTAAAAAAAAACACACAAGCTGCTCCTCTTTTTAAAGGTCAGATGATTTAAGGAACAGCGTAGTCAGCAGACCAACCACAGCCGACGGTAAATGTCAAGTGTTGCTGCTTCATGTGTGTTTTCCCGTCCTTTTATCTCTGACATTTGTGCAGTGTAATCCTCTGGGAGCTGGGAGAGTTCTCCCACTGAGAGACGCTGCTGTGAATTTGAATGTCTTCCTCTGGATAATAGGAGATCTCGCACCACTTAAACTTTACGGCACCTTCCTGTTATGGCGGCGGCAACGTCCCTCAGTGCTCAGCTGATTTCTGAGATTAGCCTGGATTACTCGCCGTAATCTGGCTGTTGGTGAGAGTACTAATGCTGGGGGTTTTCTAACCTAAAAAAACAAATCTGGTTATATGTGTTCTCCAACTTCGTTGCATTAAGGAGCGATTTTTGGATTAATTGTGTTTGAAAATAAGCAACATTAGCAAGCTGGGAGGGAAAGAACATTTCAGATAATGTTAGTGGTCTGACTTAATTATAGAACGTTGTTGTAAAAGTCATTTCATTAGTGGGAGGCTTTTCTTTTCTCTTCTCTCCTTTTAACGTTTCCTGTTCCTCTTTTATACTTTTTGATCTTGCCTTTTCTTCCTTGTTCTCTCTCTGCAAAAGAAGAAATTAACCTCCCAAGATGTTTTCATGCCCTGTCGTTCCTATTATCCCCCTCGGGTTTGTTTGGCCATATGACAACGCAGCAGTCTGGTTCAGTTTGACCAGCTTGATGGACGCTTCTTGGTAGAATCCCAAAAACAGTCCCCTGGTTTGGAGCAATTAGTGCACAGCAATATCATCCCTGGTGGGAAATTAAAGTATTTTTCATGTTGTTGCCAATGTATGATGTATTCAGTAATCTGCCAGATGCTCACTGGTTTTAAAATGCCTGGTAAAGGCCAAATCCATTGTACATGTTTAGCTATGTTTGGGGGCGTGCCAAACCAGCCGCTAGGCAAAATGTGTTTCTTGTGACATCACCACGTTACAAAAGTAAAGGAGGGACTTCAAGCAAGGTGTTTCAGGCAGTTCAGTAACTTTGCAGACCTTTTACATGCACAAAAAACGATATAACACACTAAAGGAAAGGGAAAAGGCACAAAAGCATAATAGGTCCCCTTTAATAGTTTTGAACCAGGATGAAAGTTAGAGCGCTACACGTTTTTTTCCAATATGTCAGATAAATATTTAAGCAACATTTTGGCAAATGTAAGTATCGTATCGGACTCGGCATTGGCAGATACCCAATGTTAAAGGACTCGACTCGGGTTCAGGGGGCCAAAACAACCTGTTCAGGGCATCCCTAGCATCTCGTCCATTTATTCATCGTCTATGTGCTTCTTTCATACTCGTCAAACACCTCAGCCAAAATGAACAATGAATAATGCAGCAGAAAGCTGAACAATCTGAACGGCCTCAAAGCAAAGAATTGCATCTGTATGCATAAAAAATACATCGTTTTTTTATTGTCAGCAGAATCCCCGAATCTTATTGTAAAACAGAGAAAAAAAAGATAACTACAACTGATTTTGAATCTCATCTCATTAGTAGTTAGATAATGTTGGGATACACTCCAACAGGAAACAGTCTCACAGAGTTTCTTGGCATACTTGTATTACTGTGCCTAATGTCAGCTCAAGTAATGATATTACTGCTCCCATGAGGCTTTTTTTGGCGCAGTTTGGCTAATTAAAATTTTGTTAAACCCTTGCAATGAAGACACAGCTGCTTCCCTGATTAAACCCAAAGTAAATGGGCTGCAGATTACATTTTTATTTTCGGTTTCTCACTCTTTCCTGTGACCTTCTCCTTGATTCATGCTCTACCAGAGTACCAATGACAAACCCAGTGCATTTGTTCTTGCCTGTCTGCTCGTCTGTCTGCTACACAATATATGGAGTGCGGTAACGACTTAAATCAGCAGAACCTCATTCCCTCTCCTCTGCGCCCTCTGAGACACATCTTTTGGCTGTTACCCATTCCCATATTTTACCACTTTCCTCTATTATACCTCCAGTTTATAATCTATGAGGCAGCTCTCTACTGATTTAACTACCACTCCTCTTACTTACTCACAAACCAATCACTAATCAGCATGCTCTTCATCAGCCCTGCTGACTGTCTAACTGTAACTAGGCACAGCAGGCCTGTCGAGCTTTGACATTCTGTGAGCAGAGACACAAACAAGCTGCAAACATAAGCATACCTTACTAACAAGCTCACCAACTACTGTAGTAACATAGCATTACTTCCAATGCCGAAAGTTTGGATATTCTGAGCCAGCTACTCAGCTAATTGGGGGCTGATTTTGTGGGAGCCAAGATATTTCAGAGTTCAGGTTAACGTTAGCGGCTCTGTCCTGCTCCTTGTTGGATTTAGGGAAGTTTACACTCCAACAACCCCCGCCAGAATTGTTACCAGAGATAGGTAGCGTTACATTTACCAAACACATTGTTTAGTTGTCCTTGCTCTTATAGAAGTGAAGCATACTGTTTGCGAAAATGCGAAGAATAAAAGACAAGTCGAATCATTGTGTTGCTTGTCCAAGTATGTTTTTCTATAGTTAGCTTCCAAACAGTATTATGTTAGAACAAAATAACATTTAACCACATTTCTTTTCTTTATAATACTAATAATAACCATAATTATTAAATAATAACTAGTTATTATAGTATAGAGACTAACTAGCTGTAGTCTACAGTAAAAGAACAATAATGCTCCTTTTCCATGTCTACTACATGGATCAACAACTGGTGAGGATGCTGACTTTTTGTCTGGCACATGTAGGTTGAGCCTCAATCTTTTAGCATTATATTATATCATGTATGTAGCTGGGGGTTGTGTTGTATGTTCATGAGGCTGTGATTATCCTAGAGGTCACATTAGGTCATTTTATACAGTGAGGTCAAGAATACAATTGGGCTCATTGGATCCACAAGAGTCTCAGCTTTACAGTGATTATGAATTATGCAATTCCAAGACTGTTTAGGGACCCCAGTATGCAGAAATATTCAAACACACCATTTTAGAATTGACGAAAATAAAAATTGTTCACTGCATGCAAAAAACGGCATGGTTTTTGCCCAAAACTGCATGTGATTGTCATAAAGTGGGTATGTCTGTAAAGGGGAGACTCGTGGGTACCCACAGAACCCAATTTCATTCACATATCTCGAGGTCAGAGGTCAAGGGACGACTTTGAAAATGGCCATTTTTTTCCTTGCCAAAATTTAGCCTAACTTTGGAGCGCTATTTAGCTACCGACAAGCTAGCATGACATGGTTGGTACCAATGGATACCTTAGGTTTTTTTGTTTCATGTGATACCAGTACCTTCACTATATCTCTAAAAGTGAGCCTGATACAGATACATACTGTGCCTTTGAAAGAGAGTAACGTTGTACAGGATCATCGGCAACCCTCTGGGTCTCAGTGGTTTAACTGCATCCATCATGCCTGATGCCGGAGACATCATTTTGCATCAAGACTCCATCTAGAATCAGAATGATGGTTTGGTTATGTTGCTTACTGATTATAGGCTCTATGGCTCCGTAATCATTTACCCTTCATCAGTACTCCCACATGGAGTCTGGTACAAAATGTTCTGTTTTCAGCTTGTTAGGTTTTGGTGTGCTTTAGGGATAACAATAATGAATGTGAAGTGGTTAGAAGGATTTCCAATACAGACAAACAGAATGCAGGATTGATTCCTGAGAAAAAATACAGCATATGGGGTGAATGTCAGCCCAGGCTATTTCTGTCTGTGTGTGAATGTGTGCGTGTGTGTCGTCTATCATAACACTCGCCTCTGGGCATATTTTTGAATGTGTTCAATTATCTGTTTTCGTCAGACCCTGCGTGAGGAGAAGATGTCCCACGAGAAGGACATGAACAATATGCAGGCTCGGTCCGAAGACGAGGCCAGCCAGATGAAGGAGGGCCAGGCTCGAGCTCTGGAGGAAGTCGCCAAGAAACACAGAGTGACCCTGGAGAACGCTCTCAACAACGCCGAGAAGGAGAAGAACCGCATGCTGGCCGTGAGTACACACACACACACACACACACATATATTCACGGACTCCAAGGTTAGACCGATATACGTGTGATGGAGGCTCTTCCTGCTGATTTTGCTGTTGATTAGTACTACCTCATTCTGAAAACATCCGACACACATGCAATCAGAAACGTGTGTTGTTCCTGCTTTGATGAAAACAAAAGAACCCATACTAGATGATATGTCCTACAGAGGATGCATCAGATGGTGAGCTCGCCGGGCACAATGAAGGGAAATCCACAAGATTAATTTTCAGAACGCTGCCTCTTTGTGTAATAAGCGTTTATTGCTCAAAGCAGGAGGAAAATGAACAGCTGTATGTTTTAATTGATCCTGCATCATCGAGCTCGGGGCTCATCTCGAGCCATAAAGACGGTGTCCTTGGGAAGCTTGTTTTCACCACTGGTAGAAGTATTACTCTCTTTATGGAGACCCAGAGGTAGAGAAAGTAACAAAGTACATTTAGAACACTATTAGGTAATATTGTGCAACTTTACAGTATACTACAATTCAGAGGGAAATATTTACTTTTGTGCCACGCTGCATTTATCTGATTGTTGTAGTCATTAGTCACTTTACAGCTTTAAAAAATAGTCCCTCCATGAATCGAAGGCCCGGCTGATGTTGATCCTAGTTTTCCCCCCCGACGTCGGTCACATTCCTGTTTTGCAAGACGTGCTTCACTAGATATAACTTTGTTTTTTTTTTGTGCTTCTGTGGAGTTTGTGTTGGAGACTGAGTTCTGGTGGGGGCTGGTCTTTTTGTTGGCGTTAGCGGACTCCATTTGTAAGCGACTCGCGAGTGCTCATGACGTCACATCTGTTGGATTTTCCGGAAAAAACGTCCCGCATTCTTCACATTATGCCAAAACCTTGTCCTGTTGTTGTTGTTGTTGTTGTTGTTGCTGCAGATATCTGTTTATAGAGATTTAACTAACCAACAATATATAAAGTAGTTACTGTTTGCTTCACCTCAACCACCTATAACATTCTTAACATCTGTCCATGTACTGAGTGATTTACATTAAAGTACATTTTAGTGGTAATTCTTGCTTAAAGAAGTACTTTTACTTAAAAAATAAAATGACTTTTTTTGTGGCTACTTGGGGACAGCAAATCACACTGACTTTAACTTTGACATATTATTGCTTTTTATAGTTGTTGTGGCATGAGTTGCCTGTTTATACACACAGCAAACAATGAGCAACATTAGCATTCATTTGGAGTGGTGTTTTTGGAGGATCACAGAAAAACCTCTGGCCCGATTTTCATAAAACTTGGTAGAACAGTGTAGCGTTGGCCAAGGAAGAACCTAATACATTTTGGAGCAGATCCGAATCACGGGGCGGATACACGCATTATTTTTCACTTATTGAAACAGACTTGGCGGAGGTCCGCGCTCTCTGAGTGCCCTTCTAGTTCTGTGTGGGTTCATCACTATGAGCAACTCCTTTCACATCAATAAGTAGTCAACTCATCCATTGTTAATATGAAAATATCGAGTAGTGCAGCTTAACATCAAGGATCTGAATACATTTTTCCCTACTGGATGGATACAAGTAGTGACACATTGACAAACACTTTTAGAATGTCACAATTTCCACTCTTCCTGTTGCCCACATTGAACAGTATGATATTCAGGACTTATGACTCAGGATACCAGCTGTCTCTCTCTCAGTCTCTCTGTGTTCTGGATCTGTCGCCTGCCAAAAGATTTGGACCTGTCACACCTCTTCAGTCTGTTGATGTTACACAGTATTTGTTAATGAATGAGTGGTGATTATGGATGACAGATGTCCTGTGGTGTCTGCAATATGTTGTAGTTTGATCAGCGCCATACCACTGACCACAGTCATATTGTGTTTGTGTATATTGACCTTTCCACTGGCACGCTAAAACAATAGTTTATAAAGTCTAACCACAGTCCTCTGCTGTTTGTCTGTTGCTGCTCATTAAGTTGTTTAGAGAGGAGACAGCAGCGCTCATTTACTTCCCCACAGACACTCTGCAAGCTGGTTGAGCTTATTTTAACGGTTAACCGGTCACAATCCCGCCTCTCTAACCTCTCTGCTAACTCCACATTGTTCACTGACTGCGCCATCTGTTACAAGAGCTGGAAAAAAAGCTCTCTTTGCCTTGAGATTCGACTTGAATTGTAAATTTCTCGTGTCTCACGAAGGTCTAAATATTGTTCCAGACGCTCTTCTGTCTTGATATGAATAAAATTATTGAAGGAAATAGTGCATTTTTGGCATTGTAATACAGATAATGTCCTTGTTCACTCTGAAACACCTCAGATTACTTTTTTCAGTCTGTAAAAAGCTGCAGGGTTTTCATTTGGTAGCCTTGACTGTCAAAGTTGATCTGCAAATACATTGAGACTAACATTCATGCTTCTCTCTCTTTTTAAGAATAAACTATATTCTAGTAATCAATAAGAGCAAAACAGCACATTATATCAGCTAGAAGTGTCGTTATATCAGTGGTAGAAAACTGCAGATGGAGTAAAAATATAAATAAACATAATTAGGGCGAGTGGCCATTCTGTTTATTTACTATAGACAACATCTTGTGTCGCATGATAAGAGATTTGCTCTTCACTCACCGCGAGGTACAGTAGGACACAGAGCCTTGCAGAGGCAGCAGGTGAAATATATCAGCAAAAAGAGCACAAGGAACATCCTTCACTGTTTCTAGGCAACAACAACAGTTGCAGCTGTTGTCGTTGGTTGCGCTTTGAAAGTTCAGCGACAACTGAGGTCAAAGTTGAAATAATTTGGGTGATGGCTTCACTCAAAAACAATATAAATTGTAGCACTCACCTTCCGAGTCTCTCTGTGGTCCAAGAAAAGGTTTTCTATCAAATGGCGTTAAGGAGAACAGAAAATGAAAAATGAAAGCCTATCAGTGCAAACAGACTTCAACAGAGGCCAAATGAAAGATGGCAAAAAAGGTTATAAAACTTCTGAGAAACTCCTGTGCAGCATTATCCAGGTGTCTTGTATCTATTCGTGCATTCATGCAAACACAACTATCCGTTAAACTACTACACCGCACCTTTAAGAGAGGTTGAACTGTGTTTGAAATGGGAGCTCCATCATAAATCTGGGCAACTGTGATGAATGGACAAGAGTATGATTTCATATAAGTTTATTTCTGCTAAACTAGGAGGGGAGAAAGTTTCAAGACAGACCAAGAGACCATTTTTCAGGGAATGCTTGGAGTTAATGACCGGACCGACGGGGTCTATTACATTTAAAAGGACCCTCGAGTTATGGCCATTCGTTATAGAAGACATCATATGGAACCAAGAAGTTATTCTGTAGTTTATTTGCCTTCCAGCTTTATTCAGCTATCTTGCATTTCCTATTCAAGATCTGAGTGAGCTTAATAAAAAACTATAGCAGGGCTTTAAGTTCATCTTTTTTATCTTTTACCTCAAAAATATCTAAAAGCTGTTGTATTGATCAGCTCTTCGGTGCAGGAAAAAATGAGTCAGTGAAGCTGATATCACGTCAACATGAGCAAAACCACCTAAAATTTCCAAAGGTATGACTCAGCCCCTTTAATATACTGAATAAAGGTTTGGGATTAGTCTCTGTACAGGGTGATAAACAAATGAATACATCACACGTAGGCATAACAAGTGGAGGAGCTCAGATACCTGCACAAAATGCGCAGTTTGTTTAGGTTGTATATAGACTAAAATACATCAAAGAGGGCTATAACCGTGACTAAGAAGCTGGCAAAGGAGGAAATGCAGCCTACTGATGTGGGAGCACATTTATAAATGTCATCTAGAACACCTCTGAGTTCACATAACCTGGGCTGGATGAAATGTGAGTAACCTGCAGGAGCTTCTGTCAGCGATGTAATGTTACAAAAGAGATCCAAAAAAAGACAAATCGAAAGAATTTCTCAATGAAAACAAAGTTGGCAGACGTGGCAGACACACTATACCCAGCCTGCCTGATGACTCACACAGGTGATAGGACGCTCTAATGGGCTATTTTTGGCTGATGCTAAAACTGCTGCTACTCCTATTCACACACAAAGGCACACAGCTGCTTTAGTGAGCTGTAGTGCAGGAGACAATAAAGGTCTAATTAGATTAACACACTTCCTACACATGGAGGAAGTGTGGAAATGACAGTAAAAAAAGTGGGTTACTTTTCAGATCTTAGAAAATGTGCAGAAATAGAACTTTTCTGAGCTTTTATGACATTTTTTACACCACATAGTTTGATATTTCTCACTTTCTTACAGTTAATAAAAGCAAAATGGCCATGACTAATAATGTTGAGCACCAGAATCTTTAAAACAAATCAGGAAATGAAGGTTTGTACAAGGTGTGGGAGTTTTGACATTTAAGTGGGTGCAGGACCTTTAGATTTCATAGTGCTGCTTGTACACCGATGACATTTACTTCACATCAAACTGCAAGTGGAGAGTTTAAAGTGAGTAAAGTAATCAAAATTAGGACAAACTGATGGGATGGTGAAAGAGATGGATGTGTGCTTTGCCTGAGGGATGTGAGTCCAGCAGCCAACTGGTACCAGAGTGTGTGTGTGTGTGTGAGTGTGTGTGTGTGTGTTTCTAAAACTACCATCATAAATATTTCACTGCTCCTTACTTAGCACAGTGTGTGGTGACCCTAACAGAGCTTAAGCTCATACATACAGTATACACCCGCGCTTTTACGCTGCTGGTCTGCTGCATATTCTGTGGTATATATTTTACTCTTTGGGAAGAACATGAGAGTTTCTGTGATTCCTTCTTCTTCAGCTGGAGTGAGATCAGTAAAAACAGGTTTATGAGCTAATGATTGTTTTCTTGAAGGTACTTCAGAGAAAACAGCTGATTCATATTATTATTATTATTATTATTATTATTATTCCTGTGATCTTGATCATTTCAACGTTGTTTTTTGAACATGAACCAGACTAAATCTAAACTTCATAAGGAGACGAATCCTGAAAATGCACAAGGCCACCTCTGGATATATCCTTTTACACTGTAATACATGCTTCAAATAACATTATCTGCAGTTGTTGGCACAGTGTCAGGTTTGGTTCTGCTCTGTGGTTATTTTCAAGGCTGTAGTTCTTTGTGTTGGATTAGCATAAACAATTTAAGTAAAGTCACAACAGTTGGGTCATTTTCAATATTGTTTTTATTGCAGGATTATTGTTGTATTTTATTGTATTACATCAGACTGATGATAGATAGCTTTGATTTGTGTTCCTTTTAATTGACTCCAACTTTCGGTGTCCATCATGATCTATGTAGGTAGGTAGGCCCTTTATGTTTTGCTATTGTTATCTTCATTTTAATTTCCTTCTTTTTAATTTGTGTTATTTGTTTGCTGGCTCCTTTTATTTACAGTTGAGTATGAATGCTTCATGCTATAATCAATAACCTGTTATGCATAATGTTTTTGTTTTTTTATTTCGTTTTTTCCCTTATCCGAAAAGGACAGCTGTTTGCACGGTTAAAATGAATATTCCACTAATATTCCTGCTTACATGCAGTTGTGCATGAAGCGATGAACGTAAGTGGTGGCGGACTAGTTCGACCGTGTGAACACAGCCTCCCTCTTTCATTCCTTCAACCACCTTCTTGAAAAGATTGGCGTTGCGATATTTGCACATATCCAAAATCCCGTTGATATCCAAGTCTTACATAATGTTGAAAAGTCGGGCATGCATCTCCGTAAACTGTCGGCTAGTTGGTTTGTGCACAGCCGTAGGCTGTATGTATAGATGGACGACGCCTCTCCACTTCCTCCCGCTGTACAGAAGTGAAGCCAAAATATACGGGTACGGGAGCTGCGATCTTGAGACTTTGACGTCATTTGGAGCTAGAGTCTGTGCAGTAGTGATCAGGCAGTGGAGCCGCGGTATCGAGGTCACCCACCCAATCTGGGTTAGGGTTTTTGGGTTTTTTAATCGTGCTTGAGTCCAAAACTGCTCCCGTGGTTCGGTCTCGGGTCAGACTTGGATTGAAACTATACAGGATCATGTCGGGTCGGGACTGATTTTTCACTGGCTTCAACAAAACAACCTCCACCACTCCGACTGCAGCTCCTCACATACCAGACAATAGTTCCCTCTTGTGTGCTTGGTGCTCAAATTACCAAACACACAATTTCCAGTATCATGATGGCTTTTGTATCTGATGCGAGTTGTGAAATTGCCCCGAGGATAACAAACCGGGCCCCGGGACTCGTTTAATGAGCCTGAGGGTCTACCTGTTCCGAACCGCAGCGCGCCACTAATTTACCTGCAGACGAGGCGTGTGGCTCCAGCAGCCTGAAAATAGCCCTGTGATGATGCCCAATCTCCACTGGGTCCTTTATTCCAGTCACACACGGCCATGAGCCAAGTGATCAAATAGTCTCTTGCATCGAAGTTGCATAATGAGGACGTGTTTTAAACGCTATTCCACAGTAGCCCCGATCAGAGTTGACAGCTACATTAATAGGAGAGCGTTTTGCATTTCCATAATTATTAGATATGCATTCTGTATGCAGACTCTCTGGTCCTGTGTGATTTCCATGGCCTTCTATTCTGTCCCGCTGTGTACTGATATGCACAATAATTCCCCATTGTTCACTCCCGTTCATGATTATGCTGCCAGTGTTGGTGCAGAAATGTCCAGATTGGATGAGTGACGGCGAGGAGGCAGCGTTCATTCACTTCTCATCCACTCGCTGCCGTTTTATATATTTTTCTGCAAAATCACGAAGGCCGACACATGACAAGAAATGCCTCCTCATCCCTCCATTTGATTCTAGTTTCATCACGTCGAGTTAATCATCTTTTCTTTCATCACCTCCATTCTATCATCGCTTTAAATTATAATGAGAGTCGTCTGTGAGAAGGCCGGGTTTTGAATTTAAATGAATAGTCTGCAGTACCTCGGCCTCGCCCTCCGTATCGAGCGGCAAGGTATGACAGGAATCCTGATGTGTCGTATTAGATTCCTCCCCAGCTGACTCCGTCTGTCTGTGGATCGACCAGCGTCCTCGATATCATCAGACTGATGGAAGGGCACCTTACGTATCCATCAAGGTTTCCACAAATTCAATTTTTTCGCATATTGAGAAAAATATGATGCATGCATTGATTTTTTTTTTTTTTATTTAAAGCTTGTTGAATTTCATGGCTGGGATTTGGGTGTGTGATGTGGTGCATTGAACTGAATTGTGTCTATTATCTGTGATAATACACTGTCAGGATCTGACTATAGTTAAGAATTTTACCTGCAAATTATCTTTTTCTGATGTCCAGAATGAATACAGGTAGGAAATCTTGCAAGAGATGACTGAGGATTTGAAGCTTTTGTACTGTAGTATTACAGTATTAATAATAGTTTTTTTTATATTATTATATATCTATATATACAGATATATACTGTATATCTATAAATAGATATACAGTATATCTCATGATTGTCCATAGTTAATTGCGATTAATCGGAAATTAATCACACGTTTTTTATCTGCTCAAAATGTACCTTAAAGGGAGAGACTTGTGCCAAACTGCATGTGATTATCATAAAGTGGGCAAGTCTGTAAAGGGGAGACTCGTGGGTACCCATAGAACCCATTTTCATTCACATAGCTTGAGGTCAGAGGTCAAGGGACCCCTTTGAAAATGGCCATGCCAGTTTTTCCTCGCCAAGATTTAGCACAAGTTCCTCCTTCCTGACAAGCTAGTATGACATGGTTGGTACCGATGGATTCCTCGGGTTTTGTAGTTTCATATGATGCCAGTATCTCCACTCTAGCTTCAAAACTGAGTCCACTGCAACCTGAAAATTGCAAGTTGGCATGAAAATGTGTGTTAGCGCGTTAACTTTGACAGCCCTACATAGTACTACAAATGCCCATAGATTAGGGGCTGTAGGGGTTACATCCACACCTGCAAAAAGTTAGCACAGCAGGTAAAACAAAGTAAAGTAAAACAAAACAAAGCATTGAGTTGGTAAATATTCCTAGAAGAGACTACGCAACATGTAGAAATAGAAGAAAGTTATTTATCCAGATTTTTGCCTGAAACCAATTTCACTACTAGATTCACAAGCGAGGAATAGTCTCAAGGAAAGCCTTTGTGAGGAGGACCTGTGAGAGTCGAAGGCTTCAGGCGAACAGTACATCGGACACATCTCGGTGTAGCTCAGGGATTTCATCGTAGCCCGGAGCTGGGCAGGTACTAGCCCCATTCTTGGCTTTCTTACGGTTGCACACGGGTGTTGAAACTATTGCAAGCAACAACATGGAGCTGCTTGGGAGGGAAAACAGCAGCGGACTGACGTATTTGAGCTGGTTGGCGTTTTGCAAAGTGGATCATTTTGCGATTCTTTGTACCAAATTATACCGAACTGTTTCACGGATGCACATTTGTGTCAGTCAATTCTCCCAGTTATTACCCTGCCAACAGAGGAACTTCCTCCACTCCGCGACAAGAAATACAAGATGTCATTAAGCATTACACATGAATTACTGTGATTTTACACTCTGTCTTCCATTCAGATGAATTTCCGTGAAGTTCCATTGGTTTTTATCTCACAGCAGTCAATACGCTGAATGTTTTTTTTTATACGGCATTACAAACTTCATCTTCCTCTGTAATGAATAATGGTGGCAAATTTCATTTGACATTACAGCAATTTCCCTCTGCTCTAATTGTCCTTGGAAAGCAGCAATCATTGCACGCTATAACAGAAATCGTTCCCCATTCATCAGCAGCCATAATAAGCTTTATCATGGTAACAATGCTAGACCTCTTTCTCTCTCGTCTCTTTCAAGGACAATGAAATAGTTTGAAGTATTTTTAGATATTTTTGCACAGATGAATGCATTGAATGCGATGACAAAAAAAGAGGAGCGAGGGAGGCGAGTCCTGGATCTACACCACAACTGAGGGAATACTGCACATATATGAAGGATTTGAGTTGAGTTTGTCAGAGTTGATGTCCATTTTCAGTCTCTGAGTCTGGAAATTAATCTTTTCAGTGTATCAGCCAGAGCCCCCAACACATCCACTTCCTGTTTTTAGCCATACTAGTAAAATGTTACTTGGCTTCCCTTTGGTTGAGGACATGAACTTCATCTGCACATGAATTCTTGATTTAGTCACAGATCATTTTCTCTTAAAGCTGGAGTGCAGAACTTTTGTTTTCCCCTCTAGCAGTGAGAGTAATTACACAAACACTGTCGACGCATGCTTATGACGTATGCGTGCAGGTGAGCTTGCTGCATCCCCAGGAGCGCTCTCTCCAAGTCTTCCCACGCAAATAAGATCACGTTTTTAAACGGGCACTGCACTAGTATTTTACAAATACCGACCTATCCAAGAACGCGATGTGTGCCCTTAATCCCTTCTCTTCTGTTAGCGCTCACTAACGAGTAAAAGTCGTTGATCGCTTTCTTTTTTTTTTACTTTAATCCTTCCTCTGAATGTCGATCTTCTTTTATATCAGGAGCATCCACTCTAGAAACTTTTCTTGGACACTTGTTAGGATTTTCTGCCATAGCTTCCAGCGTACTCCTAGCTGCTCCTCCGTCGCTGTTGTCTCTCCTCTCTTCCTGTCCCCTTTATCCCTGGCTGATTGACGTAAAACCATAGACTGTATATAAGAAGTGGACGTAGTTAGTGTGATGTCGCCCATTGGTTGGTGGACTGCCGTTTTGAAGCATCAAGTTCAGGTTTTTGGCCGTCGCCATCTAGACAAACACGGACAACTCCCAGACTGGACAACGCCGTGGTAGCGTCCTGTCAATCACAAGGTAGTCACGCCCTAAAGAATACCCTGCTTTATGGTCTATTTGACTCTAAATGGGAATAAATACAGAGAGCTTTCACTGGCAGCGATAAGCTTAATCAGCACTGTGTGAACTTGTTTGGCAAGTGCTTGAATGTCACGTCCATTTCAATGTAAAAGTCCTGCACTCCAGTTTTAAGTTCCTTTGTTGATGCTCCTCGGCTTTTATAGCTCACTCGTTTTGACAGAGGTGTGTTTCTAAATTGCTTTCCACAGGAGCTGGAGCAGCAGTTTGAGAGGGAGCGCCTCGCGCTGGAGGAGCAGAAGACGATTCTCAGGCAGCAGCTGGACGAGCTGAGTGAGGAGCTCACCGCCAAACTCACTGCCGCCAGTCAGGAGGTAGGACATCCACGACTTTACATTTGTACATGACATGTGCTTTGAAATAACTTGGTTACAAACAACTGCATATTTAAAACTATTTCAGCTGTCTTTGGTTGCTTCCTTGTCAATTATCATATCTACTATTACTACTATTACTACAACTATCTTCAAGTATTGAAAACCACAATCAAAAATGGCCGATATCTGCAACACTCTGCAACTCACGCCAAAACAATCTAGACTGATAAATATCACTACAGGTAACGAATTAAGGATTTTGGGTTGAACTGTCCCTTTTTTAAGAACTTCTCGTCCACATTAACTTAAAAGTTGAATTTCAAGTTCGTCCTTGGCGTTTGACCACCTGTTGATGAAGATCATGTGATGTGATTGAAAGCTCCAAAACAGCTTCTAAATGGCGAGATTGTTTAGTAAACTTTGTTTGTAATGAATTTCTCATTCACTACTGTTAACTTCTTGTTGGTAATGTCACCTTCAAAAGTTAGAGGAACTGGAGTCTGAATCCTTAATAACGTGCGTGACTTGAATAATAAATAAATGATAAATGGTATTTACCGTTTGAAAGATGAAGTAAACTGTATATTCCAGTCGTCTTACCAGCTGAAAAATGAGGTGAGGGTCACGTCCAAAGGACACATTAAAATGACCTATGTGGAAAATAAACTGTATAAACCCTCAGCTTTAAGTCTCTTATTATTTTTTAACCTGATACTGACTGTCCAACTTTAGTAAGACATTATTTAGAGACAGTTATAAGACAATTATAAGTTATTCAGAGTAAAGCCAACTGTTTAACTGCTCAACAAAATGTGTTTCCTATTTGTAGATGTTAGCTTTTCAAAATACAGTTGTTTGCTGCTTATTCATTCATTAATACTGCTGGTTGTTTGTACTGAATTTGAAGTATTCAGACTTGTTTTCTGTGTAGTTTAAACCTTAATGGGAGTATATGAGCCTGAAATTTTGGGGAAAATATATTTAATTGCGGTGCATGTAAGTTAAAACACAAAATGTTTTTTTTTTCTAACAAAGGCTTGTTTAATCCCTGGTGTTTTAAAGCATTGTTTTTCTGTGTATAAACCCACTGCCTCGCTGTGTTCATTGTTTGTGCACTCTGAGTTGTACTGTGCTTTTAACATCGAGGTAAATTAATATCCGATGCGCTGCAAAACCATGTTGCCACGTCGGCAAAAAGTATATGGGCCTGGCTCATTTAAAAATCAGAACTAGAAATGGTTATTGAATGCATTTTTGATGGAAATTCCACCTCGCTGAGCTTAAAATGCTGATGTAGTTTCAAGGTTGCTGCCACACTGAGATACAGCCTGAAGCGCTACAGGGTAGAGGGTGTGAATATAGTTTATTCTCTCTGTCTAACTCTCCTCCCTGCAGGTGGTGCGGCTGCAGGAGGAGGTGCAGCAGGGCGAGCAGGACGTGGGGACAGCTGAGGTACAGATCTGCACAATGAAGGAGGCGCAGGACAAACTGCTGGAGGAGCTGGATGCTACCAGGGCCCGACTGAGAGAGACCAGCAACCTGCTGACTGCACTGCAGGTCAGCACAAACTAACACACACGCAGTTTATTCTGTACTTATGAGGACATTCTGCAGCCCCTTTTACCTGACCTGAACCATCACAACAACACGACTGACCTCAAACCTTAAATTAACCTTAACCTTAAAACCAGGTTTTAACAGTCCTTTGGAGAAGTGAGGACCAGACAAAATGTCCTCACCTCCCAAAAATGTCCTCCCTCTCAAGGTGTAAAACTCAAATGTGTCCAAAGATAGAAGTACAGACACACAAATACACCCACACACTCACACACATACAGTACTCAGGCTGTTCTCATACACAATTTGTAGCTATACCTATGAAAAAGTAATGCCCTGTAATTCATATATATCCACGTAATCGTGAACCAGGAAGTATAAAGAGCGACCAACGCCGCGTAGGGAGGAGGTCAGGGCGGATGGGTGGGTCTAAAAACACCGGACTTGTGTGAAACCAGAAGTCAATTATTGTGGCGTAATTTCCGTAACACCACTTCCAGTAATATTTTAATCCAAACCACGTTTTCCTGTACATTACATTTCCTATAGTAGTAGTTTTAGTAGTTTTATTTTTGAAAAGACTGGAGCGGAAATTGACACGTGCGTTACGTGTTTTGCTGGACATTCGTAGGAAAATGCACGAAAAATAACTTGAATATATGTTGCAGGACTTGGACTCATTCCACCATACACAATATAAACTATTTCGTCAACTCATACTATATCTTGTGTCAGTAGGATGTTTGACTAAATATAGTTGGGTGGCAAACTATTGTCATTATTGCTTAATTTAATTAATTAATAATAATAAATAGACATGATCTTTCTTCAGTCTTTCTTTCAAATTCATGAAATTTTAAACAAAATAATAATAATAATAATAATAAACTTTATTTATACGGCACCTTTCATACATAAAATGCAGCTCACAGTGCCTCACAAGAAAAATCAAATGAATAAATAAAAACAAGAACACAGGTGTTAAAGGTCATCAGGAGTAAAATGTACCAATAGATAAGACCAATAAAATTGTGAAATACATAAAAAACAATGATGTTAAAAAAGGCAAAGGTAGGTTTGTGATGGGAATTTGTTCCAAACCTTTGGTGCATAATATCAGAAGGCTGCTTCACTTGCTTGTAGTTAATTTTTGGTACATTTAGCAAGCCAGCACTACTTTGTCTATAAAATGGTGAAGGTACCATTAAAAGTTCCCAGAGACGAAGACATTGTCCGTTCAGTGGTTATTTAGTTCGACCAACACAATTAATCAGTTATCATATTCATCCAATTTATTTTCTGTTTATCAACTCCTCAATTAATGTTGATAATAATTTCAGTCCTATGATGGACTGTGGGCTTAGTGAGAGTGGGTTTTTGAAGGACGTCCATGTCACCACTCTTTTTGGATTGACACTGCCAATAGCAACGTTTTACTCCAAAAGGCTTTAACCGTTTTTCACGCTACAGAAAATCCAAAAAGTTTTCAGAGTTGCCTAAAGAACTGGATTCTTGTCGGAGCGGAAAAAAACCTATGAGCAACGTTTAGACTACGAAGGCACAGTAACCAAGGTCTGCCTGTCTGCCTGTCTGTCTGACTGTCTGTCTGTCTGTCTGTTTCTCAGGGGGAGTTGGAGATCCAAAAGCGTCAGCATGAAGCCAAACTCATCACCACCAAAGAAGAAGAAAAACTTAAGATGGACAAGATGGCTCTGGAGCTGGAGCTCAAATGGACCGAAACACTCAGGTAGGTGTGTGATTGTGTGTGTGTGTGTGTCTGAGAGAATAACACCCACAGTCTTTATGTTGTCTTTTAACAAAGACAGACCATGAAATTAAGAATGGATGGGAAATGGAAGTCTTTCTGTTTCCCTATTTTCGTTTCTCACGCTTACTAGAACAAACACACACACACACAGACACACACACACACACAAACACACACACACACACACACACACACACACACACACACACACACACACAGTAACAGGTCATCCGGCTCACAGTATTGACCGTGACAGAGCATTATCCTTGGAGGGCTCTGCAACTCCTCAGCTCGATCCCGTGTTAAAGCCCCCAGCTCAAAGTCTCTGTTAACGTCCACAGACCTTTTAGAAGTGCTATTATTCAGAAACCCCATAGAATGAAATTGACTGTTTTGTGGTGTGAACTGATGTACTTTTCACACAGTAACTTCTGGAGCCTCTAAATGACTCTATTAGAGTTTATCTCAGCATTAAATGTGTGTTAATAGTCAAAGCTTTTCCCCTTAAATAAAGATTTTGTCTTTTTTTAAAGCTGAAGTGACTCTAGACGGAGCTGAATGCCTGGATACCGTTAGATCTCATCTCTAAGAATTATGATCATTTAAATCACAGGTGAATAAGTGGGCATACTTATATAACAGCTATTCATTCAGATAATAGGTGGACGTCGGGGCATGTATATTACCACATGAATGGCTTAAACGTTTAAGAAACTGTACCAAGGTTGGTTCATCAAAATGAGAAAAAGGAAACAGTGTCCCAGTTACCGCGGATAATCCACTGAACACACTGTCAACTGTTTTCATGAGGACTATTTTTCGGTTGAAAGTTTCAGTGAAAGCTGTTCACAGTGAGGTCTTTGGATTATCCAGAGTAATTGGGACACTGTTTCTGCAAAGAGAATTTGCTAGAGAATTTCTTAAGCTATTTTTTAAAATGCTGGGAGTCTAAATTTATTTGGGGTGACAAATCAGACAAACATTTTAAACACGGACGGATCATGAGACATTGGTCCCCTGGGTAGCAGAGTACTGTTTGTAGTTTTGCATCTAAAGCCTCATTTCCACCGCCTGGTTCGACTCAACTCAACTCACTTTTGGTACCAGGTCCCTTTCTCTATTTTTGTTTTCCACTGCGGATGTCACCCCCTCGGTGTAGGGGGGATTCTCAGCTAATCCATCTTCAACGCAACACTCGCTGAATCCTTTCATCGGCAAGCAAACAGAGAAACACCGTCAGTTCATCGAAAATACAGCGTAGTAAACTTTATGTACTTTGTAGTTTTGCAGGCTGTCATTTTTAAAATCTGAGTCGAGTGAATAAAAAAATTGAGGTCGCTATTGTCGAACTTGGCTATTTAAAAATGGCGGCATTGTGAAGGATGGCGCGTGTCGATTTGAGTGCTGATTCTCTCTGACCAATCAGTAGTCCCAGTGTAACGTATTCTCATACAACGGTACGTATGGTATCTTACGAAAAAAAGTTATTCCTCCTTTTCCTACGAATGTCCAGCAACACGTGTCAATTTCCACTTGTTACATGCATACAGTCTTTTCAAAATTAACTTCCATCTCCCCAGGAAACAACTTCCTTAGGTTTAAGCAAGAAAGCTGCTTAGTTAGGTTTAGGAAAAGATTGTGATTTGGGTTAAAATAACTCCGGAAGTGGCGTTACCTAAGTACTTCAGTTATGTGATTTTGTGAGATATATACAAATTCCACTGCATTACTTTTCATAAGTATAGCTATGAACGGAGTATGAGACCATCCCACCCAGTGTTTTAACACCACTTTCCAGTATCGGCTCAGCTCGCTTGGAATACCAAAAAAAAACTACCAGGTACTATCCACACCTTTTGCTAATGGAAAACCAAAAAAGAGCAAGTCCAGTTGAGTAGAGCTGTGCCGTACCATGCAGTGGAAACGAGGCATAAGTGACATATTGCAGGTTAACCATAACTGTAAAGTGCTGCTAGTGGTTGAAAACTTTAAGACTTTTTGGACTATTGAGGTTTCGGAATAAAGGGCAGTTGGAACAATGTGTAGTCTGCGCGTAAAGCATAGCCTATACTACTACTACTACTACTAATACTACCTGGTGATTTCTCTGTGTCTGCTGTAGCTTCATCTCAACCTGCAACTTTGTTTAATCTGTTAATGGATCTTTGTAAAGGTCACGCCTCACTCTCTGAGCCCGTGGATATCTTTGTGCCTTGCTGCAATATTTTTTATTACTCCGATCCACTTCTTGAATTACTTCAGTGAAGCCAATAGCATAACACCCATATCATCAAATCAAATCTATTTTTAAATGGGCTTAAATCAGCTCTCAAATGAACATATTCACCTGTTAAATTATACAGGAAATAAGGTACAGTTTGGTTAAAGCAATGGATCTATACAGAGGTTAGATATAAAATCATAACATTACCATGTCCTGAACAAGCACCAGTCTCAACCGAGCTTCAGATCCACATCCCAAAAATGTACATAAATGTTTTAAATGGTTTATATTGGCCTCATGATCCTCTCCTTTCCAGGTTTAAGGAGAGAAAATCACAACAAAAACTGAGAACCAATACGTGTCAAGTCCTACGTCAAATTATGAAAGAACTGATGTTAAAATACCAGGAAGCAGTTTAGGAACCTTTAGCATCCGTCTCCTCCTATCTCGGGAATCATCACAACCTAAATCTGTCAGCAGCCTCTCTCCAGACAGCTGTTTCCTTTTTATATAACTCCCTAGAAGTATGTTTTTTTTTACCCAAGCACAAACTTCCTCCTACCAGGGACATACTTTACTAATCATGCAAATGTGGTGATTTCACTTGCTGTAGATTTAATATTTCTACTGTTTGAAACAGTAAGAAAAAGGGCCCTTAACGTCCAATATTTGAACAGTTTGGAAGTATTTTGCGTTAAAAGTGACAAACACGAAAGACATTGATAATGAGGGTGTTACATTAATGACTAAAAATGGAAATGAAACCCACTAACATCTGGCTTTTGTCTTTAGTATGAAAGGTTACAATCAGCATTCATTCCCAGGACAAATGACTCTGCAGTAGTCACAGGTATTTATCGGCTCCAGCTCCGATCGGCAGTGATGGAAACATGACACCTGGATGGACACGCATATTTCCGACCCTTTTCTGGCGTGATGCTATGTGACATGAATATATAATAAATAAAATCAACAGGGATTTGGATAATTATTGTAATTTATTAACGTACGAAACATACAATTAATACGCTCTCCTTAAAGCCGCCAGACGCCAGTCAGACAACAGTCATTTTGCCTCGTTGATCATCGAAACACACTTGAATTTAAACTCGACCGAAACAAAATAAAACTCATATAAACTGTCTTTGTTAGTCTTTCAACTGTTCCAACAATCACACTCTGGTTTGGTCAAAATGAACCCTTAATTCACAAAGTTGGATGTGGAAAAAACAGCCGTTATATGTGCTCCTCAAAGCCACCAGACTCCATTGACAGAAACAGTCATTCTACCTAAACAACCGTAACTATTTCACTATTTACTAACCCTGTGTTACGACAGAACGTCATACTCGTCTACTGGCAATGCAGCCTATTTTTAGTGGGTTTTCACATGTTTAAAAAAACCTGCATATAGGTGCTAATGTTGGTGTAAAAAGGGTCTAAGAGTGGATCTTGAAAGTAGAAATAACAGTGTACCACAGCGTACTCATAGCGATCACTCTTCCCCTCCTCCCCGTCTCCCCTTCATTAGCTTTCACTCACCTTCCTTTGTCTTTCTGCACACAGCTCTTTATTCTCAGGAGAACATCTATTCATTTGGTGGTTGGGGTGAGTACACTGTGGTTAGTGAGCCGTCTGAATTAAGGGGGCCGGTTTTAATCCCTGTTTCGCCGTGGAAACAGACGGTTTCTCTGTGATAGTGTAATCATGGAGAGAGCTCTCCGGATTACCAAATGAACAGAGGAGGTTGAGCGGATCAGCAGACTACAGCGGAGACAGTATGACGCTAGTTTGTCCTGGTCATACAGACGATCTTGTAGAGTGTGCTGAGTCTTTTACCTCTTGAGCCAGTCAGTCGCTGTGTGCTGGTAAAATGTGTGTCATCCCTAGCGCTGTGAGTCTAGAGATGGTGATGTCAGTTTACCAGACTCATATCTCAACAACAGCCATGAAGATTTGTACAGACACTCGTGATTCCCAGAGGATGAAATGACTTTGGTGATCCAACCTTTCCAGCAGCGTCACCAGCAGAGAGAGAGAGAGTTTGTATAAGAAGCCTCCAGCAGGTTTTGTGTACAGTGATATTTGCGTTTGGGAATATGTGTTCAAACTCTGTGGCTCCGCCTGTGATTTGACATTGACAGGGTAAATATCAGAAGGACAGCTAATATTTAATTACCCTCATTACGACGTACAGTCGCTCTAATCCCGTCTGAGTGTTTGTGAGAAGCTCTTTATCGGAGCAATGTAACTTAGAACTCAGATGGAGAGGAAGAGACAGCATATCTCTCCTTTAACCACGTTGCTGCAGTACATAATCTCCTGGCCATTCAGGTTATCAATAACAGTACAAGTCCTTGGTCTGAGTACGTTTCTTTGTTTTGATGTGAAATCGTTCATATTCAAAAAAGTATCAGCGGAAATGTTGGATGTGGGCTCGAAGGTTTGTTATTGACCTTGGAAATAATAATTTGACAAAAGAATTCTAAGCACAAGGTCCACTTACTGGAAATGTTCAGCCACATTGTCAAAACATATTCACTGAAGAAGATGAACAGAAATAAAATGACTTGTAGTGATAAAGCACACATGCAGCAGGCTCTAAAATGGTATTGAATATTGGTGACAAGGAGGAAGTCAGACGTACACAGTTATTTTTAAAGGATAGAAGTATTACAACAGGGAAGCTGTGGATATTTAGTTTAGTTGAGTTGAGATGAGAACGTGTTGGAAGTTGTAGTTGCAGTTGTAGACAACTTCATATGTATTTTATTTTTTATTTACTATACAATCCAGATGCACTAAAGACATGCTATTGCCGTGTAGTGATGAAGCTAATGATGGGCTTATATTATATACACAATAGAAAGGTAACTTATGATGAGCACACACAATCAATAAATCAAATGCTTTGACACAAAAAGAAAAAAACAATCCAGTATCTGTGGCTGTCGCAGGACTGTAATAAACCCGTCCAATCATTTCAACTATCTGCGATCACGCTGCTTGTGCACTCATTGCGCGTCACCGGAGTCTTCCACAAGCTGCCATCTTGACAGCTGTGAGTACTAACAATAGACATGTTCGTTGTTTACGTTCATTTGGATAATTTTGGGGGAGTGGCTTTGGAGGAGGCCTGAGGGGACGGACTGTCAGTGTTGCCGACTTTCTTGCTAGATTTTTTTGTTTGGATAATGTTTAAAATACTCTTCCTGGTTTCTCCAATGTGACCTACCCAAGCTTTAAGTCCATAATCACACGCACAAATGCACACCTTAAATGAGCATGTGTGCCTTACATCTCACAGCGCAGACTACAGCCAATTATCCCTCATTTTATCAGGATACTTCTTCTATCTCTGACAGTTCGTTCATCCACTACTTCCTTCCTTTACCTCTCTCCATCTGCCCTCATCTCTCTTCCTGCCCGGTAGATGCTATAGAACAACGCTTATTAGGAAGGACCAGAGCTCTCTTTGAAGCCCAAGGCCGTGTGCGCGCGTGTGAGTAAGCTCATGCCTGCATCGGCTGTAACTGTGTGCTTTATACAGAACGAGAACATGAATGATGACACGTGCTGCATGATGAACGTGACTCTCTGGTACTGTATGTGACTGCACCGCTCTGTGTATGTGCGTGCACATTTTTCTGTGTGTGTGTGTGTGTGTGTGTGTGTGTGTGTGAGAGCCTGCCTTCAGTCTGACACTTTCTGGCTCTCAAAGTGCCAAAAAAACGCGTTTGCCTCGATACTTCATTTAACAGCTGCCATTTCAACTCCCACACAGCTATTACATTGACAGCACACACACACACACACACACACACACACACACACACACACACCGAGCCATACAAAAAGCTGTTAGCAGCAGTGCTAAAGAGGTCTGCTGCTGATGGTCGCTCAATAGATGGTCTGATAGAGGTCTGATAAACGACCAGTTATTGTTCCCTTGAAGTGAATGTGGAGCACTCTGAAGCACCTTTACCTCTGTTGCAAAGTTAGTTTGAGTCCCTTCTTTCACCAGATGTTGCTGTTGTGCTTGTGAGCCATAATGAAAAGTCATGTCAATAAAAACGAGTACAAAAAGTGCCTAAAAGAATTTTTGGAAGACTAGCTTGTTGACTATAAATCACATTTTCATATTTTACCAAAGCATACCATCATTTTTTAAGTAGATTTCTTGTTTTCCAGGAAGCCAGTAGTTTCAATTCATGCCAGTGTTGTATAAAAATCCACTTGCAGAGACTTGAAACTTACTCAAAATACATAATCTGTCAGGTTTTACCATCATTTTATGGTAGTTCAGTCACAAGCAACGACTTGATGCCGCAGCAGTTTGCATTATGCGTAGTTAGATGGACCATACATTAAAGCTGCACTAAGATTTTTTTTGTATTGATAATAAACCAAGTGACTATGAGTCATGTAAAAAGAGTTGCACATATTAACGAACCCACAGAGAATTATCACCCGACTCTTTAGTCCACCTCAGTTCTACAGAATGTTTTAGCTCATTGTTTTGGCTTTACGGTCCGCAACTTCACTCTGTCGGTTCACTCTCATAGCGTCATTTTTGGCAATTCAAGTGTAACGGCACTGACCTTTGCTTTCTTTCCCTGTGGCTTTTTGGAAACTTTGCAATCCTCAGTCAGAACTGATGCTGGTTTTGTTGCAGGTTTAGTGAATCATATTGGGATCACAGCATTGGCCAAGTTCCTGAAACATAAATACGAGCGTCTGTGTGTCTTGTTGTGTTGTAGGCAGGAGTGTAAGAAGCTACGGGAGGAGCTGAGAGAGGACCACGAGGAGGACAAGGCCTCAGCGCTGAGTCAGCTGGCACAAAGCAAGGAGCAGGAAATGAGCAGCGCCAGGGAGAGCTGGCAGAGGAAAGTGGAGGACCTGCTGGAACAGGTACGACTAGCGCCAATGGATCTGCATACATGTGCAGTACAGTATTTGCATGTGTGTTGACCGGCCTCCTTCTTTTAAATTACAAAAATAATTGGCATAGCATAATAATCTGAATCTGCAAAATATCAAATAAATCTAGTCAGTACAAAGTACAATATGTCCCTCTGAATTGTAGTGGGTATAAAGTATTATAAAATGGAAATACTCAAGTAAATGTACTTAGTGACATTCCACCACTGGATATTAACTTCAGGTCGCCTCATTTACTGGTTAAAGATGGTTTTAATGTTCAACCTGAGCTGTGAATACCGGATGCCTCTGCAGCATGTAGTCGAACGGCTGTAATTATACCAGCAGCAATAAAAATCAATATGGAAGAAGAGAGAGGATGAGAGAGGATGAGAGAGGATGAGAGAGGCAATAAGAGCAACTGCATCCCTCTGAAGCTCATGTTGCCTCCTATAAAGACCCGCTGTCTGTGCCAGGCTGACTTATATCTTCCTCTCAGTGGTGGACAAACTCACTCACACATTCATTATTAGATGCTGCGGCGAATCCACCGGAGCAGGCGGCTGCTGCTAATGACCGTCCGGTAATGTTAATGTAGCGTGACTAAGCTCTCCTGTGGTCATCGGCGTACACACAGACACACAGTGTCAGCGGACTTATTTATGTTCATCCCCGCATGCCGTGCTGCTGCTGGTAGTCGTCGTGCTGTCCATCAGCTCCCACCCAGTGATTAATGTGTCCGCTTCACGCCTCGCCAATCAGCGGAACCATATTTATTTACTCCGATGTCAAATCAGACCGACGCTCAACATCTTGATGGATTCACACCGACAGAGAAGATGCTGTTTGGAAAATCAGATGATGTTTTCTAATGATCTGTATTTTAACAGAATATTATCTCTATGCCAAGCGATGCGTGGGCAGATATAACTTTTACAAAATGTGATTTGACTTTTGCTCACACATAAGCTGCTTCACAGTATGTTTACAAAAAGTGAAACGCTATACGTAAATATTAGTGTCGTTGTAATTGGCAGTTTATGTGATGAAGTAAGTGGGTGAATGTGTGCACTGGTAGCAATACATGAAGCACCTCTGTACCTCTAGCTAGGAAACGTCTGTGTTTTGACTCAGGTAAAGTCAAAACACCTTCACAAGGGTCAACGGCGAGTTAAAGCTGCACTAATAAGTCCTCTTTATTAACACATTGTGTAACGCAAAAGGTGTTGTTAGTGACGAGGGTAGAAATGACAGACATTTAGCTACTATCTGGTGAAATAGAGAAGCATTTAGCAGCTTAAGAGACAAATGGTTCCCTCGGGACATTATTGAATATGTGTTTCAATTAATGAATGCAAATGTTGCATAATATCTGCAGGATATCTGCAGGTTTGCTGACATGTTCACCGTAACAACTCCAGGTGATAATAAGCAAGTATTGTTGTGTCTCATCCACTGAAAGAGACTATAGTTGCCTCACCCTCCACTCCTGATACATTTCACAGTTTAGAAACCCAAACGTACAGCGTATAGAACCATATGCTTGTGTTAATGAAGCGCTCCAACCTTATTACACAGCGTGTGACTCACGTCTCTTAGTCATAATATCATTTCCAAATATAGGACGCAGCTATTGAGACCAAGCTGCTCTTTTTGGTTCACTGAGAACATTTTGTCTTTGTGTGTAGCAATCCCACGTACCATGATCTCCAAAAGGTGATGAATTTATTCATTCCAGCTATAAATTAATTATTTAGGGTCCAGCTGGTCTCACCTGTCAGTTCGCTCCGAGGGAGTTCAACAGTTGGTAAAGCAGACAAGGTTATCGTCCCCGGGCGAGAGTATCTTTGCATCCTGCCAACAACTGTTGCTGTTTCTAGACATGAGTGGACGTGTTGGATCTTCACTCGGCGGCTGGTTGACCTTCCAGCAACAAGTTCTCATCCCAACTCGTCACATACCGTCGCTTGGCGTCTCTTTATTTTTGGCATAAAAATCACTATAGTTACCCTTGGCGACACTTTAGGACTATGCAACAAACCCACTATAATTAGGTTTAGAAAAGAACTATGTACGTTTGTACAGTGAAAATCACATTGAACGTTGTGAACACGGGACACAAATGAACAGCTGATTGTAACGTGAGGCACGGGACAGCAGTCTCCTGGATGAAAGCCTTGTGTTTGTTTGACCATCCATCTCTCCTCCCGCCCACCCGGTGTGTCTCTTTTTGCTCTTTAAACTACGTCACCACACTCCCGCCGCATTTTCTCGGAGCGTTTACCACGGATGGGTTTACATTATAGTTAATGGAACGTCCGGTGCGTTTCATACTACCGCTCAAGGGGGCCTTGTGCGGCAGTACTGAACGCCGATGGCCGTGACAAAGCCTCGATAGTTAATGTCCTGGGAATGAGAACGGGCTGCACATCATCGGATGCAGTCCTCTATAATCTGAAGTTTCCTATTGGCATTCTTTATCAAATTACCTTTATTTGGCATGAAGCTAAATACAGAGTTGCTGAAGTAGATTGTACAAGGTTGTACTTTTATCTCTACTTTTCGTCTAGACAGACTAATTTGGTGCATCATGCTGCTTCCTCCCAACAATGAATTCTAGTGCTACACCATTAGCCAGAGTTCATTACGTCCTGCAGTGAACTGCAAATAATTTATTCACAAAAAGTAAGAAACTTTATTGCTCGAGGCTTTGAAGAATTACAAACATCTTAATATGGCAACCTTTGTTTAAGCCTAATTGATTGCCACCCCCTCTTTGCCCTTCTCCGTTATTCTGCTGCTCCCCAGAGACAGCCGAAACTCCCTTCTACTTCTCGCTCTTCCTGCACCATCCGCTCACTTTCCTTTTAATAGGAATAATGAATATATGTATGCGGAGGTGTAGAAGCAGCGGCTTGTTCAACAGTAAGGGTCTCCCTCCCGGTGTAACATTTATTATTTCGTCTGTTCCTCTCTAGATCTCCCTGTTGAAGCAGAGCCTGGAGATGCAGCTGTCCCAGTCGCAGTCGTCGCTGCAGCAGCTGCAGCACCAGTTCAGCCAGGAGAGGGAGCACCTGAGGATGCAGCTGGACGAGCTGCAGACGGAGCACCAGCGGCGACAGCAGCGTCTGCAGGAGGTGCACTGCTGCTCCATGCAGGACATGGAGCACGCCCGGAAGAGAGACCTGAAGGTAGGTGGTGGTGGTGGCCAACATTTATATACAGAAAAGCTGCACTGTTTACATCCGTGTTTGCTAGCTAGCAGCTTTCTTCTTCCCTGCCTTAAGCTGGCACATTTAGCGGATGTTTCTTGGCGTGTAATCAGTGCAATAGTGTGGAACAGTCAGCGTGAATGTGTATTTCATGCTTGTCAGTGCACCTGTGCATCCTCGTGCATGTGTTATTAGAGCACGAGATACAAACACAACAGGCACCCAGTCTTCATAGTGCCTCTAATGGTCAAAAGTAGAACCCAGTCGAGGCAGATACCAATGATATTTGTGAGTCTAAATCTGAAAATGGCCAATATATTGGCCAGTATATATATAGTATATTTTTCATTAGCATCCCTTAAATTTGTTTATTTAAAGATTTTGATCAAGATATGTACTGAGTGGGACACAAAACTACCTCAAACATATCTTTTTATGATTTTTGGGGGTATTTTTGCCTTTATTTGACAGAAGACAGTGTAGAAATGGGGGATAGAGAGGGGGGGTGCAATTATGTGGCATGTGCTATAACTACTTGGCTACCAAGGCGCTCCTTATATATTATATATTATTATAAATACTGCAGGCAAAATGTTTTTTTTAAACACATCAAGGGAGCGTAAAAAACTTTTTTGCGCTACTGAGAAAGTTTTATTGAATTTTTCCATACAGCTTTTGCGCATAAAAATATGTGAATGGAAACTCGGCTATTGTGGTGCATAGCTCAGACAGACATGCAGTGGTGGATAACCTCAAAACTAGACGGAGTCAGCACCATGGACAGCTACTGCATGCAGACTCAGGCTAAATCAGCACCACGGACAGAGATCTGCAGTTTAACCAGCAGCATGTATCCTGGAACTTACTGTATACTGTATTTAATAATAACACCTCCCTTATCCCCTCAGTGTAGATTATTTACCTCAATATATCATTCTCAAATACATGTTGATCTAATATAATGACTGTAGAACCAAAATGTCCCTTATAAATTCAAAAGAAAATTCCACTAATTTGTGAGAGAAATGTCTTTATTCTTTGATTTTTGGGTTTCTGGGGAAAAAATAAATAAATGATTCTTGACAATGACTGATATATTTGACTTCAGGACATCTCTGACTACATACAGACACAACATCAAACATTTTTACTGCATTAATTTAGAGATATTCCCAAGTAAAAGGCCCATATTTGTACCTTGAGGCAGCTACATTTCTGAATACCTGCTGAGCTATAAAAACACATTGCTCCATAATTCCTGACAATGACTGATAAATTTGACCTCAGGACATCTCTGACTACATACTGTACATGCTGAAGACCAAACATTCGTACTGTATCAATTTCCAAAGTCCCTAGAAGTGTATGATTTAACTTTTTCTCATGGTCTAGTGTTAAAAAAGTTAACAAAAATTGCAGTAAATCATAACATCGAATCGCAATACTTAAACGCAATACCTATCAAATCGGCACCCAAGTATTTTGATAGTATCTAATCACGAGATGAGAATATCGTCTCAGCCTTACTAATGATATGCAAACAATTATGAACTGCAGCATTTATGTCATCTTGTCTGCCAGTTATAGGCGCTGTTCAGAAGAAGCCATCCATGACATTTATATCCAATAGAGCGTCGTCAGAGTCAAGGTTAGACTGGCAGTGAGTCATCACTGTCATTACTCGCTCTCACTGACAGCAGACAGCTTCTATATCAAGTAGCGATGCTGACAGCTCTGTGTTTTCCTCTTTATAATGTCAAAATATGCACGCGCAAACCAACGTACACACTCCTCAAGGTGCCAAGAAAATGTTCTTCAACGCTAATCCGTCCATTTCACAGTCAAGGTCGATTTGGATCAGCTATACATCACAATCCCAAATCCCCTTTTTCGACTTGGACGCTGTAATTGTACTAATGCTTTAGGCAGAATGGAGGTCAGGAAACAGTGTCCTTATGATGTGTTTTTGGCAACTCCTGGAGTACAAATGTGTATGAGGACGCGCGTGTGTGTGTGTGTGTGTGTGTGGGGAGATAATATCACCTCTGAGTCAAACAGCATTTGTGAAATTGGCAGTCTTCATTATTTTCCTGTAAACCAAACTGACTGCTGTAACAAACATTCTCCTCCTTGTTATCTTCCTCTCCTCCTCCACTTGTCTCTTCTCTGATGCAAGCTCATACACTAGCTGGTCCCTCAATATAGCCACACTATTGGCCATCTTTCCTGTCTTTCTTCTGACACAGACTTAGTTAATAAGCAGGGGAATAAAGTGTTAAAAGCTTTACAGAGGGCTTTTATGGTGGCGGGGTGTTTATATTTCTGTCAGCGGTGCAGGCAGAGAAAACTCAATTATCCAGAGTGGAGGCATTAGACGGATGATTTGTGTGTGTGCGTGTGTGTGTGTGTATGGGAGGTACATTCAGATATTCTGGCGTTATCTGTTCGCGCACAGTTACATCCAGGGAGTAATAAAGTTGTTACAAATCCCCGCTACACAAACACATTCACATAACCTAATTTAGCTCGCCGACTTCTCGCGACCAAAACGCTACAAATAGAAGCAGCGAGTGTGCACGGAGCAAATGACAGCTTATTGATTCGCTTATCATCTTTTGTCTCACCTATCTTCAAACTCTTGCTCACTTTCTTTTTTTTTGCCGGCACACTTTCTCAGAGGGAGAATTGTTAATTCATATCAAGAGCAAAACAACGCCAAAGTCAAACTTTTTCACTTTCCTGTGAAATATCTTGACATCTGTTTGATGGATTGGCACTTTAATTTGTTACAGACATTCATCCTGATGACTTTTGCGATCCTGACTTTTCCTTTTTTGCGCCATTATCAGGTCAGAATTTTAATTTGTCTGATAGTTTATGACCAAATACCTGCAAATCAAATGACTTTCCCATCAGCCTCAGCTAAAGTGCTAATTAGCAGATGTCAGCATACTAACATGCTACGATGGAAAACATTCTACTTGATGAAAAATCAGCATGTTAAACATTTTCGTTGTGTCCATATAAGCATTTAGCTGATGTTAGCAGATTCACAGAGCCTTTAGCATGGCTGTAGACTATTAGTTTAGTTAAATCTGTACTACATCTTTATGAGGTAATAAAACCTCAATATTTATGGCTGAATTCTATAAATCGGTCATTAATATTGTTGAAATCTTGAGCACTACTTGTCAAGCCAGAACTTAGCTATCATCTTTTCTTCGTATCTGAATGTTAAAGCCCACATTAAAAAAAAGCATCACTCAGATTCCCACTCTCTGGAATCCAGCCAGTGTGCAGTCATTTCTCACGGTCAGATCCTCAAAAGGTTATATAGGCCTTTATCTCTAACAGGCTCCGCTAGTGGGATGCTCTCTGTTCTGGTCTGCCAGAGAGAGCTTTGAATCAACGGAGGATAATGCAGCAGCTTGAGAGTGCTGACTAAGACCAGAGGAAGCTGTTACACCTGTTTCAGAGTGGATGTGTTGGCTGCAGGTTATTTGAGGCATTAAGATTCTGCTCTTCTTGGGGTTTAAATCACCTGAATACATAACAGACACACACTTCTAAGCTGCATCTCTTTTAGACGCCTCACTTCCTCCAGCTCCGGGTCTTTGCGTTGTCCTCGGGGTCAGGATTAAGACCTGTGTTGAAGCGGCTGGATCAGTCTGCCAGAGCACCCCGAGGGCCACAGTCTCACTTCATGTCTCTGTGTGTTTATCCACCCCCGTCTCTCTCGCTCCAGTTCATCAGTATCACCCTCCCTTTCTTTTGCTTAGTTAAATGGATACACCACCAGCAAAGTAACAAATATTGACCGTCCAGTAATGGAATGAAGATTGAACCGCCAGGCCTCCACACACACACAAACAGCACGGAGAGGAGGCGAATGTAACAGCAATACAGTCAATTTGTAATTATAAGGCTCACTGCGATTAGGAGTAATTAATGTCCTCCCTTTTAATTAAAGGGATAAAAAGGTATGGTTTTTACTGACCCACGGCATAAAAGGAACAATAATCAATACCAATGAAGAAGAGAAATTAGTGGCTTTTAAAAAAGCCACTTCCTCATACTGTGATAAAAACCTCCCACTGGGGAGGCAACACACATCTACTTGTGTTTTTTACGAACTGAGGATAAGCTATAAGTCCTCTCAGCGTCTTTAACTTCTGTTAATGTGTTTATGAATAAAACAGAATATGTGATCAGGGTATCGTTACGATAGATTTAAAGGAGACATATTATGCTCATTTTCATGTTCATACTTGTATTTTGGGTTTCTACTAGAACGTGTTTACATGCTTTAATGTTCAGGTCGACTCCTTTATATCTTTACATATAGTTGTTTGCCGCTGTATTAATGATCTGGATATCATATAGAGCAACTTTTAAACATTTAAAAACAAAAATGACAGACTCTGATATGGTATTTAACATGTGATAACTGAACTGGATTACAACTTGGAAAATATACTTTTTTATATTTTACTGTGACTTTAAGCATATATTAGCATCGGTATATTGTCATATTAATTGTGAAATCCTGCTGTCATATTTACAGTAAACAAGTGGGATCTTGACTTTGAACTCATACAGCATTAAATAGTTTGTTTCACAGACAAACATGCTGTAAGATTATAAAGCAAACGTATTAACACTAACTTCAGAAACCATGCAGATTCAAAACACATATGATAATCCTAAGAAACACAACATTAAAGTAATGTAATAACAAAATGTGCTTCAAACTGCCAAAACGTATGCCACAACAGGAAACATGCAACACAACACACTGCCTATGAAGTCGATGGAAAGGTAAAGAAGGGTGGAGCACACAATTTGGTGAGGAAATGAGGGATAGGTATATATATATATAGTGTTCTTGGGAGCTGATTATTAGATCTTGTGAGCAGGTGCACAGGTGGATGTGGAGGTCAGGTGGTGCTGAGTGGGAGGAAACACTAGGGACTACTGCAGGACAGGGAGAGTAAGTGACTGACAGACTGACAATAGAGAGAGATGATAGCCTTGTTGTAATACTCGGTGGAATCAGTTTTAGCAGATACACAACTAAATACAGCGTGAACAACATTATTATCCACCTGCTCACAAAGATCTCGTCTTTAATGAACTGAAACACTTTTGTTCTAAGTGTTACCATAAAAACAGCATGAGTACCCCGTCAGACGCTAAGACTCCCAGACTGCCGTCCGCCAACTCAGAGCGAGGTTCATTTGAATATTCAAGGCTCTCTCCGTTCCATGAATCATTTCCCAGAAGCATTACATATTGGTGCCGCAGATGTTGCCGTCAACCTCCTATGAATATCATTTTAGATGATCCTTGTTGATGGGTTCTAGTTATAATTCGCAGAATGTCATTTTAATATTTTACTGACAAAGAAAATGGATCTACGATGATGTGCTTTAAGGGCTTTGTGTAATAATGAAAATGAGATCTCGGCTGATAGATATAGCTGCTGTGTTTTCTCCTTTGATATTCAACATTTCCTTCTTTTAATAAACCAGTCTGCAGATGTATGTATGACTTGTTATTAGAATTAAATTATATTTAAATCATTTATCTGGATATTATTTTAGACACAAGTAGTTCTAGGGTGCAAAGTTGGAAAATATTTATTTGAGGAAGTGGGAATAGAGGACAATTTGAAGACACCATGCATAAACTGGCTGTTGATGGTCAGATGTAATGTTGGTCTCATTCATTCTCTGCCAACAAGCCGGCTGACAGCCGACTTTGTCAGATTGATGATGCTCAGTGTAATAAGCCACTTGACACAACAAACGTCTGTCGAGTTGACAGAAGCATCGATAGTGAAAGTGTTTCCCAAAAAGTGAAACCATATTTCCTATAAACACACAAAATGTGGCTCCTCACACATCAACAACAGCTCCTTCTGCCAGAGCAAACGTCCGACTGCCAGCAGTGTAATGTTAGGAGGCCTGTGCTCAGTGTGTGTGTGTTGTGGCAGCCCTCCAGTCAGCAGTGTTAATGCCTGATGCTAATACTGTGTATATTAGTGCTTGTCCTTTTTCTTTGCTAATATTCTAATATGTTTGTTAAATTCTTGTAATCAGCCGTGATCAACAACAGCTGGATGAAACTAACTGAAAATAATTGAATTAATCGCCTAATTTAACAAAAATATAATAAACATAAAGGAAGAAACATGTTTTTGTTTGACTAAAAAAGCTCTTGTTTCCTTCACAAATAGAATTATTAATGAACATGTGTACACAGAAAACTTCTGTCTGGACTCTTCCGTCTTTTCGGAAACTTTTGGATCCATAATCATCACATTCTCACCAGCAACACGTCAAATACTGACGCTTGGTCAGTGGCCCTACGCTTCAAACTGTGACGCTCTAGGTACCACTCTAGCGTCAGTTTTGGACATGTCAGGGACGGCGTGTCAATATGCGCTTGTTACATGCATAGTGTATTTTCAAAATATTCATTTTCATTCATTTCATGTTAATTTGATAGGGAAAAATACATATACATAGAGAATTGCACAACAATTTTCCAATGCAATGTATCACAGCATTTATAGCTACTGCTTATTTCTAATGGCCATCCCTAGAAAGGCCTTTAAAATAACAAATATAAAACACCTATTTAAAGCCCGGTGTGTCTCATAAACACACTAAAAGGTGCCTCCATACGCCAGTATCAGACGCTGAGGGGCACTGACCAAGCTGCAGTATTTGGCGCATTGGGAATGAAAACAGGTTGCCGTAATAGTAATACACCTAATCATCATGTATTTTCATTAATACAGCCCCCTCTAGTTCTACTGTACCAACACCTTTGGTCGCAAAACTAACAAAAATCTGCTGGGATATCAAACATTTGTTTTCTCACTCTGCAATCCCAATATACTTTTTGTCTAATTCTCAGTAAAGAATCACAAAACGCGGTTAGTCTCCACATGTTGCATGTGTCGTAATTTTGAGCCACTGCCTCCGTCTGTCTAATGAATACTTTAGAAAATAAGATCAATATCAATTTCACCAGGAGTACCTTATGTGTCTACAGCCATCATTATACTCAGTGTAGCTGAGGAAATTCTATTGAACTAAATATCCGTTTTAGAAAAGTAAAGTTCAGTCAAGGCCGTTCTGAACAGGAATCTATTGAAATTGTCAGTAAACCTTTTCAGGATTTTTTTTATTTTCTGAGACGCAACATAAAAGGTGACCTTACCTCTATTTTTCTCCAAAACTGTACCTGTAGAAAAAGAGTGAATTACGATATTACAATGCATTTTGACAGTGAGGTGACTTTACCTTTTTTATTCTCAAAAACTCTACAGTAGAGTGACTTTCAATTAATTTTCCTCACAGCTGAGGTCATTCTGCACAGGAATCCATTAAAACTGTCAGCTAACCTTTTTAAGTTTCTGAGGCTTCAAGTATGAGGGATAATTGTCTGTTTTTCAATGCATTTTGACATAACGGGTGATCTTATCTTATCTCTCAGAAGCTGTAGAAACTGTAGAAACAGATTTTTCTTCTCGTCTTTTCTGGTGTTTCAGTGCAGTTTTGGTCAGTGTGATGACAATTGGCCAGTTTCTTCTAGAGGATTTATAATGATGCTAAAATACTTCTCTCTCCCCCTGCCTCACTTTTCCATTTCCATTCTTACATCTCTCTTACTTTTCTCTTCCGCTCCATCATCTCCTCCTACATCTGAAACTTTTCATCCACGATTTTCCTCTTTCTCTCCCTCTCCTCACTCCTTTTCTCCCGCTTCCTTTTCCTCGATTCCCTCCCACTCTCCCTTCTATTCTCTTTTTTCCTTTCTGTTATCCTCTCTCAACCTCCACTGATCCCACCACCACCACCCCCTTTGCCTCCACCCTCTCATCTCTCCATCAGGAGTTGGAGGAGCGTCTCCGCCATCATCACCATGCAGAGCTGCAGTCTCTCAGAGAGGCTCACCGCCAGAGCATCGAGACGCTCAAACAGCAGTCAGAACAAGAGCTGCAAACACTCCGCTTTGAACTGGAGGACGAGGGCAAAGCCATGCTGGGTAAGGGCTTAGAGAGTGTGTGTGAGTTTGAGTCTGTGTGTGTGTGAGTGTGTGTTTGTGTGTGGGTGCATGCATTGAAAAGATTCACCCTCCCATAACCTTTTGGCACATTTTCTTTTTCAACAAAATGACTTGAGAAGCACAGATTTGGGGTTTCTGGTCACAGTGTGCACTGGTTTTACTGTGGAAACTGAGGTCATACTGAAAGAAAATAGTGAAAAGTAAAACCTCTGTCCTTTCATGTAGTAAATAGGGATATAAGACCGTTACTTTGAAATGTACAAGTACACATTTTTCTCTCCAAATGCAGTTGGAACTCCAGAAAGAACAGTTTTATATGGTTGAATAATACAAAACATTTACAACAAGAGGCAGCATAATGCCCTGTCATGGTAACAAGTTATGAGCAGCGTCTTTCCACTAGTCTGAAAGAAAACATGTTATGGAAGCAAAATAGCCCAAAGTCCTAAAATTGACCAATGCATGAAAGACGATGTTTTTGCCTGGGGTGTTATTATAATTATTGATGCATTATCCCTTTTGAGGCAAAGCTCTGTATATTAATTATCTATCATGATCACTTTGTGCCAGGCTGCAAGGCAGCGCCCTCGATTAATATATATACCTGCTTCAGGCAAGGAGAGTGACGAGAGTATGGACGACTATACACCTGCAGTGTGGTTACAGGAAATGGTGATGAAGCTATGTGGTCAGAGCGAAATCAAATGAATTCAGGGAAATATGGGACACTTTTATGCATTTCTTGGGAAATGATCAGGCTAAAATTAATGAGTGTAATTGATATACAAACAAACAAACACCTATAAAAAAAAAAAAATGGTAAAATAAAAAACACCTTATTAATATATTATTATTGTTATTATTATTGTTTTATTTTTATTTCATTTTATTTTTTTATTCATATTATTATTTTCTATTTTTACCTGAATATTTTATGTTGAAGGTGTCAATGTGACGGTATGTTTTTTTTATATCAAAAACAATTTTATTTATTTACATTTATTTTACCAGGAAGTCCTACTGAGATCAAAATCTCTTTTGCAAGAGAGACCAGTCCAAGGTAGCAGCCATACAAAATCACAACACAATAAAATACAACAACATGATATACAATAAATCACAATAAATATAATATAATGTTTTTTATAAATAGTAATGTTTACATCACTTTGATGTTACAGCTGTGTGTGTTTTTGTATACATGTATAATGAGATGTAGGAACAACAGTTAAAACAATGAGAATATCAGCAGAAAGTCTAGGATAGACCAACTGGAAAGTGCAGAAAAACCTCAGTCTTACCAAGTTTCCTGTTCGAACACACACCAGTGCTGTGCTGTGATAAATGGTCTTCCATTAACCTTCATGTCGTGGTCCTGACACTGGAGAGCTGCTCCCATCTATCTCTCACTTCCCACATCCTGACATCCTCTTATTACCTTTTTCTCTTTATCTCTCTCCCTCTCTTACTTCCTTTCATCCTCTCCCTTTGTGTGAATGTGTGTGTATGTACACTTGGGTGCTCAGGTGTAAGTGAATATTATGTATTTCTATATTTTCATAATTTAAAAACTGCAGTGGTCAGCTTTCACTGCTGTATTTCTCTGTTCTGACATTATGAATGTCTTACATTTAAGTAGAAAGCTAATAACGGCATGTGTAGCCTCTCTCTCTAAACCATTAGACTGTTTGCAAAGAAAGTTGTTCATTGGCGTGAGGATTAAAGGCCACTTGGGTAAAGGCAGCCGAAGCACTCTGCTTTATGTGCAAACTAAAAAAAAGAATTTATTTATTTATTTAGTTATAAAGATGCCTCTGCCTCTAATGAGCACTTTTTTTGCAAGCAGACTAAAGGTTGGAGCAAGCGTTTTTCAAAAAGCTTTAAAAGTCTGAAACTCTTTCTCATGTGTACAAAAATGAAACATGGCCTTTGCTTCCATTTCCCCCCCGTCAGCCTCTCTGCGATCAGAGTTGAACCACATCCACGCGTCAGCCATCGAACACCTGAGACAAACCCACCAACAGGAGTCAGCTGCTGCCAAGCTGGAGCTAGAGAAAACACTTGAGAACAACCGGATACAGGTAGGAGACCAGTTCATCATGGAAGCATCTGGGTCATCTATTGGGATGACTTAACCTTCTGAGACCCACAATAGACCGTTTTTTGTAATCTTTAGGGGGTACAGGGGGTCTTTTATAGATTTACTGCTAAATTTAACCATTTTTTACCACTAGAGAATTGATAAAAATGATCAATAATCCCTCCAAAATACCACATTAAGACACCAAGACCTTGAGGAACACAATAGAAAAAGCCATGCTGTGATTTGGAATCAAAAACTTTAGACATTTTGGAGATTTTTGCAAGAATTGCACTTTTCGCCGATTGGATGGCGAGCACTTCTGTTGTGGAAATTGCTCAGACACTCCCTTATTGTCAATATAGCTAGGAAAGCCATCCATCCTCTGAATGCTCTAGGTCTTTAGTTTGTGGCTGTAAAGCTTCATGAGGCTGTGAATATCCTAAAGGTCACCACAGGTCATTTTATACAGTGAGGTCAAATTTAAAAAAAATGGGTTTTCTATTCAATCTAGTTCTAAAACTGAACCTGCTACAGCCTCTGAAAGGCAGTAAAGTCGGTCGGTTCTCAGGGGGTTAATGAATATAAATCAGAAATTTACAGCTGCACACATAAAACCTCATGTCTTTAGAGTTAATTATAATACTCTGTCTATATCCGTCTTTATGCTTTTGTTGACACACTGCATGGAAACAAACCTACTGTGATGAATGACTCTCTAGTCCAGTATAAGATTGTGTAATTAAAATACATCCACACCTCTAAATAGGCATTCAGGACCTCTCTTTCACACTATTACTATCGCTACTAACACATTCACCCACAGTCTCCAACGATGCTGTTCTAGTGAGAAACACATGAAGAGAAATCTGTAATACTGCACACTTCAAGGGATAGTTTGGGTGTTTTGATGTGGGGTTGTATGAGGTACTCATCCATAGTCAGTGTATTACCTACAGGGGAACTGAAGCCATTACATCGCTCTCTTCAAAGCCACCAGACTCCATCGACAAAAACAGTCATTTTACCTGGCAGAACACGGGAGTTGCGGATAGGAAAAATAGTTTAGGTGTTTAGATTTTTCAGTTTCTTTTATGTTTACCTGTGTCGGCTGTCACACAGAAATTAGATAGCCAGGATGCCTGAAATCCCACCTGCTGCAGGCTCACACACACACACACACACACACAGATACACACAGATACACAAACCCCGGCAGGCTACCCTCTTACCGTCTCTTGTAAATCTTACTAATTACCCCAAACACCATGAGTCCCTCTCTCATCGCCGTTGTGATACAGATGTTCTAGCAGAGAAGCACAGCTGGTGGTCTTCAATACCCCCCCCTCTCCACCATCAGTCGCTCTCATCTTTAGTTGCCATGGCAATAGGGAGTCAATAAAGGCTAATAGTGGAGTGTTACAGTCTGAACTGCCTGTCAGTCATACGGCTGCAGGAAATTGATTGGAAACAGTTCAGATTTCAGTCGCTGCTGCAGCACTAAAGCTTCTTTTTGACCCACAAGTAGATTCTCATTGTTTATTTTGTTTTAGTTAATACATTTGACTGTGTATGGTAAATGTGAACTATAGTATTGAACTGTCCACACAGATACAAATAGTGGAAACCTGGGATGGAAGTGGTCATTTTTACATAATATAAATTCTGTAAGCAACATGATTATCTGAGTAATGATCTATAAAAAGTGTATTTCTGTTCCCTACGTGTGTATTGGAATAACTCAAGAAAAGATGCAATAGGCTGACTGTCTATTTTTAAACCAAATGACCTTTAATTTCTAGAGCTGGCTTCTGAAAATGTTTTATTTCTTTCCATGCAAACACATCACAAATCCTATCATACACATCTCAAATCACGCAACTTAAAGTTACTACAAGGAACTTTTAACAGGTTATGAAACAGTCTCAATTTAATACTGATGCCTCTATATGACCTATATAAGAAAACGAGACCATCGGCGAGAAGATCGGCTTTTTCTTTATAGTTATTCTTAATGCTGCTCGTTATCGGTGCCTCCGGCAGAAACCTGTCCACCGCGGAATGGGTTAGCTAGAGGGAAGGGAGGCATGGGAGAACCAGAACCAGGACTGCCTGGGGCAGACTGTCAGACCCTGCTGCAGTAAAATGAGAGGTTTTCTAAAGGGACTCTGGTGCTCGGAAACACTACCACTTTTGTCCACAGGGACCGCCAAAATCAACACAAAATGAAAGTTCCTTGTAGTAGCTTTAACAATTCAGTTCAAGTTCTGGTACATTTAATACTTTTCCTTCTTTTTTTAAGACTACTTTTTGGGCATTTGTAGCTTTATTTGACAGGATACAGAAGAGAATCAGGCATACAATATGAGGGCTGAGAGAAAGATAGGGGACGATATGCAACAAAGGATTTAAATTAGGAACACTGCAGTTATATTATGTGTCTCAGGCAGGATAGGTCACTGTTTGGCCACCCTCATTTAAAAGTGAGTTTATCCTTTCTGTCCTTCCACCATCTGCTAAAATCTCCCTTTGTGCTTTAAAATAAACCTGCAGATTTCACGGCACAAACTTTTACCCACCAAGTAGATTTCCTTCTTGGGTAAAATGCTGCATTTACAGCGTTTAGATTCAGAGACTCGGAGAGTTTGTGTTTACATTAATTCCTTGTTTACCATGCCGGAGCTCTAATGGCGCATAAACTGAAACTTCCTGAGTTGAGTCATCAGAGTGGAAGAGCTCAGCGGCAGACAGTCGTCACGCTGTGTTAAATAATGTTTTTATACCTCCAATTACTTAACAGACGGGGAGGAAGAGGCTGATGAAGTACAGGGTCTGCGTGCGTGTGCATGTGCGTGTGTGTGTGTGTGTGTGTGTGTGTGTGTGTGTGTACACATCGTCAGCTGTCCCTGGAGATATTTCACTTGTTTGATCTCACAGAGCCGTCTGATCAGTTTTCACATCATCAGCATGTCTTGACATCCAGTATCTATTCTGTTCTATTTCCACGATATTGTTCTATTTTTGATGTAGTTCTTAGTGTTTTTCACAAAGTGCTTCTTTATCTCTGAACTTGAAATATGTTTTATCAATACAGTATAAGTAAAGTATCTTAGAAGTGCTGTCATTTTCTCTTACAGCTCTTTTGTCCCAGTCCAATATTTTAATATTTCACATTATCATTCTTATCCTCTCTTCTCTCTCTTTTTTTTGCATTAAATGTGCAGCTGTGATTTGGATCCAGCTGTTTATTAATGGGCAGACCTGATAGTTGCCCAGATACTTTACTAATCTCCAGTAACTTTAAAGCCTCTGAAAACATATTTCTCTCAAGGGTGAAGGTTTGGTTTCAGAATGAAACTAGTTATTGTTCTTTCCATAGTATAACAAGCAAAATAGAAATATAAATGTAATGTAAACCTCTGTGTTGTTAATCAACAGACCCTTCATAAAATCATGTTTTAGAGATAATTTATGATAGCTGAAGTTATTTTTGCATCTTTACCATTGACTGTATTTAAGAAGTGGATGTAGTCACCGTGTCGTCAACCCATCGGTATGTGGACTGACGTTTTTTACCGTCGCCATCTTGGTTTTGGCCGTCACAATTTTGTCTTTTTGCAACCAGAAGTGACACGAGAGGGTGGATCTAATACAACCAAATGCTGAATAACACGTTTTTAGGCGACCAAAATGTTACAATTACCTTTCATGAACTGAAAACACACTGTGAAAGGGTTAAAGTTGTGGGACGAAAACACAGACAACTCCCAGACCGGACAACGCCGTGGTAGCGATCTGTCATTCACAAAGTAACAACACCCTAAAGCATACCTTGCTTTATGGTCTATTTGACTCTAAATGGGACCATAATTTACTAAATGAACATCATGCTGTATTGAAGAAGACTTGAAACTAGTGATTGAGACCATAAACTCATGTTTACAATGTTTACTGAGGTAATAAATCAAGTTTCTCATAGACATCTATACAATCAGACTTCTTTTTGCAACCAGAGGAGTCGCCCCCTGCTGGCTAGTAGAAAGAATGCAAGTTTAAGGCACTTCAGCATTGGCTTCACTTTTCAGACCCGGAGGTTGGCCACTGATCTTTACTGATTTCATTCATGCTCAATTCTAGCGTTTTTTTTGGAGAATATTCACTGTTAATTAAGATAATTAATTCTTTACTTGAAGTAATGCGGAGGAGGTGGAAGTGCTCATGTGAGCCCTGAGTGGTGTCTGCTGTCTGCCTCTCAGGCTGCATACAGCCTCAACAACCTCCAATAATAAGGTAGAGTGGACTGTAAGTAGCTTGAGAGGCGAAACCCAGGGCAAGTCCCACCCACTTCAACTTCAGCTAGCGAGGAGAGCACATAGAAAAGAAATACAGAAATGTTTCTTGTGAAATAATTGAAACTGCTCTAACTTTGGCAGAAAATAGCGTTTTCAAGTAGGACTCCATAAGATTTAAATTGGATCCAATTCAAGACATGATTATTCAGTGTGTCACAGTAGATCTGTTCTACTGTTAACAGACTGTGGATGTTATTTAGACAGTGCAACACTACAATTGTTCATTGAAACTAATGATAAACACAATCGCAATATAAAAACAGGTTCACATTACTGGTATTCTATAAAGAACCAGTTAATTATATGACATACTATCTGTTCCTGCAGGATGGATGATACCAGCCAAGTAATGTCCACCCGTCATCTTTAATACATTTTTCCATTTTTAGTAAGATTCAGGAGAGTCGGCCAGCTAATGTCCTCACCTGATAAATATTTAAATAACTTATTTATGTTTCAAAGACTTGAAAATGAGAATAGAGAGGGTGGCTGGCAAAACAGCAAGTATGGTGCATATAGAGTGGAGGGAAAGTGAGATTAGAAAGAGAGATGACAGAGTGACAGACACGGTGTGAGAGATTCAGTAAAGCTCCAAACCAGTCCGGTCGTCTGCAAGGAATGTGAACATTGAACAGATATATCTGCTGCACGGATGTCACGATACCAGAAATGTATTAGTCAATACTAATACCAGTGAAATTCCACAATTCTTGATACCAATTTGATACCACGGTAAAAAACATGAAATCCCATGTACTTCAACAGACACTCCTTTATTACCGTTTGCATACTGGGTTTTGTGAATTCATTATTAATATCTGATGATCCGCCTTAAGTGTCTCACCAAAAACTACATTTTTACAAGATTACATGTGAACACATTATGATAACGTTATAATTTACCTTCGCCAAATACAAATTTTTGACTGAATAGAGCTTGAACGCATCATGATGTAACTCAATGGAACCTTTGTTAACGTTAGCTGATAGGTCTGTTATTTAGCCAAGCAGGACTGTGCTGCCCCACCGGCTGCTAACAGGTAACGTTATCTAGCTCTCGTCCTGCCGATTTCAACACAGATTTGTTGTTCACAATGGAGCATTATCAGGGATATTTGTTAGCATTCTCGGGATGACAGAACGTCATTAGTCTCGAGCCTTACGGTATCTGTGGTACTGTAGAAAAACGAGTACCGTAACATTTCAGAATTTTGGCATCGACTTGGTACCGAAGTATCGGCTCTTGTGACATTCTTATCTGCTGTAATTTGATTAGATTATCTTTTAAAAAAGTCCCAATGCAACACATACTTCAAATCATCCTGAATGCCCTGAAATGCATTTTCGGTCCTCTTTATTTATTTATTTTATTCTGTCATCGTTTTTCCTCCCCTTCCCGTTTGCTTGTGTTTTTTTTGTCTTTGTGCCTCCTCTCATCCCCTCATGACGCCAGGAGTTTGATGAGATGGAGAGAAATGAGTAAATGAGTCATTAAAGATTAATCTGCCCTGTCCCCATTGTGTTTAATTGCATCGCTAGGCTTATGGACAGCAAAAAATCAGCCAATGACATTAAATTGATTAAGATGTTGACGGAGACTCAGATAGAGACCGACAGTGAGACAGGAGGTTGTGACCATGATGCTATTATACAAGATTATGGCTTTTGGATATATGAACACAGCACAAATTGTTATGTAGGCAAGTGAAATTAGATTTTTGCAGAATGGGGAATCATAAGTGGACAATAACTTGACAATAGTTAATCTGATTGTGGTGGAGTTAAGTGGCCCTCTACTGGGAGTCTTCAGATCACATCTTTGCCTCTTCATTCAACTTTTTAATCATAATGATCAATTTTGGCAAACGAGACCCACTCTGCTCCCCATCATCAGGTGGATTTTAATACTTAACTTGGCAGCTTTGCATGTTGATGGCTGGTAGATCCTAATGACAAAATAAAGCTGTTTTGAAATTTTTAAATCTTATAAAGTGATTTCATCTTGTGCAGCAAAAATAATCTTATTTGTGCATAAGTTAAAAAACTCACGTTATAAATCACTTTATTAACAACAGTTCAAATCCTGAGACATTTATCAGGTTAAATTCCAACCCAGTCGCCAGAAAAAAAAATTGACGTTTCTGCAAACCACGTATACGTTGAATGTTGACATTTCTGAACCAAAAATAAGTTTTATATCAGCCTCGTATCACACTTACAAAAACAGACTTTCTTACGTAACGTTACATAACAAGCGTAAAGTCAGCGTTGACTTTTGGTTTCACACAGGACACGATCAGTGGTCTCCTGGGTGAAAGTCCTGTGCTTGTTTGACCCATCAACGTCCCATCACAGCCGCCCTTAGTGGACCTTCTCGCTTGTTATACTCATTGTTATACCACGTAACTTTCGATAACAGTCACTCGATATACTACGTAACTTGACATTCAACATCTCTGTGGTTTGCAACAACGCACAATGCCAAAAGCTTTTCCTGGAGACTGGACTTCGAATACAGACCGCAACATTGTTAATAAAATGAGTACAGGTGACCAACAATTTCTTTGGTTCCTTCCCATCAAAAACAACTCTTATTTTTAGTGTCAGTGTTTTGGTGAAAGGGCCTCACAGATGCAGATCAGTTGCCTTGATTCCATCTTTCTTTGCACTTTCGGGTTTGACATTTTCATTCGTCATCTCATGTGTGAAGTAATGGTATCGTAAAGCAAAAGGTTGGACCGTCTGTGGCCCCAAGCCCACTGGTTCCTGCTGAAGACATTAAAAAAACAGTCACACATGCATAGTTTCATTTTTCAAAAATGCTCTGTAATTTCCTAAAACAGCTGGGCGCTGTAGATTTTATGAAACATTACCCAAACAGGAGTAAATGGTGTTTTTGTCGGGGACTATTTTCAGCCGGGGATTAATACACATTTGGTGCTCTGGTGCCCATGTTCATCATAATTAAGAAACATGTCACCCAGTGCAACAGTGTGGCTCACTGTTTTTAATCGTTTTTGAACAACGATGGAGCTCTATGGCACTCAGGAATAAGATATATATATATCAGACTTAAATCATATCCTTGTCAGAGGGATCAGTTAATTGTTGGTTTTGGGGGGTTTTATGGGATTCAACAATAAGAAAAATATCCAATATTGTCAGCCTTATCCTTTAAACTGGATGGATTATTATATTCATCCTCACAACACCCATTTTCAATGTTATCAGTCGATTGAATGGGCGTCATCAGCGGTTTTCACTACCATTCTAATGCTTCAGAAGGGCCAAATGGCCTACTGTGCCATGTTGTGAAAGTTAACATTGTGGATTGAAAGAAAATAAATTTAGGTTTAGGCAACAAAACTACTTGGTTATAGGTTTAGGAACAGATTGTGGTTTGTCACTCTTTTTACTATGTCACCTGACTTCCACTTTTGCTCCCGTCATAATTACTATGGCAACTCTTGTATTCATATCGGTAATCAACTATATAAATAGCAGATAACAGCCTTCTGAAGACACTAGTAGGTGTAGCAGGTGAGGCTGATAACTGCTGATAACGCCCATTCAATCTGTTGATACCATCCAAAGCGGGTGCTCACAGTCCAGTACCGCAACAAACAACAAAAATACTTTAAACTTTAATATTTTATACTAAGTTTTAGAAGTAGTGAGTCACTTATTTAAGTGACACTCTTATCAGGCAGGTTACGTGTTGTCTTCATGTGTTTGAATGAACCTACGCGTTGTTCTCTCCCACCCTGTTGAGAAAATCACTTGTTAATTTTCTCACTTTGAAATCACATCTAACATAAGCCAGATCTTGTGTCACTGTGGAGCTCAGAAGAAAAGAACAGCTCTGCAGGGGGGTCGTGAGTAATTTGGGTAGTTGGTTTACATGGACGTCATTCAGGGATTCTGGAGAACACTTGTAGTTCATAACTGAGTGAATCAGACGAGCACCTGCATTCATGCTGATGTTGATTGAAATTTGGTTTTCGTCATATTTGGGAAGGAATTAAATCTATTTCAAAGTTTGACATGTGAGCCGGTACTTTCTTGCTTTACAGGGTACATTTTTATACCAACACTGCAACACTACCTCTTTAAAACATAATAACCGGCACTTATCACTAATCCTTTTATAAATCAAAGGTCTAAGAGATGTCATAGCACTGTTCTGTCTAAGCCTTTTCTAAAGTGGCCCTTGAGTAATAAAGTCAAGTGCAATACTTATTGTGATTCATATAGGAACCATTCATTGTAACAGCAAGAGCGGCAGAGTCTACACATGGGTATTTATGATTACAATTTATGGTTGGACAGTGAATGATAATGAATATTACCATTCACTGTCAGTTCATTAATTTACACTCATTGTCAGTTTACCAGCATTTAACAGCCAGTGTGGAACTTTGACTCACTCATTAATCATCTCATGTAATTACTGTATGGGCCCAGTTTGTGCTGTCAATGACAAACAGTAGATCCCTGAGTAAACGCGTTTCAAACACTCTGCCCGAGATCTGTTTTAGTTTTAGTTCCAGTTTATTACCTCCACCAAGGAGGTCGGTTTGGTTTGTTTGTCTGTTTGTCAGCAGGATTACGGAAAAATTACTGGCCCAATTTTCATGAAACTTGGTGGAAAGGTGTAACGAGGGCCAAGGAAGAATCCATTAAATTGTGGAGCAGATCAGAATCACGTGGCGGATACACGCATTATTGTTCACAGAGATAGAACATTTGGCCTTGGTGGAGGTCTGTGCTCTCAGAGTGCCCCTCTAGTTTGTATTATCTCACAATACAAGTAGCGACAATAGTCAATATCAGACCAATATACTGAGTGGCCAGCTTATTCTGTACTGTACATCCAGCACTTATGGTGCCCTAGGCAAAATTTGGAAGGTGGCCCCTTGGCGATCGCATATATGGCCTACACCTTGAGACAGCCCTGACTAAACACCCATTGTAATTAAACACAACAGCCTTGTACTAAATCCTATGTTTTTTGGATATTATCATATTCGGCCTTTGTTCAAACTGTTTCAGAAAGGTGTTGATTCAACTCTACAAGTCATGTTAAGGCTTCTTTTGTCCACCCACATTTACATAAACATAGCATTTCACATAAAATATAATACAGTACATTTACCAAGAAACCAAAACTATTATCAGAAGCTTCACTGGCGACTATCCTGCACGTTGTGTGTACAATGCAACAAAGACAGTCGTATTCAGTATCCATCGTCTCATCTGTTTAGTTTATTGGCTTGGCAGTTTTACCTCATTAAAATGGGTAAAAGTTTTGGTTTAAAAGGTTTAATATTACTCACAATGCCTCACAATTGTATAAAAGCTGTACACAGGTGTTGTCTTGTTATTTCAATCATCACAGGTCAATAATAAACTGAATGCTGACAGCATGAATATGTTATAATATACACCAATTTTTACATAGTCAGCCAAAATAAGCTCGGTGTTACTGTGATATATAAGACATGCATTGCCTCTCAGTTTATGTCAAAGTGTGCTCTCAACTGATGGTTAAAAAGTAAATTGCTGTGTCCTTGTATTTTTGTTCAAGGAGTCAAGAAGTAATTAAAACCCATTAGTGGATAAATAACACTGTGGGACATCAATTCTTTAAACCAAGAAAATGAACATTGATTTTTTTTTTTTTCTTCCTTCCTAGGAGCGTGAGCTGTTGGGCCGGATCACTGAGCTGCAGGAGGAGGTCTCCAGGAGGAAGAACCACATCGCTCAGCTGGACCACCAGATCCACACACTCAACGAGAACATCAGCACTCTGACTAAAGAGCTGGAGCTCAAGGGCAAGGAGGTGCTCAAGATCCGCAGCGAAGCCAATCAGCAGATCAGGTATGACGACTGAAACACAACACATTACATATTGAAATGATGGTTCACACTTCAGCCAATGAAGATATTTTGATGATAGATTGCATAGTACCACATTAATTTTGTGTTACATTATGTCAAGGTTAAGTTATTGCAGTTGAAAGCACAGATTAATCTGAATAACCCTGACAGTGTGGTGCATTCATGTGCCATTATTTATATTGGAAAAGTGACTTCTAACACTTCATATCCTTTTAAAAAGCCAGTAGCTGCCAAACTGACATCATCCTTTTTATATGTCTGATACAAGAATCGTCCTCATATCTGAGTGTCAGATTTAGTTTCTGAAATATTCATGGTCACACAGTAGTACTAGACCAGTGTGTTCACAATGCAGTTCATCTTGATACGCTGTAACCTGGCAACCAACCTGCTGAATATTTTTTCCCATGAATTCAGAGTGGTGGTCCTTGAGATCCTTATTTTTTTTGTGTCTTTGCCTGCATTTTTGGCAATCATAACTTAAGAAGGCTAAACTCATATTGTAGATATTGTAGCTCAATATAGCCTTCAATTGTTTGTCATCTAAAATGTATGTGATATCGATTCTGGCCCCCGACAACACAGCAAGATGACTACATTCATGCTTACTGTACCTCCAGTCTTTCCTTTGTTTTGACTCCAGCTAACACCGTGACGTAATCATGATGGCGGCACTGAAAGGGTCTACAGAGTAGCAACACTAGGAATATTAATAACACATTATCACGGACATTTGAGGATAGCCTTGACACCATACTTGCCAACCTTGAGACCTCAAATATAGGGAGGATTTCAAAACCATAGTGGAGAAAAATTTGTTTCAGAGACTTTGTTTCTCTCTATTGCCGTCCGGGTGGAAACAGTAGCACTTATACACACTGTGAAGTGCCACAAACAGGTTGAGATATGGAAAAGGAAAAGAAATACAGGAGAATTGTGACCCCGGGAGGAAAAACGTGAGTCTCCCGGAAAAATCGTGAGGGTTGGCAACTATGCTTAACACCCTGTTTTACAAAAACACACAGAAATGCCCACAATCAACTCTTTCTGTTCTCCCGTCATCAGTGCAGGTTGCTAAATTTGATTTCTCTTATTATATTCGGATGATGATAGTTTCTGTAACCTTACTGTCCTCCAGTCCTCATGACAACACAGCGAGATGAAAGAGAGAAAAGCCCAGACAAGGCAAATCAGTGGCCCTCTCTGTCTCCTTATGTCTCCCTCTCCCTCTCTCTTGCTGTCTTTGTCTCCCTCTCCCTCTCCCTCTCTCTCACTGTCTTTGTCTCCCTCTCACTCTCTCTCTCTCTCCCTCCCTCTCCCTCTCTCTCGCTGTCTTTGTCTCCCTCTCTGTCTCCTTATGTCTCCCTCACCCTCTCTCTCGCTGTCTTTGTCTCCCTCTCTGTCTCCTTATGTCTCCCTCTCCCTCTCTCTTGCTGTCTTTGTCTCCCTCTCCCTCTCTCTCGCTGTCTTTGTCTCCCTCTCTGTCTCCTTATGTCTCCCTCTCCCTCTCTCTTGCTGTCTTTGTCTCCCTCTCCCTCTCTCTCACTGTCTTTGTCTCCCTCTCTGTCTCCTTATGTTACCCTCTCCCTCTCTCCCGCTGTCTTTGTCTCCCTCTCTGTCTTTGTCTCCCTCCCTCTCTCTCTCTCTCTCTCTCTCTCTGTCTCTCTCTCTCTGTCTTTGTCTCTCTCTCTCGCTGTCTTTGTCTCCCTCTCTGTCTTTGTCTCCCTCCCTCTCTCTCTCTTTCTCTGTCTCTGTCTTTGTCTCTCTCTCTCTCTCTCTCTCTCTCTCTCTCTCTCTCTCTGTCTTTGTCTCTCTCTCTCGCTGTCTTTGTCTCCCTCTCTGTCTTTGTCTCCCTCCCTCTCTCTCTCTTTCTCTGTCTCTGTCTTTGTCTCTCTCTCTCTCTCTCTCTCTCTGTCTTTGTCTCTCTCTCTCTCGCTGTCTTTGTCTCCCTCTTTCTCTCTCTCTCTCTCTCTCTCTCTCTCTCTCTCTGTCTCTGTCTTTGTCTCCCTCTCTCTCTCTCTCTCTCTGTCTTTGTCTCTCTCTCTCTCTCTCTCTGTCTCTGTCTTTGTCTCTCTCTCTCTCTCTCTGTCTCTCCACCGGTGTCAGAGCCCATTGATTAGTGTGAAGGTTATTTAGGGTAAAAACAAAATGGAATCTATAATCATGTTGTTCCCTGCGGCATCTTATGAATATTTGAAGTGCTGTATGTGTGATGTGGTCCAGCTTCTCATTACAATCTATCATGTATTTATATGTGTGTGTATGTTTGACGACTGCTCCCGTGGTGCTTCATTCTCTGTGCTTGCTTCATGCGCTGCTAGTCTTTATGTATATGCGTCCTCTCTCTCTCTCTCTCTCTCTCTCACTGCTTGCAGGCCCATGCGCAGCACATTTCTCCATGTGTTACGTAACTCCCCGTCTGAATCCTGGTCACAGGGATAAAAATAGGCTGATAAATAAATAAATAAAGAGGAAGCAGAGAGAGAGAGATAAGATGTGCGCCCCTCAGGGAGAGTTGGCCCAGTCAGAGTGAGAGGCAGACAGACATCCATGTTTCTTCTTCATCCCTCACATCCCCTTTCATCAGCCTTTTTCTCCTCCTCACTTAATTATTATCATCTTTTATTCCCATTTTCCATCACCGTCCTCTTTCTTTAGCTCCTTTCCACCCGCAGCAGAAAAACCTTCTACACTGTACATGTGCAACATACTTGATAAGAAGGAGAATTAATCACACACTTTCTGTGCATGTGTTTTACATCACGTTGTACATCAAGTCATACCACATTTATGTTTTGGTACATTTCCATATTGTGTTATTGTGTTCTGTTGTTATTTTGTGCAAAAAAATCATATTTCTATCTAATTACATTCGTGGTATGTTTTCACACAATTATGTTCTAGGGATTCATTCGGTGCATCTATCTCCCATTTCTAATCTCACCAACGTTTCCTCTCAGGAACAATCCATTATGTCCGCTTCTCCTGGGAGAGACGGACAGAGAGACGAGAGTCTGCAGGTCCTGATTAAGTCTTAAAGGGAAATGTCACCAATTTAAAAATGTGTTATTCCTGACTCATTCAAACAGCTTCATGAATAGGAAGCTATTTTTACATTATTGAATTGCTACTTTTTTAGAGCTGTCCTCAACCAAAGACATTTTTAGTTGACTAACACTCAACTAATTGATTGGTTTGAGATTTAGTGATTTTAATCAACAGATCTGTAAAATTAAGTTTCTCCACAAAGATTCACACAAAAGCACCACTTCATATGAGTGTTACATTGAATGGTGTCCCACGACAAAATGGCGTTTGATGGTTCCAAGTCTCATTTGGACCCAAATAATTAATGTTGTCTGTGGACGGAAGAATGGGAAGAATAGACAATAATCAATTTGACATTTCAGAATTGAATGTCAGCATTTTTAAGATAATTTACTGGACAACAAACAACAGTTCAAACAATAGAACTTTTCAGCCAATATAGGATATACACAATAAATTACACCATAAGGCAATGCATCAAAGGTATATTAAAATAGGAATACAAATACATAAATATATTTAAAATTAAATTAAAATGAATACATTTTAAAATAAAAGTTAAAAAAACAGCTGCAAAGTTTACGTACGAAAATAAAAATGTTTAAAAGGCTATGTTATGTTATTTTCAGTGGCTATCATGCATTATATCGTGCATATTATACAGCATGAAAAAAGCATAAAAAATGACTAATCAACTAAAGAAATTTTAGTCAACTAAGACCGATAAGTCGGGGCATGCCCACCATTTTTACCCAAGTAAAGGATCTAAATACTTATCCCACCACTGCACAACGTTGACTCTGTTATTCTCTATATCAGGACACCTGAGAGTGCATTGTCGCTGTTATACCACGGCCGGTTGTGTTCAAATCGTCATTCATATTTTTGTAGATTCGATTGTTTGTAGCCAGTTTAACTTGAAGTGAGGTCTGTTTTGTTTTACCAGAACCATGTTAAGTGATTTTAACAGACACTTCTAAACTCAACCATCCGCTCTTCTCTCTCCTTCAGGGCTCACGAACAAGAGTTGACGAAGAGGCACGAGAGGGAACTCGCCGAAATGAGCGCCGTCCACAGCAGAGAGACGCAGAACATGCTGTCAGACTTCAACAAAGCCCAGGAAGTGCTCAAAGACAAGATCTCCGCCCTCCAGATACTGTAAGTACACACCGTAAACACACTGTGTGCTTTGTGTGGTCTTCAGAAAGCTTTGCATCACTGGAGGTCTGTGGTTCAGAGGAATAACTCTTATATAATTCTTAACTCAGGTCGACCTATTCGTCCTAGATAATGTAATTGTGTGTTGTCAGGTGCCAAGTGGAAGCTTAAAGCGACAGACAGGTTTTCTCTGGGGAGGATAGCAGACGATGCGTTCATTCTACAGATTTAACTCTCTTTAGCTTCTGCACTTTGGATCTTGTAGTCGAGCAGATGATCAAATGTGGGAAAAACAAGTTAAACGCTGTGCTTTTCTTTTTGTCCATGCAATAACCTACAAAATGACGGCATCATATAAATTAGGGCATATCTAAACTGTTAATCATATCGGAGCAGACGCATCCAGGCAGACTATTTCTGTATGCGTCAGGTGAAGTGCGGTATAAATACACAGGCGGCTGTGATGAATTACATTCTTCTCAGCTAATCATATTGCTCATGTCATACGTTATAAACAGCTGCAGCAAGCACGACGGTGCATGACGAAACTGGCTCGCCATGAAAAGGCAGCAACCAAGAGAGATTTACCGTCGCAACCTCAATCTGTACCTGAGCCGCATTCTTCTGGAAACGACGTATTTCCATTTTGCAAAAACAAAGACAAGCACAAAAAGATAAAATTACTCCATGAAATCAAAGATTTAAAAAAAAAGAGAAATACAAATGCCAGCGTTGTCTAGTGCTCCTGAATCCATATTCATGTAGTCACACTGTCACACATGGTTCTGCAGTGTTTGATTTAAAAACCTCTGTCTGGACTTGTCTGACGAATAGGTGTTTTTCAGACAACTCATTCCAACTTAATACACAAGGACACTGGAAGTCAGTCTATATAATGAAGTCATACTAAATGTTGCGCGACATTCATGTTTTTTGCTGTAATTTGAATGTGCTGTGCAGTCGTTGAGGGGGGGGTGGTAAGGTTTTTGACTTATAACTATACAATTTGACATCATTTAGGACCATTATTATTACTATAGATAACGTCTGAACATGTAATTCTTCTGACAATGTTTGCATATTCTGTAAATCAAAAGAGCAGAATCAGAAAACTGAACATCGTTTTATCACTGCGTAACACCGTGTCCTCACTGGATGCGTTAAATATGCACTTCTGTTCTACGTCATGTAAACAAACCACCTACATATCAGCTCTGTGCTCCATATCAGACTGGAGACTGCACGTAACCACTTCAAAGATGGGTTAGTAATACTTGCTATCTACGTTTGTAGCCTAATTTTTAAACAGAAAACACACGTTTTATATTGTGATATTTACTGGAAATGACAGACAATATACAATAGCCCGCCGTGCATCTGAGTGAAGCCAGTGAAAAAAAGTTAATTTCAGACCCTGGTCTTATAAAATATTGATTTCAGCTCTACTGGTATCAATATGGAAAACTAGATTTCAACCCCCTTGGATGGTTGGCCAAACGTACTGTACAGTATGGAGTAACTTCAGTCTACATCTCAAATATCAGTTAGAACTTGAAGAACTTGCAGAGATCAAAGGGGATGAATAGACTCCCATGAAAAAAGGATCAAAGACATTTAGCTTCATGATACTGGAGTTGAAGAAATGTCTTTTATTTCTGAATATGAAGAGGGAGATTTATATTATTGATGACAAGCAGTGAGGATACTGTAGGAAAGACTGTAGGAAAGACTGCTGTAGTGTATCTAAAGAGTGAAAGAATACAAGAGAGAGCTGTGGGGATGGTTACAACTAAAGAGAATGAGGAGAAGAGAGTGTATGGGATGTGACATGAATGACTGCAGGTGGAGACAGAGATTCAGAGATGGATGGAGAAAGAAAAAAGAGTGGAGGAGTTGAAAGGTATATTTTTTGCCGGTGGGCAGTGGATGATGCCAAGTCATGAGGGAAATGATCTAAACCAAACCTCAAGAGAAAATGGTACAGTTACAGAGAGAGATAAAAAAAGAAAAGCCATATGGAAAACTCTGTGGTGTGTGTGTGTGTGTGTGTGTGAGAGAGAGTCAGGAGACGTGTAGCGAACTAGCATCCTCCTCAGAGCTGACCTCCTTTTAGTCTGACTCAGCTGAGAGCAAAGCGCCACCCGCTGGACTAAAGAGGATATGCTTTCAAATAGAGCTGAATGTTTGTGGGCCGTTATTACATCTAAATGCCACATTAAAACACTTTGTTTCAGCACACACACAGTAATACACAAGATCTGTAGTTAAAGAGGGTCTCGCGTACAATATAAGGACAATTGGACAGATGCTGATACAAAAAGTAGAGACCTAGAAATGTTCCAATATTGTCTCTGTTGATTTATAATGCAGTAGAATCAACTACTGTGCTCGCTGTTCGGGCCGTTTTCTCTTTTGTTCTTCCATTATATTTGCAAATTAACAACATAACTATAAAAGTGCTCTCAGTAGAGTGCAGATCTCCGCCAGGTGTGTATGCAAAGACTACTGCTGTAATGTTTGATTGAATGAATACAAACCACAAAAACAGTGCTACCGGAATGACTCCTAAAACCCATTTTCAATTACATGATTGTCCATAATTAATCGCACATTTTATATCTGTTCAAAATGTACCTTAAAGGGAAATTTGAGTATTTAATACTCCTATCAAGGAGGAGTGGGCAAATATGCTTGCTTTATGCAAATGTATGTATATATTTATTATTGGAAATCAATTAACAACACAAAACAATGACAAATATTGCCCAGAAACCCTCACAGGTACTGCATTTAGCATACAAAATATGCTCAAATCATAACATGGTAAACTCAAGCCAAACAGGCAACAACAGCTGTCAGTGTGTCAGTGTGCTGACTTGACTATGACTTGCCCCAAACTGCATGGGATTATCATAAAATGGTCATGTGTGTAAAGGGCAGACTCGTTGGTACCCATAGAAACCATTTTCACCTCTTTGAAAATGGCCAAGCCAGTTTTACCTCGCCAAAATTTAGCGCAAGTTTGGAGCGTTATTTAACCTCCAACCCGACAAGCTAGTATGACATGGTTGGTATCAATGGATTCCTTAGGTTTTGTAGTTTCATATGATACCAGTATCTTCACTACAACTTTAAAACTGAGCCCGCTACAACTTCCGTAAAAGATCGATTGTATTAATGCGTTAAAGAAATTAGTGGCGTTAAAATGAATTTGCGTTAACACGTTTACTTTGATAGCCCTAGTTTTTAGTTAGATGCCTAAAATAAGGTCTGTGGTTAACACAAGCTTAAGAGATCTTTGTTTTGTTTTGTAATTTTGCAGCTTTTACATGTCTTATAAAAGACAGTTGCCAACAAGTGGCTAAATGAGACTACTAAACGTCATCACGCCGACTCGTCCTCCTTTACAGCCTCGTTGTTTATACTCACGTTCATGTGACCGTGGTGTAGTTCGTTCATAGCCTAACGCTAGCTTTTTACTTTTGGCAAATGTATTCTCACTTCAAAAATCATATTTCATCACATTTGTTTGCCCCAGAGCTTATTTTCTGCAATAATCCAAAACCCAATGGAAAATTCCCATTGTCTTTTTGTTGAGGAAACCAGTGTGATTATAACTTCTGTGTACAAAAATACATCATCCCTGCAGCACTCTATCAGATGGATTGCCATAAAATCTGGTACAGACATTCATGTTCCCCCTCTGGATGAATAACTTTGGTGATAACTTAACTTTTCATGTAGCGCCATCATCATGTCTGTACAGTGGATTAAGTTTACAGACTAAACACGTCTACTTTCTGGGTTATTCTGACCAGTTTTCTGGGACAAATTTACTTGAGTGGTCAGCAGTTTTTATTCTCTGGCTGTTTCTTCACTTTACCCGAGAAAGAGGCATTTCTGGGACCGTCCCCAGAGATAATCCACCGTCTTCCTTCTAATTAACTAAAACACAGATCTGTCTTAACCAGCAGCCCCGTCCCTTCCCTCCTAATTAATCACCGTGCTGACGACAGCCTCGCCCCCTCTCTAAAAATCCCTCTCCCTAAACAGCCACTGAGAATGCTCCACCATTTAGGTTTCATGAATATTTAAATATTTTTGTCCTGCGTCTGTGTCTTTATTGGTTTTGCTCCTCTGGGAGTCTGCGGGTTACAGTTTGTTTTTTGGTTTTGGTCATCATGCCAACTAGAGATGCAGCTTGTAGTCGCGTCACATCAGCAATATTCCAGCTTGTTAAAATCATACATCCGGACACCTGATACATAATTACAGTTTAACAGTTCTGAAATCAGTGCGTGAAGTATATTAAACTGTACGCAACAATGCTTTTGCTTCTGCTGCATAACCAGTTAAACATTCACAAGATTAAAAAAAAAAAGACTCTCTGGATGCCAAGCAAGAGCCCCTTAAATACCCAAAACACCTATTTCTTCTCAGATGATGCAGACGGCAAAGTCCAAGAGCCAGATTTCATCATGACAAAGAAAGTGATGGCTCAGTGTTGAAAATGTATGAAGCTTAATGTCCCTATTTCCTGTGGTTTGTGAGAATCTCTTGTGGATGAAGTGCAGTCCCACCGCACAAATCACACAGCCCTTTAAAAGATGTAGCTGTCTCTGGCATGTGTAGATAGTGCTGCCTTTACAGCCTTTAAACAGACTGGAAGTTATTGTTGAAGTTTGTATGTTATGGGGCCTACAGTATGAAAGCCTCTTATGCCCTTCTTCCACCAAAATTAGCGCACATATGCTGTTTTTTTAAACACGGGAAAACCCGTTAAAAATAGGTGATAGATTTCTTTCCCTTTGCCAGTAGACGATTATGACTTTCTTTTTTTTTCTAACAGGCTTAGAAAACAGTGAAAATGTTACAGTGGTTACTTATTTTTTTTAAATCCGTTAGTTATTCAGTCTCTCTTTCAAACTCTCAAACCAGAGCTGGTGATTGTTGGAACAGTGGAAAGACTAACAAAGACGGTTTTCATGAGTTTTATTTTGATTCTGTCGAGTTTGAATGAAATGTTTTACAATCGGCAAGGTAAAATTACTATTTCTGTCAATGGAGTCTGGTGGCTTTGAGAAGCGCATACAACAACGGTTACTTTTCACATCTAACTCTGTGAATTAAGGGTTTATTTCAACCAAACCAGAGTTGGTGATTGTTGGAACAGTGGAAAGACTAACAAAGACGTTTTTGATGAGTTTTATGCTGATTCTGTTGAGTTTGAATGAAGTGTGTTTCGATGATCAGCGAGGTTAAAATCCCTGTTGTCTGACAGGAATCAGCACATAACAAGTTTGTTGGAGTTTAATTTTCCAGACTGGGACAGTAAATCATGTTCATTATATTAGTTAGATAAGCTTGCTATATTCGTTGTGTCATATTGTTTGCTGTATTGCTAAGATACAACCTGCTATATTTGGCTACTTGGTCTGCTGCCAACCACTGAAAATGTCTTTACAGTTAGGGTTTGTGTTATTTGCAAATGGGGAGAATTGATAATGTAATTTAAAAAAATAACATGCAGTACAGTGAGTTTGCTAGTGCTAACTGCAGCAATGACAGAAATTGACAAAACACAACCAGAAGGCAGTGAAGATAAACCGGAGCACTCACCCAATACTTCGTCTTGACCATCAGTCATTGTCAGTTTTGAGTTTTATTAAAGTCCAGTGCCTTGGAGACTCCAAAAAATCATCATCTTATCACAGACACCACCTTCACCAAAAAATGAACTACTCCCAGAAAAACCACGTTTTGGTGCAGCTTCACTACTGACGTGTGGAGCCGTAGTGTTCGTCCAATATCTCTTATCGGCTTAACCATGCAGTGGATAGATGTGGACTTCCCACCCTGCAGGTTGTGTTGAAGAAAATCAATTTGATGGCTTGAATGTAAGCCGCGCGACAGCAGCAGGTGCATTTGTCCAAACCCTGGAAATATTCTCTTCATGTGATCATAGACAAAAATACTCAAACGTATGATGAATGCCACGGGTGACACCAGACTCCCTGAGACTCCAGCTGGGTGACACAGAGGCTCTCCCTGCCCAGTGAAGGGTTGCCGATGCTGCGGCAGTCGGACGTAAAATAGCTGGACACCAAACATTTGGCCTCAGTGTGTTCCCGCCCAGAGGACATTCAGCCACAGTTCAACCAGCCAGTACGAAGATATACTCTATATACAACACATTCTACATCAAGCAGAATATAACCCTCTCAATATTTGAACTCCATTAGAGAAGATATTATTTGTCCTGCTTCCATTTGAAGAGTTTACTGAACAAGTGAGCTCTCTGGAAGTGTTAGCCTCAGATCCTGCTGTCAATGTATGACAGAGATTATTGACCAAAGTTATTGTTAAAGATAATTAGATTAAAGCTCCCGTAGCACATCACTCCCATGCGTCTCGTTTTCTGGTGTGGAGAAAAACACACTCTTGGTTTACAATTTTACTTGAACCATACACTGTTAACAGGCCATTAAATGGCGTTATTGGTCGCTATAAGCACCATAGATGTGGGTCAATAGGGGCCTACTACACCCACTAGTAGGTTTTATCATCTTTTCACATGGTAGATCACTGAAAGAAGGTGTGAAAGAACACGACAGCGACCGCAGTAATTATGGCAGAAGCAGAAGTCAGGCGCTGTAGTATAGACGGCATGATACTCCATATGAGGTGGAGGTTGGAGGTGATGGATGGGACACAAAGCACAGGGTTTTCACCCAGGAGGCCGGGGTTTGGTTCAGTGTTGGCACATTCACCACCCTTGTTTTCGGCTAATTTAGGCAAAAAGGCTCTGATAGAACTGTTGCACACTACCTGTTAACAACTAGATGGTGAATATTAATGTTGTTCCGTGTCTGCTTGATGTGTAAATAGGCAGCTGCACAAGGCCAGAACATGCCAAGTGTGATTTTAGCTTGTTTTGGTAAGCCCAAAAACTGATAAATGCAGCTTTATAAGGCCATTATGATTTACTAGAATATCATAACTCCATTGGCATTGCTAGTGTTGCTTTGTGTCTTCTGGATGTGTAAATGGACAACTGTCTGCTAACATGTTCACCAAAAAGACACAAAAAACGGTCTCCTAACGCTAGAGTACGTGTAGTGTCGTAGTTTGACCCGTAGGGCGACTAAACAAGCTGCCGTATTGACAAGTTGGGAGTGAGGACACTCTGGCCAAACACAGACACAGCTAGAGCAGCAAAAGAGATTGTGATGCTTGAGCTGCAGAAAATGTCCGACAAACAGGAGGAACACGATGAATCGGCTATCAGAGATAGACAGAAGGACCAGCACAGCAGCAGCCAGTATATCTGATGAAAGTGCAGATCAGTATGTATCAGTATCACTGAGCAGCGCTCCAGTAGCTGCTCCGGTACAACGGTGGACAATCCTTGGACAGACCGCAGTTTATCAGGAAGACAAGCTGCCGTGATGCTCGGCCTTTACCAAAGTGTGACTTCACACTGTGGCATAAATGTCACAGAGATATCCCTCAGTGGGCTGTACTGTGGCAGCGTGGGAAGTGAAAGGCTGCTTAGCTCACTGTCACATGAGGTTTTGGTAAAAAACAGAAATAGGCTCACAGCTAAACATGCTGAGAAACACCTCTACAGCCAAAAATGACACTTATTTCAGATTGTTATTTTGTTTGTTCTGGTTTGATTTATTTTTAATTTGTATTTTTGGATCTCAGAGGGTGAAAAATTATGGAGGACTAAACAGAATTCCTTTATTGTCATTGCAAGTACAACGAAATTAAATATCAAGCCTGACGGTGCACACACGTCTATTAAATAGTAGTACAAATAAAGAGGTGTATAAAAAAAATATATATATATTATAAATAGAAAATATGTATTCGCTTGATCTATAAAAACAGTAAGATATTGCACTTCAGATATTACACGTTGCTGAGTTGTATTGGTACTATATACAAGTAATAAATAAATACGGCAGTAAATATGTACAAAGGAATAAACTAAGCTGTCATTAGAATAAATAAATAAAAGCAGAAATAAATATAAATAAAAATAATTAATATGAAAATAAACAAATACAAAAATATTTATTTCAAATAAATAAATGTTATTTATTATTTTTCCTATTTCTGTGAATATTTATTTTCAAATTACTAACTTTTATTTCTGCATTTATTTCTTTATCATTTCATTTATTTCTTTATCATTTCATTTATTTATTTATCGAATCATTTATTTATTAATTATAATGGCAGCTTTAGTCCTCCATAAAAAATAGCGTCCTCCAAATTATTAATTTAATTTTTACCACAACTAAAAATTGCAGTGTTATGAATAGATAGATAGATACCCCAAACTAAATTAAAACTCATGTATCAAATTATACTGTTGACACAATGATGTGTTATAAAGAAGTGGGCAACTGATGACTTGCGTCATAGCTTGTGTGTTGGTACCATTTAAATACAAATTTCTAAAACTGAAAGCTGAAACTCAAAGTACATTACTTCTCTAAACTACATGCTGTTGTTGCCAAATGGAGGCTTTCGATAGCTTTTTTCCTTTCATTTCAAAATATGAGTCATTTCCCAGCCAACAGTGTCACCTATGATTGGTTGTTTTCCGCTTCAAGAACCGGTTAATGCCCGTTCTGCTCGGCAATCTTTAGCATGTGTTGCGATTTGGGAAAATGTGACCGAATATGAAGTGGATCAGAGGTTTTACACAAGCGGTGATTTCTCTGAGGGGACCGGTCGTTTTTCTGAAAGTTCTCATAACTCACAGAACAAAAACAACCTCCGGAGGAACTGTGTTTTTTATTTGAACGTACAAACCCCGTTAATGTTTTTTTGTGATGAGGAGAGAGGAGGGCAGGAAAGGGAAGGGACCGGGGACAATTATTGTTTTATTGATCAAAAGCTAATGAAAAAGGAAAGCCTAATCCCTCATCGTTTTACTCCCTGTAGTACATGCCTTTAATTCTCTTAACTCATAAATACTTCCATCTAATACACACACACACACACTACATAGTGCACGATCTATCAAGTTCACCTGGCTCTTACTCCGGCTCTTTTTTGATAAGTAATTGATATTTGATGTTGCATATTTTACACTGATGAAACTGCACACATATCTAATGTACTTAAATTATGATGAGCGAAAGTATTGATTGAGCCGTAAAATGTTCCCTGTCAGTGTTTCCATATTATATCTGATGTTTCTGGATTAATATTAAGCCTGCATTAATGTTGCATTTTACTGCTGTAGATGTTTTTAACTCCTGTATATCCTGTTGGGTAGTTTAATCTACAGCAATGCATCATTTTCTATAAGATCATTATATGTTGGTAGTGTCGCTGTCCTGTGAGAACCACATATCTCTAAAAAAGTCAACTTTCATGGTGTCAGAAAAACAGCCCTGTTTTCAGCTTTGTGCGGATATATTCTCCAGCTGATCCAAGAGGCTTTTCTTTTTGTTTATTTAGCTGAAGAAGAAGGAGGATTTTCTCAACACATAAAGGAACACTTCATCCTTCAGTTTATCACAAACATTCGTAATCTGTAAAGTAACTAAAGCTGTGAGACACATGTAGTGGAGTAAAAAAGTACAATATTTCCCTCTGAGATGTAGTGGAGTAGAAGTATAAAGTTGCATAAAAGGGAAATACTCAAGTAAAGTAAAAGTAAAAGGACTTGAGTAAATGTTCTTTCCACTACTGCGATTGTGTTTACCTAAAGTTGAGCATACGCTGTACGATTTTAGCCCGTTTCTGTCCCGAATTTTGGGCCGCACAACTCATTTTAGAGTCTGACTGAATTTCAGGTTTGTCCGGCATTGTTTACCGTGCAGTGTATGGAGGAGACCGAGTACCGATTAACTCCCCCCGACCGGCCGTCGGACGGGAGCTGTTTTTTTTTCATTTTACACGTACAATGTGAGGTCGTGGGTGACTATCGGACTCTACAGTATGAGCACATAAATCGTGAGCTTTGGCTTTACATCACAAACGATCTGCTCGTACAGTAGGAGTAGGAATTACACAACGACATTTCGTAAATCGTACAGTGAATGCCCGGCTTTATGTCTAAGCCTGGATGGTGTTCATTGGAGCTCTGGTGCAGAATATTTATGGTTTTGTATGTTTTTTTTGTTACAGGCTGGAAGGAACAGAGGACAAGTTCAGGAACAGGGAGAGTCGTCCTGAGGATCTGCAGATCATCGCTGAGCTGAAAGACATGGTGTCTGAGAGGGAATCTCTCGTCAAGAAACTGGTGGTAGGTAACTGCTGCTGCTGAGGTAATGTGTGTGCGTGTGTGTGTGAGCTTGTATACAAGAGCAAGTGTGAAAAAGAAATTACTCCATCTCCTGTTTATGTTTCAGCTTTCAGATAATGTAGCAGAAGATCTTGTTTTTGACCGATTGGATATACACAACTCTTTTTCACAGTCCCGCGAGTCTTCAGTCAGCTCACATGGTTTTCTCCTCCAGGACGATAAGAAGTTCTATCAACTGGAGCTCGTCAATAGGGAGACCAACTTCAACAAAGTGTTCAACGCCAGTCCCAACGTAGGAGTTATCAACCCGCTCATTAAGGTAGGCCCCGATGTCCTGTGGACACACCACACACAGGGGCACTCTGATGAGCTGCTTTACTTGACCACATAGCAAAGATGATATCCACTCCATCTCATCTCATCTCCATCAGCGCTGATCCATCAGAAGAACAATCTGTACTGACGTTTTTACAAAGGTGCTGCTGCTTTATAACAAACATAGATCATGACCACGGTAATTTTCAAATATCACTCTAATCGCTGTTAATAAATGAGACCATTTTGAGGAGATTGTCTGATTAGACTGTCGTCTGGGTATTAAATAGGCATCATTGGTTGCTATAAACACCATAGATGTGGGTCATAAGGGGCCTACAATGCCTACTACGTTGTAAAAGTGAAAGCGAAACTTTGAACACAAACAAAAAGGGTTCTTTAGGTTTAGGCAATGTAGTTAGTTAATTGTAGGGAAAACAGTGTTTTGGCTTTAAATAACTGTTTCAAAAGTGAAAGTGGAACTTTAGGCTTGTGAACACAAAGACAACTACATGTTGTTGGTTTCAAACAGAATGCAAACCCCAGTCTCCTGGGTGAAATCCCTGTGTTTTGTGTCCCATCCAACGCCACCACCCTCCACCCGATATAGAGTTTAATGCTTCTATACTACAACAACTTCTGCTCCTGTCATAATTACTACGGTCTCTAGAAGGTCGTTGTCGTGGTATTTTATACCTTCTTTCGATGATCTACCATGTGAATAGATGATAAAACCTACTAGTAGGCGTAGTAGGCCCCTATTGACCCACATCTGTGGTGCTTATAATGACCAATAACGCCTATTTAATAGCCTGACAACAGTCTAATCGGCTGACCTGAGTGTTTCAGCGTTGAACTGAGCAGGAAATCTGCTGCACTGTTTTATACCACAACAACACAAAGGGAAGTTGTTTTACAGCAAGAACACAAGAAGATGATGTTCTAGTGATAACAACCAGAACTTTCAGAGTTTACAGTAAATAGCAGATGGTGAAAGGGCGATGAAAAAAATTTTTAACAAGTTTATTCTTTGTTTTACTGCAAACAAAGTCGCCAAGGACGGTGAAAGAGGACAGGAAACAACACAATTACTAGGAAACGTGGTGTTTTCTTTCAGCGCTACTGGTATGAAAAGGAGGCCAACAGTCGTACCTACCAAGGTCTCATTTCTTTACAGCGTTTAAGGTGCAAAAACGTGATCTAAGATTGAATGCACTGCCAAAATATAACACTATGTTTGTTGAAGGGAAATGGAAATTCAGTGAATTTCTTGATGAAAACTGTGTGTTCATGCAGGATCCCGTTGCTCATGATAAGAAGCTGTTTGAGAAAAATATGTTTTCAGGGTCTTTAAAGCTCCCAGTGCTCCTGGAAAACACAATATCTCATTCCTCACAGTGTGTCTGAGCTGAGTGGTCCCCACTGCATGATCAGTATATAACTGTTGACACCATCTCTCGGGTTCTATAACTTCCAGTATTTTTGTTCATGTTACATGTATCCCCCTCCTCTCCACATATTTGTATATATGTGTTGTGTGTTTTCCACCCGACTCGATTGTTCTTCCTGACTTTTTCTCCAGCTCTCCTTTGCTTTCCAAGCCATTTTGTTAGTGCGAGATGTTTCCTGCTTTTGACACATCTCTTCCTCATCTGAACCTCCATTCTGCTCAGAGCGACTGCTGCTTTAAAGACTGAGTGATGCCAGTCTTCAGATTGATCCATTCACTCTGCTTCGATCAACAGTTAAATAGGATCGAGTTAGCACGCTGCTCTTTTCCTGTCTCTCACTGGATGGACTGTTTACGACCTCCAGGGCTCTCCCCTCTACTCCATTTCCCCCTTTTTTACCCTCCATGTCTTCTTATCTTTTCTTATTATTTTCTTTCCCTTTTGCTCCGTTTTTTGACCCCCGTGCCCCCTCCTTTTCTTTTTTTTGTCTGTGTAGCAAAAGAAAAAGAATGAGAAAACAGCAGCCAGCAGATTCAGCAGCTCTCCTAATGTCAGGGCTCTGGAGGCAGCGGGTATGGGCGTGGGCGTGGCGGGTTCAGGAAGTGGGCAGCCCCCACTGCCGCCACCCCCGCCCCCAGCCCAGCCCAGCCGCCTAGAGCCCCTCCCCAACTCCCCCCTCCACCACCTTGAACTCAACTCCAACAAACCTCTTCCCCCGCCGACCCCTCCCACCGAACCCAAGAAATTCATGAGGTGAGACCTTTTCAGTCCCGAACGGGCAGCAGCTGGTCAAATCCACGCATCAATCATCCAATCACAGGGCTCAGGTTAATTGGAAAAATCCTGCTGGTTAAAGAGCACTTTTAATGAGTTGACTCAGTCAAAACCTTGAATGTAGAAAGTGTATTTTTAGGCCTTGTGTTCTCTCACAAAAGCCTCAAAATTTACCCACCAGAAGTTTCTGTGAAACAGTGGAACAATTCATCCCTTCCTGCCGTGTCTGGCCTTTTCATAAACCATAAGGAGCATGAAATCATTGTCATCACGAGCTGCAGAGTGTCAAATAGAAGCTTTCAAACACTCTTAATGTGTTGACCATTCGCTGATCGCACAGCTCCTTAAGTTACTGTTGCTACGCCAGTCAAGCTTACAGCTCTTGCATAGTACATATGCAGCTTACAATGATTTCGTTGATAGATTTCAGCCAGCGGTAGACAAACGCAGCTTTCATTTTGCCGGCTTAAATGACAACTGTTGTTAGCAGAGTTTATCAGCGAGCTAACTAATCTAACCTGCTCCTAATACCCGCTGACTTTTCAGTGTTTCCAGCTGAATCGTTTTAAAACAAAACCTGTGAAGGCGTCTTAAATATGCACTTAAATATGCAAATACTACACAGTGGATGTGCTAGTCATGAACAGGGTTAATTTTATGTAACTCCACAAAATAATGTAGTATGAAATGCCTTGGGCTTGTACAACCCTGTCTGCTACAAAATAATGTTACCATACAACTGAACTGCATTCTCAATTACGTTTTGAGGGAAACTTATATTCTCCTGGATTATGGTTGCCGTATAAAACAGTTTTAAATATGTGGTAAACGTTGTAAATAGATACAAAACAAAACAAAAAAATGCAACAAAACTATTTAAGGTTTAGTAAAAATCATCATGGTTTAGCTTAATATAAGTATGTTACGTTATTTAAATTATGGATATAATAAGTCAACGGTGATTTTTGGTTTCACACGGGACATGAACAGCTGTCTCCTGGGTGAAAGTCCTGTGTTGACCCAACCGTCCACCCCAAACTCCTTCCTACATGGACTTCCACGGACTATGATTAGAAACATATTTGGGATTCGCCTAAAACAAACGTAATCTGGGAGAGAAAAAAATGTTTTCCTCGAAACATAATTGACAATGCAGTTTTGTTGTAGAGGAACGTAGGAAGCCAGGCTGCCTTGGAAGCAACGCTGGGCTACTACTGTAGATATTAAGCACTTAAACACACTATTTAATGCGTTTTACACTTTTGCTCTTTTGGTTTTGAAAAGGGTTAAAAAAAGAAACCAGCTTCCAAACTCTTAATATATGGAGTATTACTCCACTTCCTGTTTACATTTTCTAAGCTATGATTGGACGATTGCGATTAAAGCAGACTGGTGAATGACATTTTCCTGCAGCACATTTAAACTTGGAGACATCAGCAGCATCACAGGTCTTTTAATAACATTTAGAAATGATCATTATACTCAGGACAGAAACACAAGAGTCCCGACTGAAGCTTCAAAGAATGGCCTTGGAATGCAAAAGGGGCATGTGTTTTTTTTTATTTTTACGTCCTTCCCACGTGTCCGTCAGTCTGAACATGTTAACTGTGTGCATGCCGACAGGTTTCCCTCTTCTGTTCAGGAAGTTATAAAACTTGCTCTTGTGGCTTTTTTGTTGTGCATTGTGTAATATTGTGATTCTTCATCGTCTCATCTTCATCTAAATTTCAGCATGTTGCACACGCTGCACTTTTTCCTCCTCAACTCCAAGCGGGATTTTGTACAATTTTGCTACGTGAGTTTTATAATGAAGTAGATATTGTCTTTTGCTATCATGGACTGTCCCCTCTGTGTGTGGTGGTGTTTTATTTTGAAAACTGAGCTTCTACGTCTCAACTCTACGGTCCAATAAATGCTTCTCTTGTTTCCTTGACGATGGCTGTGAACTAATACGATGATGAATTATGTAACATGCTTCTCACATGAATACATGCAGTTTGTGTGTTGCATGCCAAGAAATGTGTGTGTTTCGGCGCTGTTTTTTACAGCATGTGTGAGCGTGTGTGAGCGTGAGCATGTTTTGGTTGTATTGAATCTATCTCGCTGCATGTTTTTAGCTGCCGTTTATGTAAAAGAATGAGATGTGGTGGCTGCTTTGCAAAAGCTTTAGGACAAACCAGTTATTATGGGAAGGCAGGAGCACCAGCAACACACACACACACACACACACACCAGAGCCCAGCAATGACAGTATGAGGTCAGATATTATAGATCTGCTTTGAAATGTTTTCAGACTCTATTAAACGATTCGTCTCTCCTCGCCCTGCACACTCTTTGTTCTTGACAAACATTTGCAGTTAGACTGATCCCTCCGCCCCGACTACTTACTCAGCAGCAATTTGTAAATCTGACCCCTTTAAATCATCGGCTCCTTTATGTATTTATATCGTAAAGAGGACTTTTATTAGACAACAAACCATCTAAGTGGACTTTTAACATGAATCCAAAGAGCAATATTTCAGTTGTGTTCTGAATACTAAATAGCTGAGGTGGGTGTTTCAAATCGGATACTCCTGTTAGTACACTTCCATGTAGTACACTGTGTACATTATGTACTTACTTGCGTAGTGTGTGACCGACACTCGGTCTATTAGGCGTAATGAAAACATGATTATAGCTAGATGTTTAGAGGATAGAGGAAATGTAGGCTGTTTAAACACTGTGAATATCCCATATATTGTGGTCAGTGTGGTTTATGGTCCCTACAGACTACAGCCTGGATAATATAGCTAGAAAATATTTTCTATTATTTACTGAAAATGCAGCTAAAACATTAGTTTTAAACACATGTATGCTTCAGGGAATCAGACCAAAGCTTTAAAGGAACACACTGAGCTTTTTGTAGATATTCCTCTTGGTCATCTGCGCTACTATTAATATCACCTGTAGAGGGTTTGTTTCGTGCTCCATGTAAACTCTAGTATTCACTATGTTAAGTGATAGAAAGCCAATAGAATTAGTCTGGAAATGAGAACTTGTTGCAGCTTTAAAGTCCAACTGAAATCACATTTAGTCAAACATCGTGTCAACGTGTTTTCCAAATGTGTTGTTAATAGTTTTTTTTTATTATTAAAAGGAAGAAAGAGGGTGTTTGGGGAAATATCAGAAATGCCTTTTCTGGTCTCAGCTGGCTGGAGGGGCGTGTCTGTGTTTGATTGGCAGCAGAGTGCCGGTGTTACACCGTAGGGAACGAGAGACAAACTTGTAAACAAACTTAGCCAACATGTTGCTGGTACGTTTACCTGCTGTTTAATGTGCTGCAGCTGAGCAGCTAATCAGACATCTAGCCTGCACACTGACGTTAGCGGTGACGTTTTCCCTGATGAATATTTGTTTGGTGGATTGTTCAACAAGATAAGCTGCAGGACAAGATGTGATTGTGATTGCTCGACGCCTTTTGCCAACGGGCGTTTTTGAAGCGGCTGCGCCTGTAGCCACGCATCTCTGTCTGATCGGGGCCTTAGGCAGCACAATCCCTTAGTTAGGATTGGGAAACGTCGTGGTTGACGTTAACTTCACTGACTAACGACCCCCACCCGCCCTAAGTGGACTTGCACGCTCTTAATACTACGCCACTTGTTCTGACCGCCGAGTAACGCCACGGGTTGGTTTACATTGGAGTTAGTTGAAAGCCTGGTGCGTCGCATGCCGAGGGGCACTGACCAACTGGCGGTTTTTGATGAGTTGGGAGTGAGAACAGGTTGACCTGTGACAGGACGCTGACGTTAGTGCTTTACGGAAACAAGGTGTCCATCTACATAAACAGATGCCAGAACAGTATTCTATCAAATGAATGCAAAACTAGGGGGCGTCATCGTGAAACCAAAAAATACTCGTACAAGTTTCTCGCTTTTGGTTTCAAACTTTTTTCTCAAAGGAGAACACAGGACGTGATTTTCAGAGCAGATATGAATGCTGTAGTAGGAAAAAAATGTGTAATTTAATTTCAGTTGGACTTTAATGCAAAATTGATTGCCAATAATGTGGTAATAATACTTTTTTTTTTTTTTTTAGAGGAATGGTCAAATCTGCACAAAAATAAAGTACTTGTGTTATACAATGTAAAAAACAAATAGTTCCTTTATTGATCCTGATGGGACTGTTGGGCCAGACAAACATTTGTAATAAAATAAGATAAGATTATACTTTATTATCCCGCAGGGAAATTTTGTCTTGAGCTAATGGTCTGAACATTTGCTTTTAATGGGGACGTATCATGAAAAACTCACTTTTTCAGTGCTTGTGCTCATACATTTGGGTATCTGGAGTTCCTACCAACCCACAAACTGTCAACTAAGACAACCCAGTCAGTTGTTTGTGGGCTGCCAAGATCAGAAAACATGTGATTCAAAAAATCATTCAGATTTGGCAGACAGAGGGTGAATACAGGTATATTCAGACAGAAAGGATGAGAAAAATAATGTGTTTTTAGAACATTAAGCATGTAAACATGTTCTAGTAGAAACCCAAAATACAAGTATGAAACTGAAAATGAGCATGATATGGTACCTTTAAATGAAGATACAGACCTGCAGGGTTTCTAGCTGCCTCACAAGCTTAAAGAAAAGTCACATCATCATTACCTCCTCTCCTCTGATTCTTCATCTCTCTTATCTTCTTCCTCTGATTCATCATCTCATCCTCTGCTAATCTCTTTTCCTCTCCATCACATGTCCTTCCCTGTGTCCCTCAATTCAACATCAAAACATCTCTGCTCACATTTTCATTCCCCTCTTTTTTTTTCATTGCCCATCATTATAATCTTCAGTTTCTGTACATAAGCTACCTAAAATGATATCCAAAAATCTTATTTCATAGATGAATATTCTTTTTCTTTACTACAACTTTATGCCCAAACACGGTAGATAAGGTACATTTTGTCCCGACCCAACTTCCCCTCACGGATCAATAAAGTTAATCTTATCTTGCCCAGACACTCCGATTTGACCACTTCCTGTTGTCTCTGATAACAAGACGTTGGCATTCAAAGACAGAAAGGTCAGCAGACAGAGATAATCATGGAGGGAGATTTCACTTTCTAGTGAATAAAACGCTAAAGTGTTTGTTTAATATGGGGGATGAGTCTGAATCGTGACCATGCACAGTATATACACGATTTATCATGCTGCACAAATACAAGGGCAGCCTTTTGGGAACTAATTGACTCCTCCAAGCTTAGAAAACAACAACAACAACAAAATGACACCCTCCTCCCTAAATTTAAATATTACCCTGGGGTTATGGGACTGTTTGTTTAAGAAGAAGCCAATTAAGAAAGCAGCTCCAATAGGTGTTTGTTTTGATAGATGCAAACACTCCTCGACTAATTAGTTCAAACTTTAGGGAACAGCATGTTTCCTCCCCTAAGAGGACGCGAGTCAGGAAGTAGCTACAGCTTCATCTCGTCGTAATGATCGACATTTTCCTGTAAAAAACAAAATACTTTTAATAGTTTATGAGGTTTGGTCGAGGTTTATGCAGTCATTCTGTATCACAAGTACATGCAGAGTTTATTTGTCATGCTAAAACACCGTTACAGGCCCATAGAGAGGAAGTTAGTATCGCACTGGTTCCCTCGCCAAAAAGTCAACGGGATTTTTTTCATTGGGTTTTGGATTATTGCAGAAAATAATCTCTGTGGAAAACAAACATTTATGATACTTACACGTTTTGTTCTGTAAAATAATCTTCACAAATGAATAGTACTTTATGATTATTGAAGGGTAAATGCAATCTCCAGAAGTCAAAAGCTAACGTTAGGCTATAAACAAACTTCACCGCGGTCGCATGAACGCGAGTACAACACAACAAGGCTGTAAAGGCGGACGAGTCGGCATGACAACGTTTAGTAGTCTCATTTAGCCCAGTGGTTCTCGTGTCAAGGAGCTCTAAATTGATGCACACTAGGTCACAGAACCCCATTTGATACGATTTTGCTTCAGGGACCTCCATCTGAAAAGATTGTGGTTGTTAGAGATGATTAAGACCAGGATTCAATAGTTGTCAACTACAGTTGAGGAGGTAACCGTGGAGAAAGTGAAACCTATGATCAGAATAGTCACTCTTATGACTCTGACTCACATTGGGCTCATATCTATAGTGCAATAATTAAACAGTGCAAATAACTATTCCCCATTGTCTGATTATTTTCTCCATTAATCAATTGATTGTTTGGTTTGTAAATATTCAGAAACCATACCCAAACATTATTCCAAATAAATCAGCTGATTGATTACTAAAAAACATTTTATTATGACATTTAATATAAGTGCATACTGTGTACAATTACTATGGAATTAGGACACAACACACGTTTCTCTGCTGTGGCTCAATGGATCTTAAGAATGACTTTGCTGCCACCTGGTGGAGAGAAAAGTCAAATTACACTTTCATACAGTATAGATAGATAGAGAGAGAATATATTAAAATACACTATAAATATACCAGACTACTACAATTAACTTAGAAAATATACAATATAAACACATAATAACAACAATATTCTTTATGCATTAGCAAAGTGTGCAGGTTATAATTTTAGGTTTAAAATACAGATTAAATGAGGTATAAACCGATGTGCAAATTCAACATGATTAGTATTATCTGCTGGTTGTATTTCGGTACCATGTGCAAGGCTAAATCAATACAGTAAAGCAGTTCAATTCTGTGTTCGATTCACATGAATTCAGTGGATGTTACACTTTAAGAGGTCCAGTAATAGAACAATTGACTGTGTGTTAATGGAAAAAAAATGATCTGCTTTTTGTAATTTTAGTAAGTTTATTGTCAAAATACAGCATTCAGTGAGGTGTAATACTGCTGAAACAACCTCTGGCTTCTTCCCTGACTTGTCTTTTTCTGTCTTTATTTTTGTTGTGGTGATTTTTATTTATTATTATTATTATTTTGCGCTCCTCGTCCTGAAGCCCTCCTGAAACGAAGGACTCCACCATCGACTCCCCGGACGCCCAGCGCCAAGAGTGGTTCGCTCAATACTTCTCCTTTTGATTGACCACAACAAACCTGCAAACACAAGGATTCAGCATGTCAACTTAAAGAGAAAAAAAAACAGAAAAAAAGAGAAAAAACTATTTGTTCTTTATCGTCATTGATTGGTTTGGGGGATCAATTCACTTTAAATTCAGTCAACCGAAGCTGTAATTCATGACTCGATGTCATTCATTCGGTAAACATTGTAATGATCATCCACTTCCTGTTGTTGACTGAGGTGAAACTGAATTGAACCCTGAATCCTGACTGTCAAATGTCATCACTCTGATCTGATTTGATTGTTTGATTCTCTCTGATTGTTTCACTGTGGACGAGTTTCTCTCTTAGTACAGTGACAATGATCATCAGTATGTTTGATGTTTATTTCATTTCTTTACTTCCTAACTTATTTTGCAGTTTCTTGGAACTAGAAAAAAATATGAGTGGTGCATTATCATGCTGCTAATTGCCATCGTTGGACTACAGTAAGAAATATAAATATATATAAAGAAATATACAGTAGGTTATTGTGCTCTCTCTGTACGTGGGCCCACTGCATACAGCATCTTAGACTAGGAGCGCTGATCTAAGGCCAGTTTGCCTCCTCATTTATGGTGACATTTACATGGAACCTGATCCTAGATCAGTTACACTTCTCTGATATGCTCCATGAATACAGGCTCTGATTTTAGGACGGCACCATCATGGCAAGTTTGTTACAGCTGCATAGCAGATTTTGGTAGAATATTAAAACCTGTTTGTATGGTTGTCTGTCTCAACACAGATATAATGATGTCTCACCAATTTTAAAAACAAAAATAGCATATTTTATATTTATATTATAATGTGTATGCTTAATAAATAATTATTGTGACATTTACTTGTGTTTGTTTGTCAGTTATTTGAGTGAATCCGTGGTTTACATTTCATTTATTGTCCCAAGATGCAAGATTATGGAAGTTCATTAATGACAAAAATACATACATTACAGTTTATACATTTTACTATTACTATACACCTGTCTATATTATACGACGGAGTATTAGGGCCACATTGAGGAAAAGAAAATCTGAGATTTTGAGAATAAAGTCATAAATTTAGGAGAAAAAAAGTTGTAATATTTTGAGAATAAAGTCATATTACAAGAATAAAGTCATAAGTTTACGAGAAAAAAATTCGTAATATAACATTTAAAAAAGTAATGGGCTTTTTTATGTCCTAATTGTATTTATATTTTTTAATTGCAGATTTATCTTGAACATTTTATTTTATTTTGGGAAAGTAAATCATGGAAGAATTTCCTGTTATTTTTTTTATTGCAGATTTATTTTGAATATTTTATTTTATTTTGGGAAAGTAAATCATGGAAGAATTTCCTATTATTTTTTTTGTTATTGCAGATTTATCTTGAATATTTTATTTAACTTTGGGAAAGTAAATCATGGAAGAATTTCCTATAATTTTTTTTATTGCAGATTTATCTTTATTATTTTATTCTAATTTGAGAAATTGTTTATATTATTTACTAAACACTTTAACATAATATAATAATGTTAAAATTATTATTATTATTATTAATTATTATAATTTTCCTTGGAATTAAGAGTACAGACTGTCTTTGCTGGTAGAACAAGTAGTGTGTTTTCACCATGCGGTTTTAATAGTAACCAGCAGAGTGCAGTAACAGTTCTAATATAATTTAATAATGAACTACACATCTGGGCTGAACCGGAAGATAAACAACCCGTTTCCTCTACTGGCTGGAGAAACAAACCATGGCTGCTACAGGAGCCGGGTCTCCTGCTGCCAGCCGGCTGGTCCAGTATGTGGTGGTCCGGTCGGATCTGGTCCACCAGCTGTCCTGGCCGCTCGGAGCCGTCATCACCCAGGCCTGTCACGCTGCTACCGCCGCCATCCACCTCCACTACGGAGACCCAGACACTCAGCGCTACCTGGCCGAGCTGGACAACATGCACAAAGTGGTGCTGGGGGTGAGAGAGCTCACACCAGACTCCATTCAAATATCTGTCACTTTAGTCAATACGGCGGTAATATCGTTTATCATGCATATGTAATAACTAATTACAAGTTTTCCTGGTTAGATGTATTATTCGGCAACACAACATTTCAAAATTTCGTAATATAACTTTTTATGTCCTAATTGTATTTATATATTTTTTTAATTTCAGATGTATCTTTATTATTTTATTTTATTTTGGGAGAATAGATCATGGAAGAATTTCCTATTATTATTTTTTAATTGCAGATTTATCTTTATTATTTTATTCTAATTTGAGAAATTGTTTATTTAATTTCCTTTTTTTAATTGCAGATTTATCTTTATTATTTTATTCTATTTTGAGAGAGTAGATCATGGAAGCAGGAACAGAAATTGTTTACTTAATTTATTTTTATTTTTTTTATTGCAGATTTTAAATTTAATTTTAGTGTTATTTTTCACTTTGTTTAGCTAACTTGGCTATCTTTTTTTTATTTATTTTTTTTATTTTATATAACAAATTCAAATTTACAAACAACATGGCTCATAGATCATTGCATTCAAGTAAAAGGACAAAGTGCATACAGAACAAGAACAAATCAAATATGTAAAATGATTCATGTAAATAATAATAAATTAAATTAAAGGCTATAAAACTTTTTCATGTGAAAAAAATGTCTAAAAAAAAGTTTGAAAAATGTTGAAAAAAAAGTCTGAAAAAAAGTTTGAAAAATGTTGGACAAGAAGTCTAAAAATGTCTGAAAAAGGTAAAAAAAAAAAAAAAAAAACAATTTGAAAAATGCTGGAAAAAAAGAATCTGAAAAAAGTTTGAAAAATGTTGGTAAAAAAGTCCGAAAAAATGTCTGAAAAATGTATGAAAAAAAAGTTGGAAAAAAGTTAGAAAAAAAAGTCAGAAAAAATGTCCGTAAAAATAAGTGTGAAAAACGTCTGGAAAAGGTAAAAAGAAAAAAAAAATGTCTGAAAAATGTTGGAAAAAAAAGTCTGAAAAAATGTCCGTAAAAATAAGTCTGAAAAACGTCTGGGAAAGGTAAAAAAAAAAAAAAAAAAAAAAAAGTCTGAAAAAATTTCTGTTAAAAAAAAGTCTGAAAAATGTCTGAAAAAGGCAAAAAAAAAAAAAAAAAGTCTGAAAAAAAGTTTAAAAAATGTTGGAAAACAAAAGTCTAAACAATGTCTGAAAAAGGTAAAAAAACAAAAAAAAAAAAGTCTGGAAAAAAAGTCTGAAAAAATAACCCTAAAAAAAATGTCTGAAAAAGGCAAAAAAAAAAAAAAAAGTCTGAAAAACAGTTTGAAAAATGTTGGAAAATAAAAGTCTAAACAATGTCTGAAAAAGGTAAAAAAAAAAAAAAAAAGTCTGGAAAAAAAGTCTGAAAAAAAAGTCTGAAAAAATAACCCTTAAAAAAAAGTCTGAAAAATGTCTGAAAAAAAAAAAAAAGTCTGAAAAAAAGTTTGAAAAATGTTGTAAAACAAAAGTCTAAACAATGTCTGAAAAAGGTAAAAAAAAAAAAAAAAGTCTGGAAAAAAAGTCTGGAAAAATAACCCTAAAAAAAAGTCTGAAAAAATAACTCTAAAAATAAAGTCTGAAAAAAAAAGTTTGAAAAATGCTGGAAAAGAAAAGTCTAAACAATGAAAAAGGTAAAAAAAAAGTCTGAAAAATGTCTGAAAAAGATGTCTGAAAAAAAAAGTTTGAAAAATGTTGGGAAAAAAAAGTCTGAAAAAATAAGTTTAAAAATGTTGGAAGAAAAAGTCTGAAAAACGTCTGGAAAAGGTAAAAAAAAAAAATGTCTGAAATTTTTTTTTGAAAATGTTGGAAGAAAAAGTCTGAGAAAAAGTCTGAAAAAAAGGTCTGAAAAAATAACCCTAAAAAAAAGTCTGTTTGAAAAATGCTGGAAAAGAAAAGTCTAAACAATGTATGAAAAAGGTAAAAAAAAAAAAAAAAAAGTCTGAAAAAGATGTCTGAAAAAAAAAAGTTTGAAAAATGTTGGAAAAAAAAAGTCTGAAAAAATTTCCGTAAAAAAAAAAAAGTCTGAAAAACGTCTGGGAAAAGGTAAAAAAAAAAAAAAAAAAAGTCTGAAAAAATGTCCGTAAAAAAAAAAAGTCTGGAAAAGGTAAAAAGAAAAAAAACAAAACTATTTTTTAATCTGTGGCTCTATCACAAGAGCCACAGAGGAAACGATTTTAAACTCCACTTTTACTAATTAAATGTTCTGTCTGATATATAAGATTAATGCCAAATTTAAAAGTGTCTCTTTAACAATATAATAAGCTATTGATTTGCTTTCTAGCTGGTATACATTTGTGCTGATGAGCAAAGAAATTATTAAATGACAGAATTTCCAATGGAGTTTGGTATTTTGTTGTATGATTTTTCTTCATTCAAGATTTATGTCAGTAGACTAACTAATGTTAGAGCAACTAAACAATACAAAATAATAATAATGAGATGGGATTCTTATTTAAGGTTGATATAATCATAATTACAATCAAAATGTAATGTACATAGCTGAATTTCACTATGATGCAACTCAATATTTACTAAATTAGTAGATTTACTATTGCACTCAGAGGTTTTAATGTCAAACACCATATGTAGTTTGAACAGGACAACAAAGATGCATTTCTTCACATGGAGTACTGGAATGAAATGTGAAGTAATGGGGGATCTGTGGTTCAGTCTTGAATGTTAAATAATCTTTGTTGTATTTGTGTTTGTCCAGGCTCCAGACGAGGCCGCCCTTTCCGGTCTATCAGAGAGTCTAACACAGGCTGGCGTGGCCCACAAGCTCTGGATCGAACAACCAGAGAACATCCCCACCTGCTTGGCTCTGAAGCCATGTCCCAAAGAGACTGTCCAGCCACTGATGCGCAAGTTCAAACTCTTCAAATGACTGCCTTGAAAGACATCGACCAGCTATGGATTACAGTGCATGTCAGTATCTAATTTCATCTATAAAAGGAGAACATTGTGCTCTTCTACTCGGTGCATCCAAACATCTGCAATGTCCAAGATTTAAGTCGGAAAATAAGGTAGAAAAAACACAAAAGGTATAGCATTTATTTTGTGATGTTATTATAGCTTGATAGAAAAGAAAGCAATTAATTTTGCCAAAATTTAACAAAACAAAGTTAACATATATACATTTTAATAATGTAAAAAACAAAACTGGACCATGTGTTATGAATGTATTTGACTTGTAGCCACAGAAAAGTTATTGTATTTCTCAAGTGGTCTAACTTAATCTGTTCTAAACACATACAATAAATAAATAATTATTGTTTACACATTGTAATTAGAGTGCATGTTATCACACTGACAATTAGGGATGCACCAATCTGACTTTTTCAGTCCCAATACCGATACCTGGGCTTTGGGTATCGACTGATACCGACTACCGATCTGTTACAAGTGTTTAATTAAAAAGCTGTATGCCTCACTGTGTGTAAGTGACTGGGATCATTATTTTATGTGTAAGACAACATTAGGCTTGACTTAAACAAGCTTTCCTAACTTTGTAAAACAAAATGTAACAAATAAATACATAGATATGAATGTACTTAATTGTTATTTATTCAAATAATGGTATCCAATACCAGATCAGCACATTGTCACCGATACCCAATCCAGCTATTTGAGTCAGTATCGCACTGAGATCAGTATCGGTGCATCTCTATTGACAATCCTCAATATAATGATGGAAAAATACCTGCTTTGTCATGTTTTGCTGTTGCATGACTCATGTGAGTTGATAATTTACATGCACATTTACACTTTTTTTACACTCATTCTCCTCCAAATCCAGCTGTGCAAAAGTCCAGCCATATTCCTACAGTATTAACAGACACTGCAAGACTTCTAAACAATGTCTGCAAAAGTCTTAACACAGGTTTCGTTATTCACGTGTAAGAACAAAAAAATGTAACTGATCTGCTTAAAATCTCAGCACATTATGCCACAGGAATACAGTAATCTTATCATACTATTTTAGTGCTTGTTGTGCAAAAGAACGGCATAAATCATAAAGTCAGAGTGCCAAACTTGGACTATAAAATTAGGAATATCTGATGCAGTTGCAATATGGTGTTGTAAAAGGATAGATCTGGGATTTACAGTGGATTACTCTACGTGTTACTCCATGTGTAGTGCACTACATAAAGTATGTGACGTTGCATTGTAGTCATAACTACAAGCTTGTTTAGCATCAAGTCAACAGTTGGTAGTAAATTGTTCTACCTCTGAAATTGAATCTCAAAGTTTTTTACATGTTAATTATATGTCAAAACTATTATTACCATTTTTGACAGTAGCCGTATGCATTCAGTGATTAATGGTAGAGAGGCCTGACCTTTTTATCATGTATGTAAAACACACTTGTGAACAATGAGGAGTGTTTAGAAAGAGAGTAAAAGTTATCTTTGTTTGTTCTTCAGTGATTGATGTGTCTGGAAACAAAAGCGATTGCCTTTAGACGGATGCCATAAATAACTTCTAACTGGTACGCCCTTGGCCGCAATTCACCTGAAGGCATTTTGTGTCAGAAACATTTTAATTTCTCTGTCTTTGGTAATGAATCATTATTATTCAGCTCGTCTAGAAACAGCTGTGAGAGTTGGTGGTCCAACCACAATTTTCTTTGTCACAACTCTGCTAAAAACATGTATTTATCATAACTGAATAACCTGATACTCCCAACCTTTCCCATAGTCCCAACATGATACAGCTGACCTTGCCATTTCCCCTCATTTTCTCTGGGGCCCGGTCTGACCTGGCGCTGTGGTAATAAACAGTCAATGCAACCGTTTCCTAAGTGACTTCCCATGTTGTTATGGTCCGTGTTTGTGGAAAATAAGAGCTTTATTTTAAACCTTTCAGTTTAAATCAATGTGCAAAATGCAAAAAAACTTCCTAAAGTGTCCGTAAAATGAAAGACAGCCACCGCTCGCCCGCCCGCCATGTCCCGGCTGATAATTGTGTCCTCGTCCATTTTATTAAATACAGCAGCTGATGTGTTCCCAGAACTGCTCATGTGCTCTCTCCATATAATCTAGCAGTTCGCGGTATTGTTGTCGCCTCCGTTTTTCTGTGTAAAAGGGAAAAAAATATATAATTAAAGCACAAAGTGCTCTTTAGAATTCAATGCAAAATGAGACACATTTAGGGGAATACAATACAGTATATACTTTATATATATGTGTTTATTTAAGTAAATGTGATGCTATATAACCTGTACATATACACTAATATATGCACTATAAAGACCGTACTATACGTGCTATACTTTGGTTATATTGACCCGTACAGTACCATGAACAACTGACAGAAAATAACAGCATTTGGAGTAAAGCTCCAACTAACAACGACTTTCATCAGCATCACAACCGTGCAAGATGCAGTCATGAAACTTTACAGGTGTGTAGTTGAGATCAAAATGAAGGTCGAGTTTGAAGATGGGTGTCGTCCGAGCAAGGGGGGGACGGAAGTAGCTACACATTCTCATCCCAACTCGTGGTTAACGTTGTAAATTGAACAAAAACATTGGCTTAGGTTTAGGCAACAAAACTACTTAGTTAGGTTTAAGAAAAAACTACATGGTTGGGCTTAAATCTACTACGTTTGTACAGTGAAAATGACACTGAACATTGTGAACACGGGACACGGACGAACAGCTGATTGTAAAGTGAAAGTGAAACATAACGTACGGGACATGAACAGCGTTCTTCTGGATGAAAGCCCTGTGTTTGTTGGACCTTTCCACCTCCCTTCCCGCCCGGTGTGTGTGTCATCATTCTTTAAACTACGTCCCCACAGCACTTTCTCTGAGCGTTTACTGTTTCCACGGATGAGTTTACATTGTAGTTAATGGAACGTGCGGTGCATCTCATACCGGCGCCAAAGAACGTATATTGCCAAGAAGTGAAAGTCAATTGGTCGTTCCATTGCAGCGACCAGCAACAAAGCTACGCTTCCGTCATTTTTGGACTGAAAGCAACTACCAGACGCCAGTAAAACGTCTGCCTCAAAGTGCCGTACTAAAGTAAAACAAAATTATTTCTATTCTTTTGTCATAATCTACCGAAAGGGCCTGAGTTGAACAATAAAGTATTATAAATATAATAAGTGTTTTCAGTCCAAAATGACGGATGTTGTAAAAAAAAAAAAAACAGGAGTTTCATCTTGCGGCGCTAAAGGGTGCCTTGTCAGGCGGTATTGAACGCAAACGGCCGTGACAAAGCATCAGTATTTGACACCTTGGGAATGAGAATAGGCTGGAAGTAGGAAGTGGGGAAGGAGCCATTGCTTCCCCGTTTAACACCCCTGGCCCGATTTGGCGTCCAGCTGTTGTTGATCCCATTGCGAGATGTCCTCTAGTTCTTTCTATAAAACATCAGAAAATAGTGAAAAATGTTTATTTTAATTTCTTAAAGCCCAATTTAATGTTTTCAACTGTCAAAAAACTAAAAGATATTAATTTAACTATCACACAAGACAACAGAAAACAAATGCAGCAAATCCACACAATAGACCTTTTTCACAGCAGACATATTGACTTGTCAGAGTAGGAAAAACACAGGTGAGTGATATTTCATTCTCTTGTCCTGTCACAGTGAGTCAGCATGAACAATAGTCCCTTTTCACAGCAGTCATTTTGATATGTCATAGCCTGGTAAACACGTGTAATTGTTAAAATTAATTATGGTCCCATTCTATTTAGTGTCACAGCCAGCATGCACAATACCAGGACCCACCTGAATGCAACAGGGCCATGATTAGTGTCATTAATTACACGTGTGTTTACATGTGCAATGACATGTCAAAATGGCTGCTGTGAAAAGAGTCTATTACACCATCACCCTGCCTGGAACCGCCTCACCTACTGCTGTCATTTAAGGTCAGAAATTACTGCGATGACAAGCCAACATGTTTGCTGTGAACGTCTATTGAGAAGCTTGTCATTTTTGCTCAAACAATGAATCAATTATCATGTCAATCAGCTAGTTGTTTGAGCTCTAAACAGGAGCAACCAGTTCAAAACATCAACAAACAAAAACACAGATACTCTCAAAAATGTTGCTCTTCAGCTGCTCCGTTTTGCATAAGCTTCCCATTTCATATAAATAACTACATAAATAACATTTGGTTTGTGTTTTTCAGCATGCATTTTCTAGTTGGGTGCAGAATTAATTCACACTACGACTGCCCTCTCCTCACAGTCTTCGCTGTATGATGGTTTATAGAAAATAATGTGTCTTAATAGCTAATTGAACTTCTTCCAAAAAGTGTTTTTGTTCCACTGGAAAGACTTTTGGTATTTTTGCTTCCTCGACAGACAGGTTATCTCAGCCGTGACATGAAACATATCTGGGAATGAAGCCAACAGAGATTGCAGCGAATCACAAATGCAGTTAATTGTGGGTAATTAGCATCTTGTGAATAAGCTTGCCGTCATTCACTTAGTAAATCTGGGCAATTACCTTAAAAATAAGCATGCACGCCATGTGTGACTCATCTTCAGCTTCATTGCCACCCTTCCTAGGTATGCTTTAATGAGGTGCTTACCAACAATTATTACATTTGAAAAAGGAATTAAAGCCCAAACAAACAATAATAAATCAGAATTCACAGAGATCCGCCCGTCTGCTTTCACGAGTCATAACCTTGAACTTTGAAGTTTGACTTCTTCAAGCTCTGAAGGAATGTAAGTGACCAATCAACATATTACACACAATGTAATTACTTCTCAGAGTATTTCCCAGAATACCTCCTGAAGAGACGCCCATACTCACGCTACTCTCCCTCTTAAATATAATTTCATCACAATCCTCAATGTACATGCAGAAGCAGACTTAACAGACAGCTTATGAGTTGATATATAACATGTATACTGCATATTTGTTTTCCTCAAAACAGCTGCACAAGTGTAACAGAGAGTACGGGAAGTCTCTATCCTCTGATAGAGCAAAGTCCATGCAAGTCTCCAAAATCCTACCAGAGTGCAACATTAAAGATACACCGATCAATATTTTCTATGTGTGGCGGGTGGCACAGACATAAAAAAAGGGTGAGGTGCAACAATTAGTGAGGGTTGCCGCTATAGAGTGCTGCAGGGATGACGTATTTTTGTAGGCCAACCAGGAAGTTTGCATCACCCTGCATGGGTTCCCTCGACAAAAAAACAATGGGATTTTTCCATTGGCTTTTGGATTACTGCAGAAAATAAAGCTCTGTGGAAAACAAATGTTTATGATACTTACACGTTTTATTCAGCAAGATAATCTCCACAAATGAACACCACTTTTATGATTTTTGAAGTGTGATGCAATCCAGCCAGAAATTTAAAAAAGCTAACATTCTTGTGTTTTCATTGCTGGTCTGGTGAAGCCAAAGATTCTGACACCATAATGATGGTCATAAACATACTGTAGGCTATTTATGTTCAAACTTTTTAGTGGCACAGAAGGTATAGTACAACAGTACAACTATATAAAGGGACTGGTATTTTACATATTGTGCAACACTGTTATCCGTAAAACCCATATTTCCTAACCCTTCCCCCATTTCTCTTTGAAGTGATTGAGATAGTGTGGGACACATGGAAGATTTGGAAACTTAAAACATGGAATTATGTTAAGCAATCACAGACACAGTAGGAAAAACAAATTAATAAATATAATAAATGATCAAATAAATAAATAATATGATATTTAATAATAATAATAATAATAATAATAATAATACAGACACAGATTTATCAATTTATGTCTTTTTAAATAATGTTGTTCTTGTGTTTTCAGTGTTGTTCTGGTGAAGCCAAGGATCCTGACCACCTAATGATGTTCATAAACATACTGTACCCTTATGAATTATGTAGCTGTACAGTGCATCAGACAGTATGCATCACTATGTACCAGACACTATAGATCCTGCACAGTGCATCACTTCACACACAAACATATTTATATATCAATATCTATATATATACATATTTTATGTATATATATGCATATTATATATATATGTATATATATATAATATATATATACAGAAAAAATGTCTTATTCACTTTGTATCAGACACGAGGGAGGCAGGGCTCTTACACCTCATAACAACAATTATATTGTACATAAATTAAGGTAATAACATAATACACATTATAAAACATGTACAACTAACATTCAGAAACAACTCATGTTCCACAACATCTTATGTTATTATCCATGAAATTCCAAATTATTAACAGATAGATCAAACTAAACCTGCTTTATGTTGCACAATTAAAAATATAATAATACATAAAAAATATAATAATAAATAATATATCAAACCCTAACTCTATATATATAGATATAGATATATTCTGTATCATGTTAATATAAACTGTCTTAATAATAACACTAACAATCAGGTCTCCTTGCTATAATATATATATACATATATATTTATATGTATATATATATAGATATACATATGTATATCTATATATATATAGATATACAGATATATATATATAAATATATTCTGTATCATGTTAATATAAAACAACCTAATAATAACAATAACAATCATGTCTTCTTGCTATAATATATATATATATATACATGTATATATATATATATATACATGTATATATACATATATATGTATATTCTGTATCATGTTAATATAAAACATCTTAATAATAACAATAACAACCATGTCTTCTTGCTATAATATATTTATATATATGTATATATAAATATATTCTGTATCATGTTAATATAAAACATCCTAATAATAACAATAACAATCATGTCTTCTTGCTATAATATATATATTTATATATTTATTTATATATATATATATATATGTATATTCTGTATCATGTTAATATAAACTGTCTTAATAATAACATTAACAATCAGGTGTCCTTGCTGTAATATATATATATATTTATATATAAATATATTCTGTATCATGTTAATATAAAACATCTTAATAATAACAATAACAATCAGATCTTCTTGCTATAATATATTTATATATATTTATTTATATATATGTATATATATATATATATATATATATACATATATATGTATATTCTGTATCATGTTAATATAAAACATCTTAATAATAACAATAACAATCATGTCTTCTTGCTATAATATATTTATATATATTTATTTATATATATGTATATATATATGTATATATATATACATATATATATATGTATATTCTGTATCATGATAATATAAAACATCTTAATAATAACAATAACAATCAGATCTTCTTGCTCTCATCATCATCATCACATCAACAGAGAGGCTGCTGCTCTCCTCCTCGTGAACGCGCATGGACGGGCTCCGTCCGTCCGCGTGCACGAGCGCAGCGCCTGTTTGTTTGTGTTGAGAGCAGATTTGGAAAATGGCGGAGAAGAGCAGCAGAGACCAAAGCAGCGATAACAACTACTGGGGTTTAATAAACGCGAGTGCGGCGCCGTCATTGCAACGCAGATAATATACCACACACACAAGTAAATACTCTGGAGTTACTCACGGTTTACCTGCACCAGATGGGATACAAGCACGGACGCAGAGAAAAAGGGGATTCTAGCTAGCTAAGCTAAGCTAAGCTAAGCTAACGGTTGCTAGCAGCCGTTGCTCCCAGTGTGTGTGTGTGTGTGATTTTAACTACGCAGGCTTGTTTGTCAACACAAGCTGACGTTCGCGAGCCAGCTTAACTTGTCTGGTTTCCAAAGCTAACCTAGTTGTGGTGGGTTGGGTTTGACAACATGATGGCCACAACTCACCGCAAGATTATTAATCCAAAGTAACATTAAAAAAAAAGTCAACATCTGAAGTTAAGCTTTAAAGTTGCATGGGAATTAAATCATCCAACGTGACAGCTTACAGCAGGATACCCTTTTGCAGGATCTTTTATTTACAAGTCGTCAACAAGAGGTAAGAGCAAAGCAGAGAAAACACACAAATGCATGACAACATGTCATCCTCACTGCAGCAGAGGCCTCTCCAAAACACACGCCTGACTCATTGTTGATTTTTCCTGCATAACGTTGCTACAAATGCACGACAGCATCTTCTCTTAAGTGAATACATAACGTGTAGCAGCAGCAGTGCTCGCTGGGACATTTTGCTCCTTCACCACCACCTGCATAGAAACACATTGCTTATGTAAGACGGTTGCGAAAGGCCTCAAGGTGTCGCTGCTGAGGTTCATTTTGATTTTTTTTTTTGCTTGTACGCGAAAACTTATCTCGACCTCTTTGCATTAAGCAAAAAAAAAAGCCCTCTGGTTAAATAACCCCACATACATAACTCATGTGCATGCTCTAATGTAGATCAAGGACATGCAGTTGGATTAAATGGACAAAATTCACCTTAATTGACCTCACTTTCTATTGCCAGTGGTAGTGATCCTGGTTGTCAGTTTTACATCGAAGTTTCTGACCGCAGAGAGCCTGCAACACACGAGGTCGTCAGAAATGGTGACCCCACTGTACCTGTATAATAAATGAGACGAATATGTGACAGAAAACACACATAACTAAATTGTTAAAAAACATACATGTATTTTAATATCTTTGATTTAGGGATGTACCGATACTGGATCGGATATCGGGCTGATACTGACTCAAACAGCTGGATCAGAAATCAGTGACGATGGAGCCGATCTATTCAATTAAATTCGATGTTTATAAACTATATAGCTGCAGCGGTTCATATGCTCAGGGCCCTCCAAAACACGCCTGACTCATTGTTGATTTTTCCTACATAGCGTTGCAACAAATGCACGACACCATCTTCTCTCTTAAGTGAATACATAACGTGTAGCAGCAGTGCTCGCTGGGACATTTTGCTCCTTCACCCCCACCTGCATAGAAACACATTGCTTATGTAAGACGGTTGCGAAAGGCCTCAAGGTGTCGCTGCTGTGGTTAATTTTGATTTTTTTTACTTGTACGCGAAAACTTAACAGGACGTCTTGACCTCTTTGCATTAAATTAAAAAAAGCCTCTGGTTAAATAACCCCACATACATAACTCATGTGCAGTGTTAAAAAAAAAATGCTCTAAAGTAGATCTAGTACATACAGTTGGATTAAATGGACAAAATTCACCTTAATTGACCTCACTTTCTATTGCTAGTGGTGGGGATCCTGGTTGTCGATGTTGCACCAAAATCTGTGACCGCAGAGAGCCTGCAACACACAAAGTCACCATTTCTGACGACAGCCGTCAGAAATGGTGACCTGATGCGTTGCTGGCCCTCTGCGGTCACAGATTTGGGTGACACCGGTTTAAAGGTGTTTAATGTAAAATCTGAAATCCAGCTGACATAACTTGTATTTGTTTTAAACATCTTTGAGTGTGAAGATAGGGACTCCAAGCACAAAATATTGATTGTCAACAACAGTTTTTCAACCAAGTGAACACATGAATGTGTCATCCTTAAAAATCTATGGGAGGAATCAATTCTAACTTATCATGTTTTAGGAACAGACACCTGCATGTTAAACTCTGATTTGCACTGATTTCTAAGATAACTTGGCGCTAGCTAACATTGAAACCTAAATTATTTGAATAAAGTTATTCAGTTCAAAGTTTGCCACTCTGCTGACTCTCTGTTGTAAACAACAAAACAAAAACACTGTAATAACAAAGTAAAAATAGTCATTGTTTTATTGCTTCCAGAAACTTTAAATAAGAATCCCTGTCTCATTAATTTTTGTCTTGTGGCATATAAGGCAGATCAAACAACAAATATAAATACAAACTTATGTTTTAGGAACCAACACCTGCATGTTAAACTCTGATATGCACTGATTTCTAAGACAATGTAGTGCTAACTAACTAGTGTTGAAATCTAAATGATTTGAATAAAGTTATTCAGTTCAAAGTTTGCTACTCTTCTGACTCTTGAATACAACCTGTAACTGTAAACAACAAAACAAAAACATTGTAATAAGAAAATCAAAATCATCATAATTGTTTTAGGAACAGTCACCTGTATGTTAAACTCCAATTTGCACTGATTTCTAGAGACAATGTAGCGCTTTGTTAAATTGAGATTTTCTTGCATGAGAGAAAGTAAAATAATTTCATTATTGATTGTTTGGAGTGAGTAGCCTTGAAAAAATTATGACTTACTCCAAACGTGGAAATAAAACTCATAAGTACTGCAACAGTTTGGTTATAAAGGGCATTTGAGCATTAGTATTACTTTTGAAATGTGGCCTTTGTGTGCTAGAAGTGCTGTAGGGTAACACAGAAAGGTTTTGGATGAATGGTGAAGAGTTCTGTCTTTGAAATGTAAACAAAAATCTCTGATAATCAGGCTAAAACAACATAAATCTGTTTTGTTTATTCAGTAGAAGCCATTTTAACATGGTAAAGTTTCTTTAAAGCTTTTCCATTGGCTGCGTTCAGACTCGTGATGCAAGTTAAGTGCATAACAACTGCAACAACAACTCAAAGCTATTTGACCTTATGTGATGTTAAGTCATGTCAGTTTTATTTATATAGCCGGGCAAACCTACATATGGATTTTACCTTTTAATATTTGTTTGGATAAAGCCCAGACACCACTGCTATCAAACTATAATTTGATCAGTGGCAATTAGCACACACTTTTTTAAATATAAAAGTTAATTTAACAGAGATCCTGTGTATCATAATAAATACTTACTTTTTAAAACATATTTAATTTAAATCTTTAAATTCAATATCTTTATGCACGTTGCAACTGACTACTTTGTTTTTGCTAGAGCACGCTCGCTGATAGCAAGTAGTGCGTTTGTGTAGTATTGGTATTGCAGACATGTTGTAGGTGAAATGATTGTAGCTGGGCCTCTCTGGGCTGAGATGTAGCCCAGATAAGAGCCAGGATATAGAGTTCAACGTAGGCCCCAGCTATTCAGTTCAAAGTTTGCGTCTCTCCGATTACAACCTGTGACTGTAAACAACACAACAAAAACACCGTAATAAGAAAGTGAAAATAGTCCTAATGGTTTTATCGCTTCTTCAAACTTCAAATAAAAGATGCTGTCTCAATAAAATCTGTCTTGCGGCATATAAGACAGATCAAACAATGCATGCAAACATATATATCAATAATGGGTGCACTTTCTTTTCCCCCAAAATTCAACTGCAATGCGAAGAAGAGATGAAGACAGTTAACCAGATCATGGTGACACGCTGAAGCGCTGTAGTTACCTTCATCTCTCTAGTAGAGTTTGTGCATACTGATGATGTGGAGGCAGATGAGGGAGGAAATTGTTGCTGCATGATGATTTAAGAAGAGTATTATAAGTCTCAGAGAGCAATCCTACGTGGTTGGTATTTATTATTATAGTGAAAGTAATGGCAGTTCCTTTATTAGCTCTACACACAGTCTACCTAAGGATGAGCCACATTTGAGGCAAATTGTTGGGAGTGGGAGCCCTCCTCCTCCTCCCAGCTCAGCTCTGTGTCTGTATGGAGAACGAGCAGCCATTTTAGCACTCAGCACTGCTGCAGCCTGCCTGCCACTGTCACAGCATTCTTCTGCTGGAGCTGGAGGAGTTTAGCATGCTGTTTGTTTTAACCCCCCACTCCAAGACACCTGCAACCAACCTGTGAAAATGTCCCTCTGATGCTTTTAATAATGGTCACAATACCCAGCAAATACTGCTTAATGTTGTCTGTGGTGGCAGATGGAGCAGTGAAGCTCACCTGCCACACTGGGTGGCAACTTTTTGGGATGATAGGATATGAACGTCTCAACATATATAGTTGTCATTGTCTGCCTTTTAGTGTTGTAAAATCTGTCTTTTCATATTTCTGTTTTACTACTCAAGTACCAAAAGGTGACCTGAATCCGTATCTCTAAATCAGCATCTTGCTCTTTTCTTTTTAGTCACTTGTCTTAAATCGTTCAACACTTTGTTAATTTTAGTCTTCATCATATTTCTAAATGAAATGATACCATTTTGAAAACATTTTTTAACCGCTAACCGACCCTTGACCGATTATTAACCGCTAACAGACAAGATTAGTTTGTTGCATGCAGCGGTGCGTCAGCTGCAGTGTATGAGCACAACAGACAACTGAGTCCCCAGTTCACCCGTCCGGGAGAGTTACTGTATCTGCCACGGTGCTGCATGTATTGTCGAGGACACATGCAGCCACTTTCCCAATAACTCCACCGCACAAAATTTTTCCGCCGATTTTAGCATGTTGAATTGGCGGTGCCTGTTGTTGAAAGAAATCACTCAGATTGGATGTTCAGCTTAAATGAATCAGTGCACGAGAAGAGAAACGGATGTGAAGGTCATTCCAATACACAGATATTTGCACACCGACATCTGGAATGAAGTTAAGTGGTGAGTGAGATTGGTGTGAAAATGGTCAGCAGACACCGCTTTGTTTTGTATTCGTATTGTTTGCACGTATCGTAACAGCTTGTATATCCGCCGTCCTCGGTCTTCCTATTTGAATGACGAATACAGACTACTGCCGCCTGCTGGTGTGGAAAGTTATTTCATCATACGCAGGCGCAGAAAGTACGTGGTAGTTGGCCATCAGTTGTAGTCTTTGCGGTGTGCTCGAGTGCAACTTTTTGTCCAAGAGAAATGCAACATGAGGCGACTCAAAGGTCCGCCTTCATCGCTGCTAGTTCTTTGATGTTGGGTTGGTGTGTCTGGGCCTTTACTTGGTTGTCCTCATAGAGAGTTGTTTGTCCTGCTTTTAGGCATGAAGCCAAACTGAAGCTGCTGACATTTTCTTTTTAAGATCCAATTTAAGATTAACATGCAACATGTAGAGTCAACAACGTTGCCATGGTTGTCTCCTCTCTTTTGATCTCTGTGTTTCACAGAGGGCGGGGCTTTGCGGAGCAGAGAGGCGGCATTGAAACACTCGGCAGTCTGCTAACTTGTTGCTCAAGCTACTAATATTAGCTGCCCTGTTTTCAACAATGAAAAAACGTGCATGATGGCTGAAATTCAACCGTGGCGTTCTGTTGGGTGATACAGTGACCTAAAGGTGCTAAATTGGGATTGGAAGCATTTCTATTGCCTCTCAATGGCTCTCAACATGGCGACGGCAAGCCAGTGGCTAGCAGCTAACGGTGTTAACAGTGAAAGTGCTGACAGAGCTGACAGTGTTTACCTGAGGGGGAACTGGAGGGTGGATGCTACACTTCCACACTAGTTTTAAGTTAATCAAGGGGTGATTCTGGTCTCGATCCAGCATGCAGCATGGGAGTCTTGGTTTACGTAGTCCTGCCAGATCAGTGTTATCAGAAATTGGAGCGTGTAGATAAAATAAACTGTGCTGTTTCAGGTCATCTTTGATTAAGGGTGCTCCTATCAGGATTTAGGTGGCTGATCATGGATAGCTGGGAAGCAGTATCGGCAAATCCGATCACGGGCCCTATTTGAAGCCATTTCTCTGCTCCTCTGCTGTTTTGTAAGCCTATGTGTGTGTGTGTTTTTTATCAGAATTTGATCATTTATATATAATATATCCTTTCTATAGCTGCATATTACGAGCCGGCTGTCCACGGTGACGGACCCATGCAATAGTCAGATCGCAGGATGCACAATGTCTGTAAATTAACGTCATGCTGCAACTTTTTCTTTGTGCCGCAACCGCCTCTGGGTTGGCATGGATAGACCCTGGGTGAAGGTGGCTTGCAGCTCCGACAGCGAGCTTGACAGCACCCCTCGCCCAGACCTTGCCGATTCCCGGGGGGGCGTGGACTTAATGCTCGCTCTACCCTCTCTCCTTGCGAGGGAGGGACTGGGCTCCCAATGCGACTGTCAACTGAGGCGAACTGTCCTCAGTGTGAGGGGTCATAGGCGAGGTCTGCAAGTGTGTGTGCGTGTGTCTGTGTCACACTCAGAGCGAATTAAAGAGCAGGTGAATGAGTATTGAAAACGTTTAAATTCAAAATCGATGCGTCATCTGATCGGCCTTAATGGAGACCAACAATCAAACTATTTAGAATGAATATCGGCCAATTGATCGGAGCACCCTTATCTTTGATAATATGCAATGGGATGTACAGGATCTCTCGTTTCTGCAAAGCTGAAACCGATCAGCTCTTGGTGTAGCCTGTGCAGCCCGGGCTGCTGTATGCTGTGGTTTGTCCCTCGACTCTGGCACTCTGAGTCAATACGAGGCAACAACACACACATACATGTCTTCAGCTGCTGTAAGCGAGCAGAGTGCGGTGGAAGAAGAGAGGAGCGGCGCTGCTTCGACTCGTCGCTGCCTTCCTGCTGTCAGAGCGATGGCCTACATTCTCGCCTGGAAAAAAAAGGCTTGTGCAGCAGACTGTGAGAATTTCTGAGGGTTGGGAGGGAAGGAGAAAGGTAAAGGCTGAAGAATGAGAGAAACAGAAACACCACGTACAGGAGGAAATTGATAGGGCAAGCGAGAAAACAGAGCGTGGAGCGTGGTTGTTGTGGTGTTGTGAGTGAGTTAACAGTCAAGCCCCAATGGCCCCATTTTTCTGAACAAGGACGGACCACAATAAGAAGAGTAAAACAAAATGTTTTTCTTTCCTTTGTGGATTTAGTAGATGATTTTGATTCATGTTTGCCAGAACTATAACACTAGGAAGCGATAAAAAGCAATAGAGAGAACTTTTTTCACAGGTACATTATCAGGTCTGAGCCTACGGGACGTTGTCAAGTGATTTGGAGGAAGTTTAACAGTTGTTGTTGTCTCACCTTAGATGTGAAGCGAACACTTTAATAAACATACGGAGGTGTAAGCACCTTTTTGTGAAGCGAGTCATAAACGTGTCTATGTGTCTGGGTTTTAAATGGGTGGGCGTTGAGATACTTTAGAAACTACTACCAAAGTTTCACTGAGATGTTGCCGTGCAAGTTGCAGTCGGCAGCACTCAAAGTTGTCTTGCATATTTGTTATTTTGGCATCACACTCACCTTTTTGGTTGTTTTTGTGGTATCGCTTTTACTACTGAATCCGTAAAGCAGATGAAGGGCCCTCAAGTTTTGAATTTGGCTTGCTCTCAAAGGTTGTTGTGTATGACATTGGGTGCAAATGCCAGTTAGGCTTGTTTCTCCATGAGGAGGATGGAGTTTACGATTCAGATGAAGGAGATGATACATTTTAGATAATAAGATCCTAAGCAAAGACAACATCTAATATCACAGGAAGAAGATGATTTAACTCCTGGTACAAATTTTTTTTTGTGCCAGCCAGTTTGATGATCTCCCAAAATTAGTGACCTGTCTTATTAAAAATGGTCTCCATCAATCATTGCTTGGAAAGCAATTAACAGTCTTAAAGTGATTAAATTGGTGTCATTAATTTCATTTCAGTGAGACGTGTATTTCAAAACATTTTGATGTATTCTTTATTTTATATATGAGCCACGAGTTAAATGCAGTTAATATATTAGCACACACAGATCACCATTACACATTGATAATATGTTCTTTGTGTGTTGTTTTCTACATTGTACAGCTTCAAAGGGTCTTGGTAGACCCTTGTGCATTCAAGGATTTCTTTTGTAGATGCCTGAACTTGATTCATCTTTGTCTCACAATTGGCTCGTTGAAATACTATATATAAAAGGCAAACTGGAAATACAGCCCCATTAAAAGCTCACATAAACATTAACCATAAACTGTATATAAGAAGTGGACCTAGTAACTGTGACGTCAGCCATTGGTTTGTGAACTACGTTTTTTTCGAGTTCGGCATTTTGGCCGTCTTCATCTTGTTTTTTGGCCGTCGCCATCTTGGATTTTTGCAACCAGAAGTGACACGAGAGGGTCGAGCTAAGTACAACCAAACACTGAATAAGACATTTTTAGTTGACCAAAATCTTACAATTAACTGTCATGAACTGAAAACACACTGTGAAAGGGTTAAAGTTGTAAGACGAAAACACGGACAACACCCAGACCGGATAACACCGTGATAGCAACCTCAATCACAAGGTAGCCTCGCCCTAAAGCACACCCTGCTTTATGGCTGCAACTAACAATAATTTTCATCGTCAATTAATCTGTTGATTATTTTCTCGATGAATCGTTGTTTGGTTTATAAAATGTCAGAAAATGGTGTTTCCCAAAGCCCAAGATGACGTCCTCTAATGCCTTGTTTTGTCCACAACTCAAAGATATTCAGTTTACTATCATAGAGGGGTAAAGAAACCAGAAAATATTAACATTTAAGAAGCTGGAATCAGAGAATTATGATGACGATTAATCGATTATCAAAGTAGTTGGGGATTAATTGAATAGTTGACAACTAATAGATTAATCGTTGCAGCTCTACCCTGCTCTATGGTCTATTTGACTCTAAATTGGACCATAATTTACTAATGAACATCACACTGTATTGAAGAAGACTTGAAACTAGCAATTGAGACCATAAACTCATGTTTACAATTTTTATTAAGGTAATAAATCAAGTGAGAGGTAGGGTCATTTTCTCATAGACTTCTATACAATCTGACTTCTTTTTGCAACCAGAAGAGTCGCCCCCTGCAGGGCATTAGAAATAATGCAAGTTTAAGGCACTTCCTCATTGGCTTCACTTCTCAGACCTTGAGGAAGCCCACTGACATTAACTAGTGGCAGGTGACTGTGGGAAAAATTTTGACAAGTGAGTCCGGCTCACAGTGTAGCCGACCAGGCACAATGTGGTGGTCTTTTTAGTCGCAAACATGCCGTATCCATGCATATTTCACTTTCGTCTCATATATAGTGCCCACTTTAGACTCGCTACTGGCTCAGGACTGAGGGATTTGCAATGCAAGGTGGAAGTGTGGAGAAGCTGGGGGTGAGTGGAAGCTACAGTAAGACCACGATGAAGACGATTGAAACATCATCTGCTGTGTATCATCATGAGGAACTTCAATGCTGGTGAATACTGTGTGTAAGGGCTCTGCCTTGCTCAGGAGTCTGATTTATTGCACAGCAGAAAGGCTGCAGAGCAGCACACCTATTGCATCGGTGATGTCTAGACTGTGGCTATTGACAGAGGGAAACGGAGCGCTAAGAGGAAAGGAGGTGGTCTTGTTGTTTTGTGTGTAGTGTAATGTGGTGTTTGTGGTCCAGATATTCAAATGCTGGCTGCAGGCTCACAGCCATTTTACAAACCACGGGTATTTTCACACCAGTCTCCTGGTTGTTTACATCTCTCTTTAGTAGATGCTGCTTTACTTTACGCCCACTCATGGTGTAACAGACACAGCATCCCTATTGTACTCACTCCATCCTCACAAACACCAGTCTATGTGTAGAAAAACTGACAACACAATTTTTTTTTGTTGTTTAGAAATGCACACGTTATCAGTACATGCCAAGTGTGTAAATGGCTCGGGGTTTCCCAGTTGATTTTTTGTAACTGCCTAACTGGAATTGAACCTGAGAAGGAAAAAAAACACAGAACAAAGAGCTGTCGGAAAATAGGTGTAGTGACAACATTTGTCGGAAAGCACGTGCATGCAGAGACTACCACGTGAGGGCTGTTTGAATCTAATGGTTGTGACACTTTCTGGTGTCGGTAGATGCTGCAACTTTGCAGTGGCGATTATTGATTGAAGAAGCTGATTTGCTTGGTTGACATGTTTATTTCATGAACAGCAGCATAGAGGAGAGGTCCGCCTGAGGTCAGGTCGTCAGTTTAGTGACACAATAAAGATGCTTTTTAGCCATGCTAGCGGCGCGGCTCTAGGAACTCCACCATCAGTCGATTTAGTACAAACAGTCACTTTCCCCATAAGATGACTTTGTAATAAAGTTGGTGATCTCTCAACCTTTCCTCTAGTGCCATCACCAGGTAAAGATTTTATTTGTCCAATACTTTGGTTTACGATCAAATACTTCCCAACAGCCTCAACTGTCCCTTGTGTTTAGTGCCAATTAGTAAGCCTGTCACCATATTGACTTGTTGTACAATATATGGACATGACTGTGATCATCTTTGCTGACCTCGATGTTGCCCATTGTGTCGCCAACATGATGCCAGAGCAAACAGCAGGGTTTTCTGACCATTATAACACATTGCAATCTGTACATACGTCATTGCTCTTTGAAAGGGTGTACTTGCATAATTAAGCTATTATATTATTATTATATCAATGGCATAAAATGGTCTTACAATGACAATAATATGGTTTATTGCAATTGTTTCTGGGACAATATATCGTTCAACAAATGAAGTTATCATGACAGGCTTGCCAAATAGCAAATGTTAGCCTGCTAACACCCTAAACTAAGACAGTTCCTCCTTATAGAGCCGCTAGTTTGGCTGTAGACTCTCACTCTAAAGGCGTGACGGATATATAACACGAAAATGCAAAATACTTGCCTGCGAATATTTTATGTCTAGGGCTTTTATTGTGAAAGGTAAAAACGTAAGGAGTGGATCTGGTCTGTGTTGCCTTTGTCAAGGTTGAAGGAGTAATAAAAACTCAACACGTTTCGCACAACGTGATTGGTTGATGCCTTTATTCATGGTGCAAAAGCTCTGAAAAATAAACCTCGGTCCTGAAAAAAGTGACGCCCTTTCGCTATTCACCTTCTGTATGTTGTGTGTAAGTGTATTAAGATAAACAAATGAACAGAAGCTTATTTAAATACTATATGCAATTGTGCAAGCGTAGTAGCACTGTGTTGCATAGTTGCTGTGTAACTTGTGCATAGTTTGATGCATGTTACTGTTTTGTTTTGATTATGCAATACATGCACTTTCATGTCATACCGGAATCTTAAGCATATATATATATATAGTCAGTAGGTTAAATCAGTTCAGTTCCTCTAATAATATCCAGAGAAATGTCCAGCCAGCTTCCCGTACTTCTTCTGTCCCACCTTCCTGTAATACAGGTCACTGAGGTGTGGTTGTCACCGGCCTGCCAGCACCACAACTTTTTGGCTGCACTTGACGCGTAAATATGTGTAAAGGAAAAACAGGTTTGGTGACAACGCGAGTGATGACTGCAGCGTCCACACAAAGGGAATCATGTCACTGACTTCACACAGGAAAGTACCATACTTTGTCAAATCAGGAAGAGGAGAGATACTGTACCTCTGCAGGGTTTTTATTACTTTTAAACCCCAGTTAACCTGCTATTGGTGAGTGATTTCTGCGTTCCTTCCATCATATTCTTGACAGAATTTTGACATTGAGTTAAAGAGCATTAATGACATGATGCCATTGAATATTTTAACCCAATGTATGTGTGCGTTAGATTTTTATATATAGCCTGTGGAAATCAACTTATTTTTTTACTACAACTTCCTGTTATAGTTTCAATCTTCATTTGGATTGAATTATTATTTAAGTATGTATATATGCAGACATTAAAAAGCATGCAGCATTTAATTGACCAATTTTATCCTGCAGAAATCTGCCTTTGTTATCTCATCTGCCCTGTCATCTCATTACACTTTTTTTTTTTTTTTAGCTTTCCATGATTCTGTTGTCAGTCATGCAGAGTTGAGGAATTATGAGTTTGTTCGTTATTTTATTAAAAACAAACCAGTGATGCGCCATCACAATGCATTTAATCAGTGCATGTGCCGATACTGAACAGGTCTGACACCTGTCAGATATCCTTTCACACTAGACTTAGGGCTGCATTACCCATTGCATTGCAATGCTGATTATTGTCTCAATTAATGGATTTTGTCTGTAAAATGTGAGAAAATAGTGAAAAGTTGCTATCATTCTTTTTCAGAGACATTCAAATTGCTTGTTTTGTCTGACCAACAGTCCAAAATCCCAAAATTTTGAGTTCACTATAAAATACTCATGTTTTAGAAGTTTAAACCTGCAAATGTTTTGCATTTCTGCTTGCAAAATGATGAATAGTTGCAGATCCATTTTCTGTTGAACAACTTATTGATTAATTGGCTAATCATTTGATCCTTTGATTAATTATAATTAGTAACCGATACTAATAACAAGGGCTGGACGGTATATCAGCTTAAGGTTTATCGATATATTTTCCATCTACAGACAATACCGTTTATATAGATATAGTTTGATGTTGCGTTACATAACCCGTTTCTTCTGTAAGGTCTGCACGGTTTCGCTCTTTTGGGCTGGACCGCAGCAGAGCGGGGGCCAGCCCTGTAAACGCAAAAGTATGTCACTGAGTCACAGAGTGAATGAGTGATAAATCTGCTGAGTGTTGAAGTTGCACCATCAGCCGTTGCTCTTTCTAAATGAATAGATAGACAGTGTTTCTTCTGGTAACATCGCCTCCGCGATAAATCAGCTGATCCACTTCCTCAAAACATATGCAGGTGTTTTTTTTCTGTAGGCCTATAAAATGTATATTTTCCTGTATATGTGTTTCAGATGTGGCCAGATCTTGTTTTTGTGGTGTTGACATAGTTTGATGCACATGTTATAAGCATAGTGTGGGCGTAGCTGTATGTTGGAGCGACAGAGAGAGAGGTGGATGAGCTCAGAGCAGAGGAGAAATTAGCAGTAAAGTTGTCAAGTGGTAGTAAATGTACAGGTTTCAGTTTGTATATGAATAAACACGCAGCTCCTCAAGACCAACATTTGAGGCTGTATGCATGTTCATAATTATTATGGGATGTAGGTCTGCTCTGTTTAACCCTGTGAACTCTGCTATAGAAATGGTGTGCCAGTGCCTACATTGATATTTTTGCTTATTGGGATGTAATTTCTTGGAGTATCTTAAAATTCTTCATATCCCTAAAATCTGACCAGCTTAAGCTAAAATGTTATTTAAGTCAATAAACCATAATAATTGACAAAAGTATTGAAATTGCGTCATGAATAAATAAAACAAATCTGACATTTTTTCATAAAATGTTACTACATAAACACACAAAACATTATAATCCAAAAGATTAAATATTCCTCAACACTCCATAAGTTATTTGAGCTATGCATATGTTTTAGTTTTTGAGATATGCTCTTTTTAATAAGCAGAATAAGTGCAAAAGTGTTTTTAAAGGGTTAACACAGTAACATTAATTACACAATAATACTTTAGATAAGTAATCCACAACAACAAATAGTTGAAAATAGCATGATTATATTGTAAAATGTATTGAATTAAAGCAGTCCTCAATTATTTGTCTCAAATGTAGCTTAACCATGTCATATGGCTACTCCCACTCCCACAGAAGAGTTTTAGCCCTTTTTAAACGTGCTGGACGATGGTAACCCCTCCAACTCAGGCTAAAAAAGTCAAATTGATGTGCAAATTCATCCCTCATGGACAGATGACTATGGATTTGTTTTTCAGAGGGACAGTGCTGAGTGTGTGTGCACTTTGTTTTTTGAAAATGTTTGCTGAACATCCAGTGTCAAGTGCCATGTTTAAACAAACAAATGCTAAAAGATAAGGCATGGTCCACTGAATTTCCTGATGATGAAAGCAAACCACCAGCATCATGGGACGCATAAAGCTGTAATTATTGAGGTAGTCAACTAGCAATTAGCCATAATTATCCGTGACATGATTGAGGCTGTCACGTTTAAAGAATGTCGCCTTAAATGTGGCAAAGTGCTACAAGAGGATAAACATGTAATTTGCAACCAGTTTTCAGGTGACATAACCATTGTGCAAGATTATTAAAAAAGATTCCACGCTGACTGCGAGCCAAGGTGTGGATTTACGGAGTTTCGATATTGTTTCGAGAAAAATATGAATGTACGCGTTGAGCTAAGGACATCACAGACATCTCTGTGAATTAAGGACAGTTCTTGATTGCATTAGTTATGTTGTAATAACTAATTCTTATGCCGACTTTACACCAAATGACTTTTCAAGCAATTTCACTATCGCAGACATATTTCCAGTGTCGGAATAAAAGAGTTCTGCAAGAGTTGCGGCGCACTCACGTGATCTCAATCGTTTAGTGTAAGGTGGTCATAAAACTTAGTCCAAGCTGTCTTAAATCAGTCTTTTCCTCGTCTTGACGTTCCGATAAAATCAAAGTTTAATATTATCGTAAGTTCAATGACGCGAACATTGTCAACAACCAATAGGCACGCTGTCTCCAGCACCAAACAGGAAGCAGCAAGCGGGGTAGAAAGTAAACATGGAGAAACTGGTGGAGTTGTGGAGTGAACATGTCCTCCCATTTGCAACACGATAGAGTGGAGAGGGCAAAAAAGGGGACAGAAATCGCTGCAGCTCTCAAAATCCCCGGTAAGCAAGCTATATGCTATAGCTAGCTGGCTAACCACTGTCCCGAACGGTACTACTTGCAAGGTAATGTTATCTACTGGAATGTTTGCTATTAGCCTATGAGCTAACCGTACGTTTCAGCTGAAGATTGCTGGCTTCAATCATAGAAATCTGTACTCGCTCTCTCTCTTTTTCTCATATATACACACGTGTGTGTGTGTCGATTTAAGTCAGTAATCTTCAGCTGAAACGTACAGTTAGCTCGTTGGTTAATAACAAACATTCCAGTAGCTAACGTTGCAAGTGCCCCATTCAGGACAGTGGTGAGCTAGCTAGCTAGCTAGCTATACTAACTCACCGGGTATTTTGAAGGCTGCAGCAATTTCTGTCCACTTCTTTCACAACAGTTTTTCTTCTTGTAAATTTCCACCAGGAGCAGGATGTGACATCATCTCAAAAGGAATCTAGCTGCAGTCTAGGGGTAAATAGTGACCCTGCAAGATCCCCAGTCTTTGCAAAATATTATAGTCCTTGTGACTAAAAACTCTGTGACTTTAGACACATTGTCTTTAGATAATAGAGGGCGTCAGACTTTGGTCTTTTAGAAGTCTTTTCAAAGTCTCCTATTAAAAATATTGCCTCAATTTCTTCCCTCCCGGTTTTACTAAAACTATTTACCATGGCCAAAGACTGTCAGCAAACCAAATGCAATGCTCCTCCTTGAGGCAGTTCTTCCATACAGATGTTAAACAGGTGAAAGTCAAGGCTCCATGATGTTCCACTGCTGCAGCTCTTTTTTTATATACTTACTTTCAGTAAATGATGACAAGTATATAAAATGCTGTGGTTTGAATAAAGGGATGATCTTCCTCCTGAATGTGTGTTGGTCAGTCACAAAGCAACAATCAACAACTGCTCAGTCTGGTTTTCTTAAGGGTGTGTATGTTGGCGTTGTTTCATTGTTATGTAAGAAGGTGTGAGACCAGAAATGTATTGAGAATGCTGTAACGCGATGACACTGCAAAGTGCTATTAGATAGTAAAAAAGACCAGACCTCCAAAATTAGGACTCACTCATTGACCTTCTTCTGGCTTATAACGTGTGCTTGTATAAGCCGACTGACCTTTCCACATCTGCACCATTTGTCACGCAGTCCGTCCTTGTACTTATTTACAAGCATTGATAGATGAGGCATAAAGACTGTCGCGCTGTTCCAAAACAAGCCGGTGTCAGCTGGGCTACCGAAGCACAGACTGTGGCTGGACCAAACTCGGTGAAGGACAGATGGAGTTTCCTCTGAAACTTAAAGAAGTCAAGGACTGTGTGAAGTGCAGGCTGTGTCGTCTTTGATAAAAAAAAATTTTTTTTTTTTTTTTAAAAGTTATTTTTTTGGGGGCATTTTCCATTTTTTTATGACAGGACAGTGTATAGAGTCTTGAAAGGGGGGAGAGAGAGAGTGGATGCAGAAAGGGCCACAGGCCGGATTCGAACCCGGGCCGCCGCGGTCAGGACCAAGCCTTAATACATGGACGCCCGCTCTACCAACTGAGCTAACCCAGGCGCCCTCGTCTTTGATAAAATTGTATTTGTATTATTAACAGGAAACAGTTTGTCAGTTATTTGAAGTACTTACTTGGTAAATTGGCTTCCTTGTTCAAAATGCACCACCTTGGAACGGGAACAAGTGTCTTTACTGGCAGGAAATGTGATAAGATCACTTTAATATGTCCGCGCCATAAACTGTATATAAAGATGGACGACGCCTTTCCACTTCCTCCCACTGTACAAAAGTGAAGCCAAAATATCCTGGATACGGGAAAAATTATCACTTCTACAAACATCAGCATGATAAAAACTACCTAAAATGACAGAAACCATTTTTGGAAAAATTGTATTGGACGTGTGCTTTGACCTTTTAGTTTGGCCCATGTCCCATCCGCTAACATGGAGGAGGCAGGACTTATGAGCTATACTGCAGCCAGCCACTAAGGGGCAATCCAAATGTTTTGGCTTCACTTTTGGGGAGCTGTCATGTGGTCCATCTTTATATACAGTCTATTGTCCGCACCTTCAAAGGCAAAGATTTGTTACATTTAAGAAAGGTTGCTTGAGCAGTGTTGACGGTGAAGAAGAGGTGAAGGTAAAGTACAGGTGTCCACTATGAGACCAATTTCCAGATGTATATACAGAATACACGTGCTGGCAGGGTCTTGTCAGTTGACTCATTCACATCTGGATTGAGTACCATCCTTATCATCCTTATCTGATACTTGTGAAGGGATGGCTTGTGAAGAGTTTTATCTATTATCTTTGATTCATTAAAGGAATACTTCACCCACAAAATGATCATTTGTATATCAATTACTCACCCTGTGTTACCTTGAATTCTTGAAGTAAACTTTTCTCTCATGCCTCCACGGTAAACAAAGAGTCATAAAACGGAGAAAAGACTTGATGAATTGAAGTTTAACAACAGTAAAACAACATCAAAACATCCGTTTACAAACTCTCTCACAACTCGTGCAGTTTAATCCAAGTCTCATTTATCCAGTCGTATGCTCAGTACTTCCCAAACACAAGCAGCTTCACTAAAACCTTACTATTTAAACCACTTCGCATAAACAGTCTCATGCTTGCTCAGACGAGCTACATGTCCGTGCAAGTCTGAAGTGTTTTATATATTATTTATTATATGGTAAAAAGAGTTCTTACATAGTTTTGCTGTTGTTAAATGCGGCCGCCAGTTATTCAATTGAGTAGTGAATTTGACTAACGCATCAATGAAAGGGACAGACTCGGTGCTCTGTTGTGTGTTCTCGGTGAGTGTTTGTTGACGAGGTGTTATCATGATGAGAGGTGAAGCCCCGGAAGTTGACAGAACAGTGTGTAGATTTGACTGTTCAGTCTGTCCCTACCTTCTGGGAGGCTAACTAACCAGCTGTCTGTGGATATCAGGCTGATGTCTTGTCAGGAAACACAAACATCAGCAGCACATGAATCAGTGCGGAGACTTTTCTGGTACTGATTATTTAAGTGGATGTCTGTGCTCTTCTTTGTTGAAGCATCTAGCACTGAAAGTCTAAAGCTATGTGGGATAACATACATGTATTTTTGAGTATGCGAAACGCTGACAGCCTGCAGGTGGTGTAGAACTTTATTATTACAGTCCTAAAAAATATGATGTTTCAGTCATGTTTTAGTCTTTTGCAGGAAAAAAATCTATTAAAATTGTGAATTGACCTTAAGCAAGGGGTTTTATTATTTTGCCATATTGCCTATCAAGTCAGGGTTCAGATGTCTCCTCCCTTAATATAATCTTTGATATTCAAATTTGTTCCCATATTTGTAAATACGGTGAATTTTTTACGGTCACTTAAAGAAGTATTTCACTACTGGAAAGATGGTCTTTTCATAAAACTGAGCTGTCTATGCAGAAGAAAGGCGCAAATATTGTTGAAATTGGTGTTAGGTGACCAGAGACAACAGAGAGAAATGGCTGTGGTACTATTCCCTTTTGATCAAAAGGTAGAAAACCTACAACAACAACCAGAATGCTCTGGGCTCATTGCACCGCCATTCTTCGCCAGCTGGCGGTGCTTGACTCTCGGCTGTGGCGGTCTCTTCCTCCATACGCTGCAATTTCTGCACTGTATTCTGGCTCATATACGTAGCCCTGAATGTCCAATTCCAGCATTACACTATTACCCAGGGCCATCAAAAGTTGGCAGACCTTTGTTGGCAAATAACAGCAGGGGACCTTTGGGTGCTGGAAAAATCTACTGCATCGCACACTAACATTGTTCTGTTTCTTAATCTCTTTTCTCTGTTTTCGGTCCTCAGTCAGAGGCCAGCAGGCTTCTCCCTGCACCTGGGATGGTGCCATGTGACAGAGCGGCCGTGGAGCCATAACCCCACCACCACCACTGCTCCATCATCTCGTCTCCAAGCTGTTAACCCACCACTGATCCCAACATCCCCTCCCAGTCTCCCCTTCCTCCCTTTATCTCTGCTCTGAGCCCTGGACAAGGCCGACCACAGCCAACCACATGACTCACCCACTGGAGCCCTAGATCAAGTGAGTAAAGTATGGCTGCAATATGTTTCACTTTTAATGAAGCCACAGGTGAATAATATCAGGGCTGCTGCTCACAGCCTAGTGTGTATTTTGGGTCCTGGTCTTTTTATTATTCAACTCTGATTCTCACTGAATATTATTATCTTGTTATTTACTTTATCGACTGAAAAAAACATGTATTGTTTTACTGTGCTTACTGAGCGTCTCACTGAGGCTTCAGCCCATGCTTGTAGGATGCAGTGGTAGAGGTCAACAGAGGTCAATATTTAATATTCAAAGAAGTAAAACAAGACAACAGGAGCTGGTTAATTTTGCTGTATTGAGCTGAAAACACGTGCACCGTGTGCCTGGACGGGTTTCAGGCTTGTTTCATAATGTTACTAATAGGGCTGCAACTAACGATTATTCTGATCTATTATTCTGTCTGTTTTGATTAATCGTCTACAAATGGTAGATAACATCATCAAATGTATTGTTTTTTAAGATCAACAATCCAAAACCCCCAAAATATTCAATTTTCATTGAAATAAAAGAAAGAAGAGCAGTAAATCCTCACATTTCAGAGGTTTGAACCAGAGAATATTTGGTATTTTTCCGTGACAAATGAGTCCATTATCAAAGTTGATGAAGATTAATTTGCTGTCGATCAACTAATCAGTTGATTGCTTAATTGTTTCAGCAGCAGTTGTTAATAGCTAGCCCTAGACATCCATCACTATATTATAATATCTATCTTGTATACAGTGGTAGAAAGTATCCAGATCTCTGCACTTTTTCCGCATTTTATTGTATTTGAAATGACTTTTCTGCCCTCAGTCTTTGCAAATATTTCCATAATGAGTTATCTGAAATAAAGCTTGTTTGAGGTGAAGATGAATGAATTTAAAACAGACTAGTAGCAAGTAAACAAGTTTGAGTAGTGCCACGAAATGTCAGTGCCATCATAGTTGAATTTAGAGTTGTTTTCTGATACCAGTATTGTAAATACCTCCGATATAGCCTAAATGCTGGTTCGGGTATCGGCGTGTAATGGGCTGGCTCTCAAAAATATCGTGATATTTGATTTTCTCCATATCACCTAGCCCTAGCGAGTACTTGAATCTAAGCACCGATCCAATATCACGTTGTCATATCATTTATCAGCTGATTTATGCTACACAGGCACAACGACAACACGTGTCACTCAACACATCTTTCTTGAGAGATGAGAAAGAAGTGAGATAGCTCACTACTTCCATCATCAGCTCCTACAAAAAACGATCGCTGCATCCAAAATTGATGATGGAAGTAGTTAACGAGTGAGTCATCTCACTTCTTTTCTCATCTCTGTTGAGTTGCACATGCACAGTACCAATCGGGCAGGTGCTAGCGGAGAGTGCAATGTTTGCCAGGGCTACACTAGATAATAAAATGTTCGTGCATTCATTCTCTGTATGTATTTGTTCATGTTTTACAAAGGGTTTAACATGAGCCAGGCCGTACAACAATGATAGTAATCATATCACATCCATTCAGTGTTAGTAGTATAGAGCTATTATAATAATGATATAGATATTTTAGTTTTTAACACACTGGTATCAGATTGGTACTCTGTATTGGCCGATTCGCAAGTTCAGGTATCGGAAAAGAAAAAATAATGTCAGAACATCTCTATTTGAAAGGGCATAATAACTGTTCAGTTGTATTCATTTAAAGGGTGTAAAAGCAGTGTGAGTATTGCATTTGAAAAGACTAGTTATATTGACTTTTTGTGTTTTACTGTTGGACATTATTTTATGTGTTTTGCAGAGCAGAAGTGTCTGAAGCAAAAGATTTACAGTGGACAAATGTGAAAAACCTTTGAACACTAGCTATTGTCACAATACAAAAACTATGAAAAAAAGACCCTGGGTGAAAATAATTGGAAGTAAGAAAGGTTTTTCATTCAGTACCGCATAATTGGCTGAATTTTAAACTGCCTCATCAAAGACTGGCAATTTAATTTTGAAGAGGGCCAGTTAGTTCAGGCTAAATTGATAGTTAAGAGAGCTAGAGAGAAGAAGGATAATACCTCTCTCTCTCGCTCTCTCGTTGGCCTTTATGCGTTATTCCTCTGTGCTGTGCACTCAGCCCCAAACCGGCTGCATGGCTCTGATCATCCCAGCATGTCTGACTCGCCACCCCCCCCGCAGCGTTGTGCAAGTTCAGATGAGGACACACGCACACCCACGATCACACTTTAAATTACACAGAGACCAGTGGAGTTCAATAAATGATGAATATTCATGTGGAATTATCAGTCTGGCAGAGAACGTGTTTGAGATTGAAAATGCTCTGTGAAAAATGAGGTGAGCAATGACACACACAGGCACAGGGGAAGGCAGATATGACTGTCTAAATGGATGATTTCATACACTCATGTTATTTAAAAAAAACAAATAGTCATAATTTTACTGATGTATTTATAAATATGGGTTTAGAAGTTGCATTTTTCTGTGTCCAGAAGACAGATGAGGGATATTTCCCAATATTTATATTTTTACACTTGGGTTATACATAATTTGAATAATTATATTTTCCTTGTAGATCTCAGTTTTCTGCTCCCATTGTCTCACTGATGAGATAAGTGACGATGGGCAGCAGTCCACTGACTGTAACTCACCACCACACAATGTATTCTATACACTAAGGAGTCTGGCTAAGTGTAGTAGTGTGTGTGGAGCTGTGTGCAGTCCAAGGTTATTTCTTACTCTTGGTAAACATCCTGGATCTGGGTGTACACAGATGGTGGAAAACAATGGAGTGGAACTTGACAGGGTTTTCAGTTGAGAAGCAGGGACTCTTAAAGGACCACACCGGAGTTTTTGCTTGATTACAAATCACGTATATGTACGTTACCCTTGACCATTGCTATCCGTAGTGTTTTCATGCCAGTGTATGTAGCATTTAGGAGGATCTATTGACAGAAATATAATATGAATAAGTATGTTTTCTTTGGTATATAATAACCTGAAAATAAGAATATTTGTGTTTTTGTTAGCTTAGAATGAGCAGTTTATATAAACTCTGCTGTTAGAGGCCTTGTCAGAGTCGGAGGTAATCCATTACAGAGAAGATTGTGTTTAGAGCAGAAAAGATTTGTCAGTTGACAAAAAACAGATCAGGAAAAATTTTGATAATTAATTAATAATCTCTAAAAAGCAAAAATGCAAAAAAAAATGCCTTTGCCTTACATTATAGACAATTTAATATCTTTTGGTTTTAGATTGTTTGTCGGACTACAAAAGCAATTTGAAGACGTCGACTCAGGCTTTTGGGAATTGTCAAGGGTATTTTTTATATTTTTCTGACTTTTTATAGAACAAACAATCAATTAATTGATAAGATAATCAGCACATAAATGGATAATTTATACAACAGCTAGTTGCAGCCCTGATTGTGATGGTAATTTTTCACTATTTTTTGATCAGACAGAGGGATTAATCAAGAATTGAACACATTAATTGATAATAAAAGTGTTTGTTGCAGCCACTAACTATGTTTGTTTTTCTCTTTGCCATGGTAATTGCTTGCAGACTTTCAAACCAGTCCGGTTTGTCTATTAATACTCAACAATAACATAGACATGTTAGGTGAGGCAGATGTAGAACCATTGAGGTAATTGACAGCGGTTTGACATACTGTCAATGTGAGTGATGTGAGAGCATTTCCAAGGTGGACTTTGTGGTTGGTCAAATAGTTTTATAACTGGTTTGTTTTGTTGGTTGTTGTTTGTTTGTTAGTGTAGCTGGCAAGATCAGACTTTAGGAGCAACCTTTCTGCATACAGCAGCGTGGGATGTTGTTGCAGCAGCATTGTGCATGAAGGTGGCACAGCAGTGAAACTCTGCATATGTTGGTTCAGATTGAGAAAAACATTGTTGTCCTTCATAAGGCAATTTGTCTTTGATGTGGCTCACGGGAAAAAACACACACAGTGAGCACATGGTTGCACCTGTAGGTTCTAGTAGTGTGGGTAGTGTTTTTTTCCTCCCTCCGGTAAAATACACAGAAGTGGAAAATGTAACCCCATCTCTGCTGTCCTGATTTCTAGGACTACAAGAAACGATGTGAAAGCAGCTAAATAATTTATAACTGAGGCTGCATTTTAACTTAAAGCGACAGTTCGGGTGTTTTGAAGTGGGGTTGTATGAGGTACTCATCCACAGTCAGTGTATAAACCTACAGTAGATGACGGTCGGCACGCCCCACGTTTGGAGAGGCAGCAAACCAATGTACTGCTGTGTGACACCTAAAAGAAAGGCTCACTTAAAAAAATTATAACAGTTTAAGTGTACGGTATATTTAGAATATTTTCACTGCTTTACCTCGCCCTTTACAGGGGAACTGAAGCCATTATATCCATCTACTGTATGCTCTCGCCAAAGACATCAGACTCCATTGGAAAAAAAACTGTAATTTTACCTCGCAGAACACGGGAGTTGCTGGTTTACCACTGCATCCGTCAGTTTGTTTGTTTGTGTGACTTTGATGAATCCAAACTAACCAAAGACACACAATAACACTAACCGATCGAGGCAACGGTCGACCAGCAACTCCCATGTTCAATCGTGGTTTTGATGAGAGCATAGATAACGGCTTCAGTTCCTCGTTGGAAACAGACTGTATAGCTGTCTCACAGCAAGGTAAACCGGCAAAAATATTCTATATATAGCATACACTTTAACTGATATTGATTTTTATAGGTGTCTAAAATCCGTTTTGCTGCTGCCCCCGTCCACAGCAGTACATTGCTTTGCTCCAGTGCTGGTACTCCTGTCTGTTTCTCCAAACTGGGGGCGTGCCGACCGTCATCTACTGTAGGTAATACACCGACTATGGATAAGTACCTCATACAACCCCAATTCAAAACACCCGAACTGTCCCTTTAAGTTGTAAACCCTGTTTACTATTGAAACACTAGCCAAAACAGAGAAAGCTTAATACATACAGACAGTCAGATATTTTGTTTTAGAAAGTAATATCGCAGCAGTGTCTAAAATGAAGCAAATTAAATCTGTGTAAAAGTGAAGGTCATGACATTTGTTTCAATGTCAGATTGCAAATGATCTGCTATAGACAATATTTGAATAAAAAAATGTTAAAACAATTATTGCTGACTTTTAGATTTATGGAGAAACATTAATGATTTAAGCAATGCAAGTAGATAGGCGCATCAATGTTCATTGTAAGACTAATGTTCATTGATTGAATTATGAGTAAACTGACCCTAACTCTGACCTCATGTGGAAGCCACATGCATACAGATTCCCACCATAGAAGAAATCTCCTCAGCAGGACCGGACAGCTGCTGCTATCTAGACTGTAGTGAAGCTGCACACTTACAATCGTGATAATTTGCCCTTGGCTTCCGTGATGTCACCTATCCATATGTTAATGCTCTGTTTCACACGTATGAATATAATCCAGGAGTCAGTGGGTGCACCTTAGCTGTAAACATTCTTCCTGGTCATGTCCTATATTCAGGAGGGTGGGCCTTAGCAACAGTGACTGAGCAGCTTCTCATGGGCTGTACCAAGTCAGTGCAGCAGAGAGGGGTGGTCACGCTGTGTGCATGAGCAGTGTTGTGATCTCATTTGGAAAATAATAGTTGTTTTGCCTCTGTTAAAATTATAATATTTGCAAGCACAACATTAAATATCAATTTAAATTCCCGTATGAAATGGGGGTGAAACGGCAGCCAAACTGTAAATATAATCAATCTTAATCCATAGTAAGCATTATGTAACACATTCCACCGCAGAAGACAACAAGGAAGTTACTCATAAATTAAGAAAAATAAATCTCTCAGGTGACAGTGAGTCCAAAGTAAACATTTAATTATAGTTTCCTTTTTGATATCTTTTTTATAAATGTTGATGAATGATGCTGTAGTAATATACTGGATCCACCTTTAGCTGCTTATTTACACGGTGGATACTTCACACTCAATGGTTTCACAACATTCCTGGAAAAATATGAAATATTGATCGCAATATTCAAGAGCGACAAAGTTGTGAAAATTTATAAAATCTCTGGAGAAGCGAAGGACTTTTTTTTGGGACATCTTACTTAACAATTTGTACAGTTTTAGTGTCCATCGGGACCAAGATATAAACTGAGAAGTGGAAATCCTCTAGGAAACATACTGCAGCTTGGCTGCAACAAACGATTTATTTCATTGTCGATTAATCTGTTAATTATTTTCTCGATTAATCGATTGGTTGTTTTGGTCTATAAAATGTCGATCAATGTTTCCCAAAGCCCAAGATGACGTCCTCAAATGTCTTGTTTTGTCCACAACTCAAAGATATTCAGTTTACTGTCATAGAGGAGTAAAGAAACCAGAAAATATTCACATTTAAGAAGCTGGAATCAGAGATTTTTTTTTTCTCAAAAAATTACTCAAACCAATTAATTGATTATCAAAGTAGTTGGCAATTAATTTAATAGTTGACAACTAATCGATCAATCGTGAATAATCCACACTCATGGGTTTCCTACTGGTCATGATATTCCTGAAAAAATATGAAATTTTGAGCGCCATAATGAAGAGCAAGAAAGTCGTGAAAATCGAGTCGAGTACTTTTTTGGGAAATTTTACTTAACAATTTGAACAGTTTTAGTGTCCATCAGGACCAAGATATGAACTCTGATAAGTGGAAATCATCCAGGAAACATATTGCATATTAATCCCAGGATGTCCTAAATGATATGGGTTATTAAAGAAGTGGAAGTTTGTATGTATATTAGGTCGACTAATACGGATAATTAATGTTAGTTTGTGTCAGTCTTGCTCTTTTTTTCCCTCCCTCTCCTGGTAATTCTCATCAGTTACTCCCTACTCTCTACCTGATGGTCTCTTCCTCACTCCTCTCCTTGCGAGCCATACATTGCCACTGTTGAGAGTGTGTGTATGCACGTGTGTATGTCAGTATAGCTCGTGAATGAGAAACCGAAGGAGGAGGAACCTCTGAGAGAAAAAAGACAAACCTAAAGACATTGAGACGGCAGGCGGTTGTTATGGAGAGCCCGTGGAGGCATTGGGCTGTGTTTCTCAGCGGTCTGGCTCCGCTGCGCTGTCGCTGCTGCTTTTTCTTCTTCCTCTTTGGCGACTGAAGGATCGATCCTCTGGCGTACGTCACACAGAGAAGGGGGAGTGAGGTCAGAGGGTGCAGGAGGCTGACCTGGTGGTCTACAGGTGTGTGGATTAGACTGTTGTTTTGCTCAGGCTGGTGTGTGTGTGTGTGTGTGTGTGAGTGAAGGTGTGACTGAACCTATGCTCACAGTGCAGCTGTGACAGTTCTAATTAGTCACATGTGACATTAATAACCAGACGTTATAATAAGGGCAAGCTGTGAAAGCTGTGAAAGCTGTCATCTGTCTTTGAAATACTGCTGTGGGCTACATACGCATCTTTTGAACAGTCATTTAAAAGGTCAGTTAAGGGCTTCAATTTAGCAGCAGAGACTGTTTATTAAGCTTCATGTGTTAGTATACTACATGGCTGTATGTATAGATTAGGGCTGTCAATTGGTTAAAATATTTAATCACGATTAATCACATGATTGTCCATAGTTAATTGCAATGAATCGCAAATTAATCACACATTTTTGTATCTGTTCAAAATGTACATTAAAGGGAGATTTATCAAGAATTTAATACTCTTATCAACATGAGTGGACAAATATGCTTGCTTTATGCAAATGTATGTATATATTTATTATTAGAAATCAATTAACAACACAAAAAAATGACAAATATTGTCCAGAAACCCTCACAGGTACTGCATTTAGCATAAAATAATATGCTCACATGGCAAACTGAAGCCCAACAGGCAACAACAGCTGTCAGTGTGTCAGTGTGCTGACTTTACTATGACTTGCCCCAAACTGCATGTTATTATCATAAAGTGGGCATGTCTGTAAAGGGGAGACTCGTGGGTACCTATAGAACCCATTTTCATTCACATATCTTGAGGTCAGAGGTCGAGGGACCCCTTTGAAAATGTCCATGCCAGTTTTTCATCTCCACAATTCAGCGTAAGTTTGGAGCGTTATTTAACCTCCTTTGTGACAAGCTAGTATGTCATGCTTGGTACCAATGGATTCCTTAAGTTTTATAGTTTCATCTTGACTGTAGCTTTAAAACTAAGCCCACTCACACTTCCGAAAGATTGATTGCGTTATTGGGTTACAGAAATTAGTGGCGTTAAAACGATTTTGCATTAATGTGTTATTATCGCGTTAAATTTGACAGCCCTAGTAACTACTTCATTTCATAACTCCTGCAGAGTGTTTGTTGTTTTACTTTGTTAATATATCCCAAAGCCACATTTGTGTTTTACATTTATATTTATTTCATGTGAAGCTCCAATGTTGTGAAACATTAACTCACCACAGCAAACGAATGGAGCAGAACAGAAAACAGCAGGGCCCCTCGCTGTGACAGCGTTGTGTGAGAGACGGCAGGCAGATGGTAACAAATACAGTACGCCGAATTATTCACTAGAGTGAGTGAATGTAGCTGGAAGCATGAACACATTACCTTTTGACCCTGAGGGTTCACGTCTTGTTTTTGTTTTCGGCAGCTCTTTATCACAGTCCAGAGACGAGCAAAGTTAGGTCAGTGAAATCCGACACGTCAACACCTTCAACCCATGACAGTAACCCTTTGTGTACAGTAGATTTGCAGTATATGGTGAAACAGTACATTAAAAACTAAGTAAATATTTGAGCCTTGAGCCTTTTGAGCCTTACTCACCTTTACCTTTTATTGAGGCACTTCTTAGAGACTGCTTCAAGATAACAACTGAGATATGATTCAGCAGGAGTGTAAACAGTCTTGACGACGGGTAATAATACAGTGTTAGCTGCGCCAATTAAATAATCTTTTCTGTTGTTCAGGATTTTGAGGCGTGAATCCATTTATATAACAAGGAAACACAACTACAGCCACAGACAAAAGTTTTGAGGCATTGATTGAATGAGATCTCATGAGAGAAGGAGAGCAGACAAAGGCAGCGGTATAAAAGAATATCAATAATATAGTTGACACTATATTATTGATTGGAGAGAAAATATATGTATGTTAGACAGATGTTGCAAGCAAACTATGCAGACAAATATAACTCTTTTTTTCCCCTTTATTTATTTATTGTACAAATGACAAATACGAAGTATAAATCTGTGTTCCAAATTTGCGTTTTTTTTGGTGAAAGAGAAATAAAACAACGCCTTCCTCTAACCCCCCACCCAACCCAAACTCTCAGAATGAGACAAAGAAGTTAAGACGCATACAAAAAAATTTACATAAAATTAAGTACAAATATAACTTTTAAGTTATAAAGTTGAACAAAGGCCTTATTTGCACTTTTTTATTTAGTTTTAATTTTATTTAATATAATTTTTTCCATGTTGCTTTAAAGGAATACTTCACCGTGGAGGCATGAGAGAAACACAAAGTTTTCTTCAAGAATTCAAGGTAGCACGTGGTGAGTAATTGATATACAAATAATCTTATTTTGGGTGAAGTATTCCTTTAAATAGCCACAATGAAGTGAGGACCAAATTAAGTTTATGTTCTCCAGACCAAGGCATTGTCGCAACGCTTTGTGATTTTCCTGCTGTTGAAGTAGATTGTACACAGGTTAAAATGGAGTTGGAGTCTACTGGAGACAGAGAACAATAGCTAATTTCAGTGTAATGTTAGTGCATCTTTAGCTGCTGTTATGTCAAGGACTGAGGAGACAGACCGTGAATGTATTAAGACAATCAAGCAATAAGTGGCTATTTCCACAGACTGGTTACTGATGTAATTGCACTATATGGCAGGAGTAAAGATTACACCTCTTTGAGAAACAGATGCATTTACACCTTTTCGACATATGGCTAGAGTGCCCAAACAAGCTTGTTAGATGCATTTCCAGAGATCAGACACATGAAGTGATTAATGTAAGTGTAAATGGGGTGAAAGGGCAGCCGAACTGTTGCATCACTGTAAATGCAATCAATCTTAATCAATATTTTTTACTGGAAACCATTATCTAACACATTCCACAGCAGGATACAACGAAGATGTTCCTCACAAATTAGATTTTTATATTTTCACGCATAGAAAATAAAATCTGTCAGGTGACAATAAGTCCAAAATAAACATTTAATAATAGTTTCCTTTTTGATATCTTTTTTTTCTTTTATACATTTTTATATTGATACTGTAGTGATATACTGTAGTGTGTTATATTAAGAGGCAACCTGCTCATGTATGTTCTGCCTTTTTCTAGTATGACATTGTTGTGATATGGAAGCAAAGCTAGCTGCCAAGTGTAATGAATTGATCATAAACACTTACCAGGTGGGAGGAACTGTTGTTCACAAAACATAATCACAATGGCGGAGAAAAAGGAAAGCCAAGAAATACGATGATGGCTGATGATAGCTTGTTGTGCTGCACGACCTCACACGCTTCAGTCAGCCTCATTGCTTATAGGAAAATGGATTGTTCGGCATGTTTTCACAGCTAGTGCATGTTCACGTGTTTGACTTTAAAAATAAAATATAGTGTCAGAGTGCAGCAGTTGGTGTTGCCTGGTATGTCATGAAATATAACTACTGTATGTTATTTTCTCTTCCATCAATAAACTCTACCTGTGTTGACTTATTGCCAAAAATATACAGGCATAACTTAGATTAGTCAACATCATAAATGAACAACATTATGATAAGGTCACTCTGTTTACAACTGCTGTTGCGTTACATTAGAGCTGAAAAGATTAGTCCAAGGACAAAAGTCAATTGCCACCCCCACCCCTCAGTAAAAATGGCAAAATACATAAACAAATAATTTTTTTTTTTTACTATTTTATAAAATTGTATGAACCAAATGATTACTCCATTAATCACGAAAATAATTAAAAGATTATTTATTATATTTATTTATGTTCATTCATTTTGGACAAGCCCCTATTTGACTGGGACAAAAACAGGAGACACACGGGTATGCTAATGGCTAAAGTGATTTATTAACTTGAAAATAATCAAAACAAGGCTAACAAATAGATGGGAGGAATCTGTAAATACAGTAGGGCAGTAGGGAGTGGATGAGTGAAAATGTGCTGCAAAGGAATCACACCACACCACCACTTTAGATGAAACCACGCCTCCTCCCGTATGAAAAGCCTGACGACTGCGTTGTGATTGGCGAGTACTTGTGGCCTCAACCTGTTCTTGTGATGAGCTTTCCTACGCTGTGAGAAGAGTGTGTGGATGGAGCATTAAGTTGTTAAATGTTACTCATTTAGCGGCTGGCTAGTTAGCTTTAGCCACGATGCTTTCATGCTACACTGGTTACAGAAAATGAGCCCAACAGCGGACTGGTGGCCAGCAGCAGCGCTGGTTCTAATCGGTCCGTCTGCCTCACTCCCCGCCGCTAGGAGACGGAGCTGCCGACCGCTCTTCTACCGGCGAAATAGACGAACGGTCCCTCTGCCTCACTCCCCGCCTCTAGGAGACTACGGAGCTGCCGACAGCTCTCCTTCCGGTGAACTAGTCCAACAGTCTCTCCGCCTCAGTCCCCACCAGGAGTAGAGTGGTCAGCAGCTCCATCTCCTAGTGGCGGAACTAGTCTAACCATCCCTCTGCCTCACTCCCCGCTGCTCAGAGGCTATGGAGCTGCTGAACCCTCCTCCTGGCAAAGTTGTCTCCAGCGGCGGGGAGTGAGGCGGAAGGACCGCGGGGTGCATTAGCTAACTAATTCTTCTCTCATTTCTTGTCTGATAAACAGTAAATTCATCAAATTCAGAGCCCGATATTGGATTTTCCAAGCAAATGTTGTCATATTTTAGAGCGTGGTTTCCATCGGCAGCCGTCGACACTGCGTCGAGGCTTTTGCCATACAGAATTAGGGCGTGGTTTCATCTAGAGTGGGTTGCAAAAACAATAGAGGCCACCAGGGCTAGCTGCTGCTGCTTATATGCATGGGGCACACCGGGACCAGGTGCCGGTGATGGTATCCGTACCAAAACTCAAGTGTTTTATTAACAAATTATAACAAGCACTATTCAATGGTTGACTGAAGTATTGCTATATTGTGGAACTAGTGTATGATTCCCACTATATACACTGCCAACCAACCATTGGTTTAACGGAAATGTTGCATTATTCCTTTATTTCCTGCTGCAGTCGATTAAAACACAGTTTTGTGGGTGCACACAGGCCTGAACATTCAAACACACACAGACATACTAGTCCTTTTTATCTTGAAATTTGTGATGCATGTTGTTTCCTGCCATTGATGTGGAGCAGGGCTCTCATTTCTCTCTGTGGCGGATGGATCTTTAGAGTGCTGCGTGTTAGCAACATAAGGAGGGCTGAGGAGGAGAGAGGGGTGATTTGAGGTGAAATGTAAACGAGGCTAGTCAGGAAGGATTAGCGTCCTGTGAGCAGCGTGGCCCTGCGGCAGCACCCAACACCGTGACAATGGCTGCTTGTTTTTTGCGGTTTACCCAAGGATTTAAAACGCTTTGTGTGTGCCTGTATTTTGTGTGTATGTCCAAGATTTACGGATTGTTATTTAGATACAGCCTGGATGTGGTTTTGCAGATTAAGAGGCTTGAGTCCATCTTGATGTGTACAGCTCACAAGAATACATTAAAGGCTTTCAGATGTATTAATCTCTCTGAAAATCTTTTACAAACCTGATTTTTGTCAACAACAGGTTAGTAATAAAATAATAATCCCTGTTTGTCTCTACAGTTTGCTAAACATGACAGAAATTCACATTTTGCTTCTTTTTGCTGCTTTGTGTGTGTATGTGGATTAATAGGATGGTCTTAAATTCAAGTTTTGATACCAACTTTAATATTTGTCTTAATGGATCGTGCAGGAACGATGTTAACTGTCCCTCTATACACGGTGTGCTTCATCAAATGTTGCAGCGTTTCCTGTTGCCATGGTTACCCACCCGATGCGGCGAGAGAGGTGCAGGCGGTAGACTTTGCAGATAAAGAACAGGCACGAGTCCATTAAGAGAGAGACTGGAGAGGAATATCAGAAACATAAAAGATAAAATAATAGGGAGTTGTTTTTTTTAATATGATGCAAATCTACAACTATGTTAACCACAAACTACAGTGATGAAAAAATGGCTATAGATTCATATCAGGGTTTGTTGCAGAGCTGCACAGACTGTACTGGAGTTTACCGTATGTTACTTTGTGCATCCCTTATGTGTTCATCCAAATATCAAGCAACATTTAAATGTCATGCATAGCCTATATAAATACATCTAAATAAATATAATGTTAACTAACTACAATGTGGAAGGTGTTATTTTCCTTCAGAGGACTGACAAAGATAACAAATCAGTTTCACAAGAATACAAAGAAGCGTTAAAACTGTCTATCACTACTGCTACAGTGACTGTTAAGTTTGCATTTGGTTTTGTAATATTTTGCTTCTCTGTTCTTGTTCTGCTGAGCCGTAACCTCAAACTGAAGTTCATATGAGTTGTGAATTCTGTGAAACCTCTCCACTGGCACTATGCCATCTAATAAAATGCAGTTATAATTACTGTATGGCAGTAACAGCTGTTATGTAAGGGATGATTGCAAACCAAAACCTGCTGGACAGTTTCATCAAAGGTTTCCAAAAAGTAATTACTGAGTTTCATTTGGGTTTGGTGGCAGTGACAGTACTCACTTTGCAAGTGTGTTTTTAGGTTTTGGGGAAAATGCAGTATTACTTGCAAAAATTATTTTATTGACCTTTCCTCTCTTTACCATGTGTTCCTCCTCTACAGGTCAGTTAAAGCTGAAAATGAGTGCAGTAGGGGAAAACCCCCTGGACCCTGCCACGCCAGAGTCACGCAAGAGGAAGGGCTCACCATGCGACACATCAGGGCAAAGGTAAAGACCCAGACACATATTCTTGTTTTGTGTGAAATTTGTGAATTTAAGGGACACAACTTGATATTGTTTTGTTTATACTCGTGCCAGGCACCGTGGCGCAGGCCTCCACAGATGGTGCACGAGCTACGAGCACGCACAAAGGTGTTAATGCTCAACGCGTTGTTCTATGCAGTATTCTCCCAAACCAGAAGCCAGAGGGCATACAAACAAAAGATTCTGTGAGAAGAAGCAAGAAGTCAACAAGTGTTGCTGGCAAAACGCCATAAACCAAACTCCTCAGTGCCGGGAAGGAATTGTAATTAACTTTAAACTCATATCTCATATTCATGGACATACTTTATCACCTTTATACAATCAAAGTAAAGAAAGGACTCAAGTATTAAATGTTTTATAATGAAACGAAGGTTGAAAGGTTTAAGATCCTGAAAAACAATTTGATTCGGCAAAATAGAGATCTCCTGCTTTTAAAGCATTTAAAACAAGCCTTTGCGCTTTACGCACAATACGTGATGATGTCATTTTTGGAGCATAAACCCGGCTTAACTGTTGTGCAAGTTTGGTACCAGGCAGAACCTCGTTCCTGTTGTACTTATATAAATATGTTACATCTGTTCAAAACTAACATTACTATTTAAGTCACTTTACATTGGTGTCACAATCTTCACAGACATTGTACATTGTATATAGTCACATCCTGAGTTACATAATGTTAGCAAAACGCTAGCTAACAGATAACTATATCAAGAGGAGTTGGCCTAACGTCAGATCACCAGCGTCAGCTACCTGAGTAAAAGTAATAAAAGTTAACATCGTGAATATATCCTCCCATCGCATACTATAGTCCTTGCTATCGACTGTTGATCTAACACTGCGGCACCCAGCTAAGCAGAACCAGCATCGCCATGTTTGTTTTTGTCAAGCCTGTCCGACGTAGCAACAGTTACTAAGGGGGCTGGGATCAGTCGGTTGTTGATTGGCTGATCAACACGTTTATCGTTCCTGCTTTGATGTAATGTGGTCATTTTGTGCATTAGGGATTAACAACCATGTTGTGTTATCCCTTCTAACATATACAACAAAGATCCGAAAGTAATTATGTAAACTGCATAACAATCAGCAATATTCATTGGCAAGTAGATCTTGTAATCATATAATTGTAAAGACATTTATCCGAGACAACAACAATTACAGTCCGCTCAGCTGATATTTCTCTTTTAAGACATTCGAGCAGAAACAATCAGTGGAGTTAATTGATTACCTGCTATTTTGATAAGCTAATAATCATTGAAGTCATTTCTCTCACAAAGCCCTCCCTTGTTTCGCCTCTTCAAATGTGAGGATTTACTGCTTTTAATATTATTGTAAATGCAGATTTCTTTTGCACTAATGGTCAGACAAAATAACATTTGAAGTCATCACCTTGGGCAATTTTTTTACATTTTAGAGACCAAATGAATAATCTATTACAGTAGAAAATGATCAGCAGATTAATAGATAATGAAAAGAAACATGTGACTTGTGCACGCCAAAGATCATAAGACATTAGTTACTCAAGCATTATTAGATAATATAATAATAAATAATGTGGTGCACTGAGTTACGAGAAATGTCACGGGACATTTTTCTGCAATTAGTATTTTTACTTTCAATACTTTAAGTACATTTTCCTGATTATACTTACATACTTTTACTTAAGTAACATGCACATTCACTGCAGGACTTTTTACTTGTAACGGAGTATTTTAAAGTACTTTAACTTCAGTAAAGGATCTGAATGTCTCCTCCACCACTGAGGGTGACAACATGAGAAGAAGAAAAAGCAAAATCCTCTGGATCTATAAAAGGCTTTAGGCTTTAGGGTTAAACTTTTAGGTTAGGATCAGGTTTAAGGCAGGTCACGTTGTGGTGAAGGAGTGAATGTTGTCAGTATACTGTACTGTGTGTGTGAGTCTATAAGGCCCGATAGCTGATGTAAGCTGATGTAACAGCCCAGCTAGCATTTCTACAGCAGCTACACGCAGCCACTGACCTGCGCATTCACACAGCAGCGTCCTCCCTCCTCCTCCCTCCTCCCTCGGCCACCACGCCTGTGTGTTCTGGCTGGCCAATGCACTGACCTACTTTTGCTGTTGTCGTCTCACACACACACACACACATACGCACATATGCACACATTCCTTTTTTCATGTTTACCACATACCTTGCTGCAACTCGTCGGTTTGAGAGTACATTATTGAAGCTGGAGAATAAGGTGAAGGCTGCGTGTAGAGTCTGAAGAGGCAGATTTAAGTTGCTTTTTAATATTTTGTGTCGATGACTTATGGCAAGTTTCTTGTTTACATATTACGGAAACAGATTACAGGCAGCCGGGTGAAAAACCACGGAGCTTATACAGCACATTGTGATGTTTTTTTCACATTTTCCAACTCGGACACTGATAATTTAAACCACCTGTTGTTTGAAGAAACAAACTCTTGTGATCAGAAGTTCAAATGTTTAATCTTTTGACTAATTTTAGTTTACATTAAACAGCAAAATGTTAAGATGGACTAAAAACAGAGGCATCGTGAAGTCAAGTAAAGATCAGGGCTGCAACTATTTATTTTCTCAATTAATTTGTTATTAATTTAATCAGTGGTTCACAACTTTTTTCTCAGCAGGGGGCGACTCCTCTGGTTGCAAAAATAAGTCTGATTGCATAGAAGTCTATGAGAAAATGACCCTACTTCTCACTTGATTTATTACCTCAGTAAACATTGTAAACATGGATTATGGTCTCAATCGCTAGTTTCAAGTCTTCTTCAATACAGCATGATGTTCATTTAGTAAATTATGGTCCCATTTAGAGTCAAATAGACCATAAAGCAGGGGATGCTTTAGGGCGTGGCTACCTTGTGATTGACAGGTCGCTACCACGGCGTTGTCCGGTCTGGAAGTGGTCCGTGTTTTGGTCTTACAACTTTAACCCTTTCACAGTGTGTTTTCAGTTCATGAAAGTTAACTGTAACATTTTGGTCGCCTAAAAATCTCTTATTCAGTGTTCAGTTGTACTTACCTCCACCATCTCGTGTCACTTCTGGTTGCAAAAAAACAAGATTTGTCTTTCTGTGCAGCGTGGAGAAGCGGAGACGGGAGCTGGAGTGCCGCTACATCGAGGAGCTGGCTGAGCTGCTTTCATCCAACATGAGCGACATCGCCGGTCTCAGTGTCAAGCCCGACAAGTGCCACATTCTCAAGAGCACCGTGGACCAAATCCAGCAGATGAAACGGCGTGAGCAAGGTGAGGACACACACACACACAAACACACACACTCATTTTCATGTTTTTAAAGGTAATTTCCCTTTCAAAATTGTAGAAACTCAGACAAATAAAAGCATACAACAGTTCTTTATTGTTTCTCAGAGGATACATATTTATAATAGATCAAAACTCAGAAAATGTTGTGCTGAATGTGAGGTTTACATGGCTTTGGAGTTTCTAAAAGCATTAGATCACATACATGTTATAAATTACATTTCTTTTTGTAATTAAGTGTGTTATTTTGCAGGAAGTTTCTGTGTATTCTGATTCCTGATGTGTGTTTGTTTCCTCCCCACAGAGAAAGCAGCTCTTCTGTCTCCAGATGATGAGGTGCAGAAGAGTGACATCTCTTCCAGTAGCCAGGGGCTGGTAGAGAAAGAGGCCCTGGGGCCCATGCTGCTAGAGGTGAACAACACATTTCCTTCTCACCACCACCACTGCTGCAGGGATTTTTACTCCAACTCAACTCACACAACCTGATTTTCTTTTACTCCTCCTCCTCATTCAGGCCCTTGATGGGTTTTTCTTCGTCGTCAACCGGGAGGGCCGCATAGTCTTCGTTTCAGAGAACGTGACGAGTTACCTCGGATACGCCCAGGGGGAGCTGATGACCTCGAGCGTCTACAGCATGCTCCACGTGGGAGACCACAATGAATTTGTTCGCAATCTGCTGCCCAAAAGCCTTGGTGAGTGAGCTCTGGGTTTTAACCATAGACTGTACGTAAAGATGGACGACATGACAGCTCCCCAAAAGTGAAGCCAGAACATCTCGGTGGTGGCTGCGGTATAGGTTATAAATCCCGCCTCCTCCATGTTAGCGGATGGGACATGGGCCAAACTAAAAAGTCAAAGTACACATCAAATAAATGTTTCTCAAAGATGGTTTCTGTCAGTTTAGGTAGTTTTTATCACGCCGATGTTTGTAAAAGTGTTCATTTTTCTGATACGTTTGGTTTTAATCAGTTATTTGATGCTATAAAAAGGGGGTTAAACGTCATGATTGACAGCTGTGATTGACAGCTGCTCTGAGTGAAGTAGTCACAGCCGGAGGCCCGGGAATTTGTACGAGAGAGGAGATGTAACTTTATCTTTCCATAACCGTCACCAGTCTGTATGACAGAACATGTGTCAGTTTGATCATAAATGTAGTTATAGAGATATTATGGATAGTTGTTGTAGCCAAACAGCTACGGGACCTCGATATCGCTGCTCCAGCCTCCCCGATCACTACTGCGCAGACTGGCTCCAAATGGCGTCAAAATCTCAAGATTGCAGCTCGAGAGACGCGACGTCCATCTATATATACTTTCCATGGTTTTAACTGAGTGTGCATCTGCTCTCTAACTCTTTATACCCTAGCTTTAAGATGACAATAGTTGTTATTTTTTAAAAGATATTTGGTAATTGCATTTTCAGTATCTTCAAATGTGACAGTTTCCATGCCAATGAAACCCATTAAGGAGATGGGTTTTGGCAGCAAAATCAGAATACAGTCCTTAATACGGATAATGAACTTTGTTTATTGATGAAAACGACTGTAGTTGAAGTAGATTTGAAGAGTCATGAAGAAAGGCAGAGTGATGAACTATAAAAATGTTGAATTAACACAAATTGAAGTGCTCTTCACAAAGCTGCTTGGAGAGGGATGAACAGTAAAGTCAGAGTAGAGGGTCAGCGTATGTGTGGGTGAGTTCTAAGATTGAAACAGTGACTTTCTTTCCTGTGATGATGTTATTTTAATTTTTAGCAACAGCCTTGAGAAGAGATTATAACGAACATGGAACGGGGCCTGAGTGGGGTCACATGAGGACAAAAGATAAAGGAGAGCAGTAGGCGACGAGGTTGAGCAGTTGTATTTTCTGTTCTGATCTTGTAATCCCTTTTAATGTTGTGCCAGCCACTACAAACCTCCTTTCTCCTTAAAAACCCACTCTCATAGAGATATACACATGTCAGTTTAGCCACCTCAGTGACACACACACAGATTACTCTTACAGGAGGGTCTTTCAGTACATCTGGCTGTGATTTTGCAACACAAAAAGAATAATTTTAATGCTTGTGCAAAATGAGAAAATATATATTCATAATATGATGTGTAGCATCTAAAATTCTGCTGCATTCATATGACGCCAGGAGTGATTACTCACTCAACAAGATTGGCATCTTCCGGCAGCCTTGAAGAAGAAAAACATTTGAAATGAGACATGAGGAGATTTGGCAGGAACTGTGTTGCTTTATGGCACAAATGTATTGCTTTACAGTGTAATGCTGGAAATCAGTTGCCTGTTTCACAAAAGCAATTTGCAAGCAATGGGCTTCATGCAATAACCACTCGTACCAACAGATTCGTTCTTAAGTGGCTTGTACGAATTTTCTCTTATTTCGATTTGATACCTGCATTCATGTTTATTTGGAAGTAGTCTTCTTCTTCCCTGTCTTTGCTGGCACACTGCTGTGTTTGTTGGTGCATTACCGCCACTAGTAAAGTCTGTGGAATAGTGTGAAACCACTGGCAGGAATTTGTATTGCATCACTAAAAAATAAACGCTGACTAGCTGATAAAAACACAATCCTTTAACATTTTCCCAAGGCATGCATTTCTTTTTAGTGTTAATAACAACCAGTTAATTGTCATCATCAATACTGAACTCTGTGTTTATTGTCCCTTCTCGTGCAGTGAACGGTGTGCCGTGGCCGCAGGAATCCGGCCGAAGGAACAGCCACACCTTTAACTGTCGCATGCTGAAGAGGCCGCCGGACGAGTTGGACTCAGAAAATCCGGAGGCTCGGCAGCAATATGAGATCATGCAGTGTTTCACCGTGTCCCAACCACGGACCATACAGGAGGAGGGAGAGGGTACATGCACACACACACACACACACACACACACACACACACACACACAATGAGTGCACACAGTCTGCATGCAACCAGTCAATAGATTGTACAGTTGTTAAAACCAATATTAACAATAAGAATTTAAGCAAGACTAGCTGATTATAATGATTTATCTATAATGTTTGCTTTCTTTTTTCATCTTTATTTTGTCTTTATTTCTGTAAAGGCCTTTTCTACTATTATTTTGAAAATATATATCACAAAACATAGTTATTCTTATGACACTTATTTTGTATACAGTAAATATGTTACTTTAAAAGGTTGATAACTAGTTCATAAATGGTCTGATTTTTTCTTTTTACTCACGAGAGAACATTTAAAATCGTATTAAAACAAAGTTCCACTATCTGACCGGTTGGACAGTGACCAGATTCCTGCAGGACATTTTCATATTTTTTTTGGACTTGTTGGTGCAATGGCTTTGTATTGATAAAACTGTATGATGTAGTTCCTGCATTGCAGATTTACTGGGCTGTTGAGCTCTGCCTGCTTTTAGTCATTTTGATAAGAACTGGCCCTTGTGGATTGTAGACAGTATCCTACGTCTTTCTATTTTTGTGTTGATTTTAAGTCCCAATATCTGTTGTTTGCATTAAAGTTACGATTGACAACTCACTTGACGTATGTCCAAGCTTTGATTGGCTGATACTGCTGGTCTACCGCTGCCTCGATCAGTTAGTTTGTTTGTGGTATTATGTGACTTTGGTGAATCTGAACTGGCCCTTTAAAACACCGCCATCTACTGTAGGTAATACACTGAATATGGATAAGTACCTCATACAACCCCAGTTTGAAAAATCCAAACTATCCCTTTAATAATTTCACCACTCTGCATCTTTTCCGTGGTAGTTTTGACAGTCACAGTTTATCTTTTTTTCATCCCTGTTAACCTTTTGTTTTCTGTGGCTTACAGTACCAAACACACACACACACACACACACACACACACACACACACACACACACATACACACACATGCTAACCTCACCACTTGTGTCCTTCCTTGCTTAAGACCTGCAGAGCTGCCTGATCTGTATTGCCTGTCGGATACCTCGCGCCCAGCCGTTCAGCACTGAGTCTTTCATCACGAAGCAGGATCCCACAGGTAACACACACAGACAAACACACACACATACACATACTGTACTCTAGGGCTGCACAATATTAGAAAAAACTAACATTGCAATATTTTGATCTGCGTTATGTATTAAGATATGACAAATTACATACATTTTCACCCTAAATTTGGTACATTTTAAAGTTAAATGTTGCATGACGCATTGCATGTCCTGCGATGTGACTATTGCGCATGCTACGCAGTGTCGATGCTGAAATGATATATCATGCAGCCCTAACACACACAGGTATAATAGATTAATCAGGATTCCCAAAAGTCGTGGAATTGCTGGAATATGTCAGTCAGAGAAATTGAAACTACTGCAGATGTTGAAATCAGTGTAGACTGATCATGTGTGTGTGTGTTGCTCTCCTCCAGGGAAGATCATCTCCATAGAAACGAGTGCTTTGCGAGCGACAGGCCGGCCTGGCTGGGAGGACCTAGTCAGGAAGTGCATCTACGCTTTCTTTCAGCCGCAGGGCAAAGAGTCCTCCCACGCCAAGAAGCTGCTGCATGAGGGTGAGTAGCCGCCATCGATTGTTCAGCCTCACTCCCAGAAATCATTGACACGCTCGCTGCCAGCTTTGTTATGGTTACCAGAGTCTTAGCAACTACTTTTATATCATTATAATAGATCGCATTGAATACTAAATTAATACCTTTTATAAAATACCTTTTCATACAGGAGACGTGTGTTGTGCAACAAGTAGTTACAATTCTGCATCACCTTCAGCATTAGTAGTTTTTCTTTACTGTATATGCAGATTTATCTAGTGGCAAGCAGAAGAAGGGGGATCAGAATAGACAGCTTCAGTCTAGGGCTGCAACTATTAATAAATCGATTGATTGTTTTGTGTATGAAAAGTCCGAAAATAGTGAAAATTCTCACCACAAGTTCCTAGTGCCCATTTCAAATTGCTTTATTTTTGACCGACCAACATACCAAAACACAAAGAGATACAGATTCAGAGCTCTTTAAGACTGGATAGAACAACAAACAAGAGATGAGACCAAAGTCTAAACCCTGTTTGCCTCCTTCTCTTGCCCTGTGTGTGTGTGTGTGTGTGTGTGTCTGTGTGTGTTGGTATCCCCATCATCAGTGATGACCCATGGCACCGCTATCAGCCCGTTGTACCATTTCACGTTAAGTGATGGCACCCCGCTCAGCGCTCAGACCCGCTGCAAGTTCTGCTGCCCCCCCAACCCTGACGTTCAGCCCTTCATCATGGGCATTCACACTATTGACAGGTACGATATTTTTCTCAGCTGATTTTGGTAGCACTTTTTCCTCTTGCCAAATGGTCTCCTCAGTTTTCTTCTTATGTTTTTTTCCTCCAGGGAACACAACACTGCTAGCTCTCAGGAAAACACTAACCCCAGCCTTCCACTGACCCTCGGCAGCCTCGCCACAACTCCCTCCCGCTCCCCTTCCCTTCCTCCCGGCAGCAACTGGACCCAAGGCTCAGGCATCGCCGCCTCGGGCCTTCACCCCAACAACACCAACACCTCCCCACACGTACACAACCCAGCCACACCCGCAGGCTACCTGACGCCCAATCGGACCTGTCCCCAGCAGGTCAACAGCCCCTCTCCTTTGAGCAGCCCACTCACAGCCACCCCTACCTCTTTTATGTCACCCAGGATGCAACGGACCAGTCCTGGGTTAGGGGGAAGCCCCCGGGTACCGGGGAACCCCTTCTCTCCTTCCACACCAGGCCTCCACTCCCCAGCCGGGGAGCTAAGTAGTGGAGGCAGCCTCAACAGGCAGCAATCTGGCGGTGACGGGAGTAGCGGCGCCAGCGGTGGGTCAACGGGGTCCTTCTCCCTGTCCTCCCCTGTCCTTCAGAGACAAGCCAGTACACCCACCGGCCCCTCTACTCGGTCTCAATCTGCAAAACCGCCAGAGGCAGGAGAAGGAGGGGGAGAGGACTCTGTTAAAGCCCCCCTTCCTTTTGCCTCACAGCTGGGTAACCCCAGACTCAATCAGCTCCTGGATAGCAATGGGACAGGAGCTGAATCTAACAACAACAGACTCCACTGCACCTCATCACCTCATCCTCCTAACCCTCATCCCGCCCCTCAGTGCCCTGCCTCTCACAGTACTCTAACAGAGCGGCACAAGATCCTGCACCGGCTGCTCCAGGACACTAGTCCCAACGATGCCTCCACCACCAGCGAGGAAGGACTAAACAAAAACGATGTTGATATCAAGAGGGAGCCGCCTGCCAGTCCGGCTCTGACCGCAGGGCCTCCCAAGTCCAGCTCCAGAGAGCCACAGGACCATCAACTACTCCGATTCCTCCTGGACACAGACGAAAAGGTGACCATTAAATAGGCCCTTTACGTTCCTTTTTTTAGATTTGTCAAGTATTTAATACTCTGATCAACATGGGAGTGGGTAAATATGCTTGCTTTATGCAATTGTATGTATATTTGCATCCACTCTGTAAAATCCATATCATTTGTCCTCTTGATCCATGACAACTTGAAAAACACTAACAAAAAACTCACTTTGTTTGTGAAGGACTTGGGAGACCTGCCACCTCCATCTGCTCTCAGCCTGCAGACGGTCAGGGTGAAGGTGGAGAAGAGAGCCAGCGTGGACGGAGTGACCTGTACGGGCTCGACTGTTGCGGCAGGAGGTGCATCCAAACCTGCAGGACTTTGCGGCAGCTCAGCTTGCATCAGCCCCAGATCGAGCCCCGTCGGAGAGAACCGCCGAGACGGCCGCAGGGACAGCAGAGACTCCACGGTACAGTTGTTGTCAATGTCGTGGTGATCTGTGATAACTAGTCCAAAGATTTGATAATTATCCTAGTAGAATGTTGTAGAAAAGTTTAGTAAACAAAAACCGTATTGGCAGAATATGTTTGATGTCATTTAAAAACGGTATCAGCGTTATCAGCATTATTTTTAAACTATATAATGTCCTGCTATGTTTTTGGGTTGTCCGTCCATCCGTCCGTCCCATTCTAGAGCAAATATCGAACGTGATATCTCAGGAACGCCTGGAGGGAATTTCTTCAGTTTTGGCACAATCGACCACCGGGACTCACAGAATGAACTAATTAGATTTTGGTGGTCGAAGGTCACTGTGACCTCAAACATAACACATTTTTGGCCATAATTCAAGAATTCATATTCTAATTATGACAATTTCACACAAATGTCTAACAGGATAAAATCATGAAGTGACGACATTTTGGATGGACATGGATGTAAACTGCAGCTTGACTGGTTGGCGGAGGCAAACAACTGATATTTAACATTTAAATATATTCAATTTCTATATAGGTATTTGCTTCAAAGATGAAGTATCTATCAGGCCATAGGTCAGAATGGGATGAAAGATAGACAATACAAGAGTTTAAAAGCCTCATCAGAGGTACTCTAGAGGCCTTGCTGAGCTTCACAACCACCCAGACCAAAGTGATTTGAACTGAACTGACTGAGCAACTCTTCCATCCTTGACAGCAAAGCTAACGTGTTATAGGGTTCGCCTGATAGAGCAGAACGACTTTTAGACAGTATAGCTATTACCTCATACAAACAAACATGACAAGCAATTAACCCGTGATAGCAGTGTGATATTATTTAAGCCAGGTTGCAACATGCTTTCAGCCGACCTATATTGTATTTGTGGTAAACCCAACTGGTTCAGACTACACCACACTCTGTGTGACACCCAAATCATAACTGTGATGACCTAATGATGTAAATGTGTGTCTTCCTCTGCACTCTGTGAGAACGATTACTTCCTCATCAAGCATTGGAATTTTCCTCTATTGAGCTTTGCTCCTGCGTTGGCAGTCTCCTGACAGCCGTTGTAAATCATGTTGAATGTTTATTTTCTTGGACTTTGTCTCCACTGTAGGCTCAGCTACCAGCTGCAGCCTTTGAAGCTCACTGGCCTTTTGACCTTTTGTCTCTCCCCATCTCTCTGTCACTGATCCTCTGCCACTCATTATTCTTTACCCTTTCACACCATTACACCATTCATTCATTCTTCCATCCTGTCTTTTTCCTCACCTTTATCCCTTTTTTCATTTGTTTCTGCTCCGCTCTCCATTTCCTGCCCTCAGATGTCTGGTGGCCCTGTTGACATGGACCCTCTCACCCAGCTGCTGCCTGGCCTGAGAGGCCCGAGTGGGGCCAAACAGGGCAGTGAGGATTCAACAACCCCTGGAGGAGGCCCTCAACTCCACTCTCCAGCCTCTCAGCTCCAGTCCCCCTTACCTCAGCTCCAGTCCCCCTTACCTCAGCTCCAGTCCCCCTTACCTCAGCTCCAGTCCCCCTTACCCCAGCTCCAGTCCCCCATACCTCAGCTCCAGTCCCCCTTACCTCAGCTCCAGTCCCCCTTACCTCAGCTCCAGTCCCCTCTGTCCCAGCCTCAGTCCCTTACCCAGATGCAATCGCCGTCACCTCAGCTCCACTCCCCTTCCCCCCAACTCAAACTGCAGTCACCCAGTCAGCTTCAGCCCGGCGAGGCCAACGCTCCCCGCAACGTAAATGTGAAGAGAGAGCCTCCCGGCACTCCTAACAGAGGTACAGTTTCAACTTAGCAGGAAGGCGGGGTATCAATTAGAGGAGGGAAGCATAATAAACTACCTACATACAACCTATGGACACTGGTACGAAAGAATATTAGGGCCAGGCATAAGGATTTTTTTTTTAATTTTGCATTTTGAGAATAAAGGAACGGTCACATGAGCAAAATCAACTTTAGCTTTCCATTCACTTCCGTTTCATGCAAGCGAAGGGGCGGAAAAACATTTGCTTCCATTTGTGACGCAAATTAACATCGACGGATTGGCGAGAAGTTAAACTTTGGTGAACTTTCAAGTGAATATCGCCTCAGCAGGTGATAGTCCTCTCGGAACTAATACTGAAAGTTCAACCTTATTCTAAATAAATAAATCTTCCTCCTCTTTTTCTCAAAAAAAAAAATATTATATATATATATATATATATATATATATATATATATATATAGATATACAATTGATATTTAATTCAAACTGAGTTTTAAAATCATTTTCATGTCAATAAATTACATTTATAGTGTTTTTTTAAATTGGACTTTATATAGTCATTCTGTTATTATTTTTATTATAAGTAGTAGTAGTAGTATCCAGTATAGTAGTATGATCCAGAAAGCTCACTCTATTTTATTCATTAATTTATTTACCTACACATTGTTAGTCTGTGTGCCCCCTAGTGGCTATTGGGAGGCATTGCAGTGTCATCAGACCACACACACACACACACACACACACACATATACACTAAAACCAAAATAGTTCAACACTGCAAAACTGTGCAAAGTGTGAGTCTGTATTTCAATATTCAACATTTGTGCATCATTGTTTATTTGTTTATTTTCTGTGTGCTTGTTTCCCAGGACTCAGTGATGGCGGCCCGCTCTCCGGCTGCAGCCTCCAGAGTCAGTCACCTTTTGACTTCTGCAGTCCCCCTACTCCAAGTCAGACGCAGAACCAGGGACAGGGAGACCCCTTCCAGACCCCCAAAGACAGCAGCCTCTTCTCAGAGGCAGAAATTATCAACCCATTCAGTTCAAGCACTGGTATGTGTAGAAAACATAATGCACACACCTGAACGATCACTGTTATTCATAGAAAATGACTGTGGGAACCGTGTCTGGTCGTAACTCAACACTAAATCTTCTGTAGCAGTAAAGCATTGTTGAGCTGACCTCTATAGGTTAAAGTTTCAGTGCTTCTACGTACATAAATGACCACACTCAACATCACCATTGGGTGTGGTCAGACTGTATTCTGTTACATGTATGACCTCACATGTGATGTAGCTTTGCAGTATACTGTAGAAGAGAGCAGCACAATGCTACATCATTGAAACAAGGTGAACAGTTGCTGTTTAAATATAAGTCTTTGCATATTGTTTTAATATGATTTAATTATAATTGTTGAATCTGTTTATTTTAAGTCCAAATTCAGTCAATCAATCAAACTTTATTTGTATAGCACCTTTCATACAAGTTAGTGCAGTTCAAAGTTCTTCACAGATGACTGACAAGCCAAAAGTAGGACAGAACAAGCGTGGACCGTGAAAACAACAGAAAAGACAAAAACAATTTGATAATTTGAGACCAATGCACACGAGACAGTAAAATGACAAGAATGTAAATAAATTAAATTAAAAGCTATAATAATAGTACTAGTAGTAAAACACTGTGAAGTAAAAACTAGATTAATCAAATAATACAACTTCAATACAATAAAATAAGTGATTAATATAATGATAATAAAATATAATAAAATTATATAACTTAAATACAATAAAATAAGTCATTAAAAAAATAGAATAAAATTATATCACTTAAATACAATAAAATAAGTCATTAAAAAAATATTAAAATAGAATGAAATTATACAGCTTAAATACAATAAAATACGTGAATAAAATAAGAACCATTGTTAATCAAAGGCCTGGGTGAATAGATAGATTTTAAAATTGTGTTAATAGATTTTTTCTGTGGTGTTAATTGTGTATTTTTTCCCTTTTTAAATCTGTCTCAGGCCTATCCAAGATGGATGTGGGAGACTCCCAGTTTCAGCCTCTGGCTCTGTCAGACACCTTGTCCTTTGATGGTCTTGGAACGCCTTTACAAGGTCCCTTGGCATCACCACAAGAGTAAGCATTACTGTACTCTCACAACCCAATCTATTGTAATTTTTTTCTACTCTGCAGTTGTGGGAGAAATATGCTTTAAAAAGTTGATTCAACCCACTGATATTGATGCTAATGTACAATGTTTCTGTGTGTGAGCAGGCAGTGTGTGCCCTGTACGCTGGATGAAGTGCTGGGCCCTCCGACCACGCCCGAGGGCCGGAACGATGAGAAAGCTCTGTTAGAGCAGCTCGTCTCCTTCCTCAGTGGGACTGATGAGAGTGAACTGGCTGAGCTGGATAAGGCCCTGGGTATCGACAAACTGGTGCAGGTGAGTGTGTGTGCCTCTATCTGTGCTCAGCGTCTCCTCTCCTCATCCCTTTGTGTGTGTGCGAGTGTAGTGTAGTGTCCTCTCCGGCAGTGTAAATCACATTTAAATAGAAGCAACAAATTAAAAAAAATTCAGCATGTTGACGAGCTTAATGTAGCAAAAGGTTGTTTTATTTCTTGTTTTCAAATGTAATTTTCATTTATGATAAAGAAACAGATCATTAATATCTCTTTGTCGGCCTCTTCCCAGGGTGGCTGTTTTGACACTTTGCCCCAAAACTTCCCAACCCAGCAACCCACTGCCACGCCAGGTTCCATGGACCCTAAACTCCCCACCTACACTTCCCAATTTACACCAGCTCCACAAGCTCAGTTTCCTCCAGAGCTGGCCACGGTGGTTGGGCCACAGGGTCTGGGGTTCGGAGCCCCCCGAGGGGCATTCCCCGGCGGGACGACGGGCATCGGGCTGAGGCCAGGCATGATGCGACCGCAGGGGATCGGCACTCAGCTCAGGCTGCCGCCCAACCAGCTGCGCCTACAGCTGCAGCAGAGGCTGCAGGGACCACAGCAGGTGAGCACACAGAGGACGACAGATAACGCCTTTGCTGCTTACGATGCTTTTACAACACACTTTCAGGGTATACTAGTACTTTACAGTCACAAGCAAGTGTGCAGTGAGACATAGTTTGTCTTATTAGGTGTAATTTATCAACGTATCATCATACAACGGTTCGCATGAAATCTTACGAAAAGTTATTCCTCATTTTTTGTGCGTTTTCTTACAAAAGTCCAGCAATACGTGTCAATTTCCGCTCGTTACATGCATAGTCTCTTTTATATGAAGTTTATACTGGGAAATATGTTTACTGCAATTTTTATAATGAAAATCTGGAACGTGTATGCTTCATGTAACAAAAATACCTCCCTTTACTGTATTATCATCCTCGCCCTTCTCTCATCCTTCAACAATCTCTCTGACCTTATTTTTTCTCTATCTCCACCTCAGCTCCAGAACAGGATGGCGGGCATGACTCCGTTTCCTGGAGGAGCCCAGCATGTGAACATCGGGATTCGTCAGGGGGTTCAACAACCTCAGATGCCCTCACAGGTGAGTCACAGTGGCTCGGCTCACCCTGACCACCCACTGCTGTTTTTCTACAGAGCCGGAAAAGACTATCAAAATAATTTGTTTACATAGATTCAACCACTTTGCTGAATTAATACTTAAAGCTGCTTTAATCAATATTTTGCAGATATTTGCCTCTGGAGTCAACAGAGACTAAAAATAGAGCTAAGAGAGTGAATATTTATGACTCATCGGATGGCCAGAAACACGACTCCATATGGTCGCTAATGTTGCTCTGGATCCGCTTGATGTTGCAGCGACTTTTTGCTAATGTGAAAGATGAAAATATTTCAGTGTTGTGTTAACAGCTTGTTCTGCTGCCCCAAGTGGCCAAAAACAGTTAATGCATGTTCAGTTCAAAGGAGAAAGAAGCAATTAAATTTAAAGGCAGCAAATTAGCAACTGAGTTAAGAAATAGTTTTGGACTATTATTGCGATTTAATTTAAATTTTGTTAAGTAATATGCTTTTTTAAATTATAGGTAAATTTCAGATTGAACTGTTGTGCATTGTAGTTTTTTACCAGGAGCTCAATTCACTTATTAAAGCTACAGCTTGAAATGACAAAATTACATTTTTATATTACTTTCTTTTTACATCTTTCCTCTCTCTGTTTAGCACACAGAACGTGTGCTAAACTGGTCTTACATTGGCCTTCAGGTGTTTTACTAAACTTAGAAGTCTAAATATGGCTTTCTGAAAGCCGCAGGTTCTCTGTGTACGGGTGACCTCCTGAATAACGAGGTGTATTGTATTAACTTTGCTCTTTTCCATCCCATCTCTCAGCAGCCTCCGCTGAACGCCCAGATGCTGGCCCAGCGTCAGAGGGAACTCTACAGCATCCAGCACCGCCAGCGCCAGCTTTTCCAGCAGAAGGTCATAATGATGAGACAGAACATGGCGGGCGCTCCGACTGGAGCCGCCGGGCCCGTCGGAACCGCCAGGATCCCAAAAGGTCCCCCAACAACACCTCAACCGCAGCAACAGCAACAGCAGTTCAACTTCCCACCAGGGTACAACCAATTGACGGGAAAATCCCCTACCTCACCAAATCGCTTCAGCCCCATGAGCGGGGGCCCTTTGGACAACAAGCTGCCCGGCAGAGTTCCCCTGAATAGCCAGACGCTGATGGGAGCCGTGCAGGGCCAGTTCAGCACCACCGTCAACTCCTCACTGCCGCAGGGCCTGTTTCAGCAGTTCGGAGGGTCCGGTGAGTTCAAGCAAACATCCTCCACCACAGACCAGACTAAGAATCCACAACATGTTCCATTCAAATCAGTGTTTGTTTTGCTACCCTTTGTTGTAGATAATTATAATTCAACATTACAATATTAAAGGTATAAATGCAACAGTTGTCGGTTGCTGTTTGTAAACGCACAACTTTCAAAGTTGGGTCCTCCCCCACTTTTCAACAAGGGAGATCTATAGAGTGAATGAAGAGAGGGAGCGGCGTTAGTGAGAAATAAAACGTTATTGCTGAAGCCTAGAAACGTCCTGAAAACAGCAAAATAAGAGGAAAAGAAAATACAGGCAGAGGGCTGCAAGGTCTCTGCAGATATAGATACAACTACACACTTTTAGTGGGTCTATACATTGTTTGTTCCTGCATATTATACCTTTTAATAAACCCAGTATCCGGTTGTTGGTTAGCTCTCTCGGTTGGGGAAAATGCAAGTGGTGCATTTCATCTTTTCACTTTGTTGTGAATATAAGATGAATATATAAAAGTAAACATTTTAAGAAGTACTCCTGCGATAACCACTTACAGTAGCAGCAAAAATGGAGAGAAAGTATACTAAAAATAAACCCAAATTTAGATGTCACTTAATCCTACACACTGCGCCTTGAACTGACCTAACCTTTCTACTTTTCCTCTTTTCAAAGCTATCACCCAGCAAGACCCACCTTTCCCTCCTGAGATGAGCCCGACCAGCCCGTTGTTGTCCCCTCAAAACTCCACCTCCCAGAGTCCTCTGCTTCAGCAAGCCCCACCCCCTGGCTACCAGTCACCAGAAATGAAGAGCTGGCAACAGACGGGCATGGCCAGCAACAGGTTAGGAAGTGTACACAGTTGAAAGGCTGTTATGCAAAAGTTACACAGTGTTTATTTAATTTATATATTTAAATGATTTCCAAATGTCCTCAGTGTAATGTGTCTCCTCTCATTGTTTACTGCAGCCTGTTCAGTCAGTCAGGACAGGGTGCAGGGCAGGCTTTTGGCCAGCAGGGGGTTTACAACAACATGAGCATCACCGTCTCCATGGCCGGGGGCTCCGGTGGTGTCGGCTCATTACCTCCCATGGGGCAGCCGGTTGGCATGAGCAACAGTAACCTCAGCAACGTCGGCTCAGTGTGCAGCGACCAGCAGGTTAGTGACTTTTAGGCTCTTTGAGGATTTTTTTTTTGTCTTGATGGGTTGCTGTTTAGTGTTTTCCATCCATCCATCCTCCTAACACCTGACTTTGTGGTGCATTTCCCTGAAGTTGAAATGATGACACTGTGGTGGCTTCTTCTGTCTCTGTAGGTGCAGCAGGTTCAGGTGTTCGCGGACGTCCAGTGCACAGTGAACCTAGTTGGCAGTGACTCCTACCTGAACCAGGGCGCCATCGGAGCTACGGCGTCCCAGAAGGGCCCCGGCGGACCGCAGGTCTCCCAGAACAACCAGGCCCAGCAGAAGAGCCTCCTCCAGCAGCTGCTCACCGAGTGACGACCCCACAACCCCCTTCAAGCTCTCCTATACTCCCTCTACTTCTCACTTCTACGCCTCCTCCACGGAGGTCGGTGCACCAGACCCATTGCTGTCTCTGTCTCACCTGTTTGGATGGATGGATGGATGTTTGGACGACCACATGAGTAGGATCAGAGAGGTTTGGCTGGTCGGTGGCAGCCTAACCGCTTCTGTGCGGAGTGGATTCGGGGCTGGTTGTTTTACCGCCCCCGGTACTTTAAAAGAAAAGACTCAAGTCAGAAGGAGCAGCAGTGTATTTAAACCTGCCTGTCTAATCTGTCTGACAACCTGTCTGTCTGCCTCAGCCTATTAAAGGCAGTGTTGTCTTGCTGCTCATTCCTTGGTGACCTACTTCCTGCTTCCTGACCCAAGAAAACAACTGCGACATCATTGTAGATTTGCCAAGTTGTCGTCACTGTCAAATCAGGGCCGGCCTCCTTTTTATTTTTTTCTGATGGGACGGTTACTGTCAGGCCGTCGTCGCAGCAGCAGTGCATCTTGGGAGCATGAGTTGCAGCATACAGCTGAGCTCATCATTTTAAGTGTGGGGGTATCCCACACAGCAACACCTCTGGCTTTTTATTTGTTTGTTTTTGTTTTCCTCTACCTGTCTCTCAGCGATGTGGGAATGTTAAGGTTTCAGACCTCTGTGGCATTGTGGGATAGAAGCTCAGTATCAGCTGGTTCTGTGACTGTCTCTCTCTATCAGCTACAGTGCCTGGTGGAAGTTTGAGTTTTTCCCAAGCTCTGCTTCTTCTTCTACATATTATTCTATTAACGTCTTCTGTTTTATTATTATTTTTTTTTGGTTGAATTGTTTTTGTTTAATATCTTCTGCTCTCACCGTCATCATCATCATCTTCATGATCATCAGAACAAGCTTTGACAACAGCCAGGATGGATTGATGGATGGATGGATGGATGGATGGGAGACAGATGGGATGCTGCTCATTTTGGAACTTACGTGTCTTTCTCCCCCCGGGAGGAGGTTTTATTTTTATTTTTTTCAAAGTATAAAAAAGAGACTGTTATGATTATTTAACTGTCTGTCCGTCACATTTTACCCCTCACCTCAGCAGCTGTGAATACAGAGCCCTGTCGGGTTCTCTCTCTCTCTCTCTCTCTTACTCTCTCTCTCTTTCTCTCTGTATATCTTTCATGCTATCTCTCGGCCTATCAGTGTTGTTTGCCATGCGCACCATGCAGGCGGGTAGTATTGTACAGTACAGAAGGACAAAGACTTGGGGATGAGCTCACTCTTCTCTTGTAACTGCTTTTTAAAAAGAAAAAAAAGTGTAATTACTCAGAACAGCAAAGACTTATGTATAATGTGATTCGATCCAGGTTCTTATTTTTATTTCTAAATCCTAAGCTCACGGGAGATTATTTTTGGCATCATGATATTGTAATGTTGCAGCGGAGGAGGAAGTTATTCCATCTTCTGAAATGTGAAAATTTTAAAGCAATTGATTATAAAAACATAGCTAGAATCTACGCTCCCTTCGGCGTCCCATTCAGCCACACTATTTTCCGAAGGAAAATGCTTTGCTTTCTCTCGTGGTAACCAGGGAGCTAGTTAGCCATCTTCTCTTGCTTTCTCCTCTTTTTTTATTCTTATGTATGTACAATACTTTCAAGAAAACGTTTCAGACAGTACATGTGTTTGTAACCATTGTATAAAAGAAAAAGCATAATAATACCTTAAACCGTGTTCTTTGCTGTGATGACGTGACCCGGTCTGGTGATGCTAACGGTACTGAACCGCATCGACGTTCGTCCGCGTAGTCACAGCAAACAAAAACGACGCGCTTTTTGGATATTGTTCCTATATAATGACATTTAAAGTAGAGGCTTTAGTAATAGAAGTTCCTAACAAATATGTGATGGATAATTCATTTTAAAAAGCTGTCATGAAATTGAATCAAAACAGGATGGGTTGAGTCGCCAAAAAACGTTTTATTTTACTCCTGCAAACCTGTTTTATCAGTGTTCTTTTGTTTTGTTTTGTTTTGTTTTGGGATTCAACCCTCCTCTCCCTCCACCTTCCCTGATGAAGACTTCACTCCACTGGCTTAACACACACACACAGTTTTCTGTTGACTACTGTTGCTCAGTCAGACACTGTCTCTCTCAGCAATAACAGACCTCTGTTGACAAAAAATGATGATGTGCTACTTACACGTTACCTGGAAGTTAGAAAAAGGAAAAAACCCTGCCGAGTAAATACACGACTAAATTAATGCACATATGATCTGGAAGTCAGGCGTAACACACTCTGCCCAAAAGTGCAGGATGCTATAAGGACTGAAGTCACACATCAGGAATAATTAAATTAGGGAACACCCAGTGATTTGTAACTACCACAACGGTTTTCTTCTGTCAAATCTGCCACGTCTCTACTCCAGCACAACATCAGACGTTCCCTGATTGAACTACTCCTGCGTGAATCCTTGTTTCTCTTTTTTTAATCTTCCTTGTGTCGAGACAGTAGTGGAATCTGTGGAGAGTTTTTTGTTTTTTTGTTTTGCACACAGCGCAGACCTCACATTCAGATATTAGGATTCATCACCCCTTCTGTAAATGCAACTACCTAACTCATCACTCACATTAGGTCAACAACATAACGCTACTTCAGTGGAATAGGGCTTTCCTGTGTACTGTTTTTATTTTTTTACAGAGATACTTCACCGTATGCAACCGATATAGAGGGATAGTATGCAAGGTCAACATTCCACCCACCGACTCCTCCGATGTTGTATGATGTGAGAACCACTTTGTGCTCAGCCGAAACGCTCTGTGTGTGTTTACGTGCAGATCCGCGCACCGTGTATAGCCAAACAGAGGCTCAGGAGCAGTCGCCATCTTTCTTAATGTAACAAGTCCTAAATGCAGGAAACTCAAAACATATTCTGATTTACCGAGACTTTCTGAGATGGGTTTTTATTTTTTTCTATTTTTCTGTGTGTATATTTATTAGAAACCATCAGTAGGGCACCTTTTTATTACCTCATTATTGGTTTATCAGACAGGAGTTGTGTCTGATAATCTTTCCTTTTGACCATGTTTTCACACTGTGAGCAGCTTGTTTGATCAGAACAAATCATGTACACTTATGTCTGCTTTGTTGCATCATTTTCAACAACGCTAACTCCCAAGCACTTCTTAAGTTAAAAGTAAACAAAGAGAGAATCATGTATTCAAGGGTTTAGGGCTGCAAATAACGATTTACATTAACGATCAATCTGTTGAATCTTTTTTGGACTAATCGATGAACTGTTTAGTCTGCAAAATGTCTGAAAAAAAGAATAGTATATCACGGTTTCCCCAGAGCCCAAAGTGACGTCTTCGCACTCTTTGTTTTGTTTGTCCCAGAAGTCCAAAACCAAAAGATATTTAAATAAAATTGTATAAAACACATTTTCAAAGGGACCCCTTTGAAAATGGCCATGACAGTTTTTCCTTGCCAAAATCTAGCATAAATTTGGAGCGTCATTTAAGCTCCATCGCGAAAAGCTAGTATGACTTAGGTTTTCTGCTACGACGTTAATACCTTTGAAAGCCCTATTCAAAACAAAAATCTGTAGAGACTGTGAGGCTTTTGATTGCCTGCACTTAGATTTAGGTCCATTTTGCACTTACAAGGCAGCACTGTTGGATAAAGAAAGATAAAGCCCGTCAGTCAGGGAACGAGGAAGCTCAGAAATTTTCAGTTGATGACGAGCTTCTTCAGTAACCAAACCTCATCCATGTTGAAAGTTTCCTGATTAGGTTTCTCACAGTGTGAATTCGCCGGTCAGATGCTCCTGCGCCACGGTTTGCCCGATGTAAAATACTCAGAAGAGACCGAAGCTGCACAAAGTGGAAGAATGTATTTTTCTTTTAGAAGGATTCTGCCAGTTTCAGCCTCCTCTTGTTTATCTGCTCTGACGATTTCACACATACAGTATTGATAACCCTCCCTCCCTCCCCTTCCTCCCTTCTTCCCCTTCCTCCCTTCTTCCTTTCACTTTTCTGCGTGGAATAGGCATTCCTATGGAAACGGTTTCCTCTACAAGCCTGTTAACTGCAGAAACAACTGTCAGCTTATCAAAACATGCCAAATACAACCAATGTAATCTTTTTTTTATTATTATGGAACAGCCATTCTATGGAAAAGTTCCTCCTTCCTCACTACAATTAACAGGTACAAGGTTATTTTATAACATTGGTTTCAAGATGTTAACATAATGTATATAACAGAGAAATGTGAATATGTATTTGTTCAGAATCAACAAAAAAGTAGTGCTCCGAGTTTGTGGTAAAAAAAAAACAACAAAACAAACAAAAAAAAGAAAACTACTCGCCTCCGTCATGTTTTGATTTTATGTTTTGATTTTCTACTTTTTTATTTTTCTGATGATGTATGTATGTATATGACTATCAGTGAGTGCGTATGTATGTGTGTAAGTGATTAATACTGTATATCTGGTGTTCTCTAAGATGGAAAAGTGGAAGATGTCCTGGTTTGATTCTTTTCTTCTTTTTACTCTTTAGACCCTGCACAGTACCTGTGGGTGTTTCAGATAACTATGCCAGAGAATGGTTTAGCGACTGCTGAATGTGATTTTACTGAGAGAGAAGCAGTAGTGTGGACTGGCTTTTTGTACGGGTTAATTTAAAAAAAAAAAAAGGCCATATTATTTAATTTTCTCTGTTGTCAAAAGTTTAAGCAGATCTGGGAGAGTGGAGCCTTGGTTTTATGGAGAAGCATTGCCTGGTTGTTGTTATATATGAGTGGGCTTTTTTATTTTCTAACTGACTGACTGATGTAGCCTTTTTTGCATTTGTCAATAGTAAATGACCAAAGCTTCAAGATGTTTGATGGATATCATATGCAAACCTCATCATCACTGGACAAGACATAATGTAGCGGCCCCTTTTTTTTCGTTAATTTGGATCCCTCACACAGCGACATTCTGCTGCTGTGTGTTTCGCATGCTCGTCTTTCCTCGCTCGTTACTTTCTAGACACGATCTGTCCTTTTTTAAAGTGGCCTGAAGTCACTTTGGAGGCGTCTCCACTTTGCCAATGAGGTCTTTTTTGTGCCTGAAGTGCTATCACTCGTTTACAGGAAGTCAAGAAAACATTGCAACCGATAGCTATGCACCTTACTGAAACAAGCATTTCCTAACTTGGGTATGTAGAATTAACACTGGAGCAAAATCATTAATTTCATAGGCAGAGTATTTATAGTTACTTCACACAAAACGATAAAAAGCCCCTTCAGTTAGTCTAGTGAGTTTAGTTGATATCTGATGACCTCTCTCAGCTTTTAATCTCATTCTTGGAAAAAGATTATTGTTTTTTTTTTCCATTAACTGAATACTTTATACCAAACTTAAGGTGCCTCGTGTATATATTTTCTGCAGTAAAGATTGCTCCTTTGCTGTTTAACAATAATAACCTTGTTAACCAGGGTTTTTTTAAACCTTTTTTCACCTTTATAAAAAATATAAAAAAAAGTTTACTGTATTTTAAATGACTTTTTTACACACATAGATTAATCAAATTATTCCAGGAATTTGCAAATACAATCTAATTTTGCACTTTATATCAGATTTACTTGGAGTGAAAAGGCCATCAGAAACTGTCTCAATCAGATGAGTATTGTATTTGGAGATAGAATAAGTCCCCTGAATGTACCAAGATAATTAATGAATAGCTCAGGTTCTTCATGAAGAACTTGACTGTAGTGGATACCCATTATCCAAACGACGACTAAAAATTGTACACACCTTCTACCTTCTTCGTAATGTCTCTCTGTCTCTTTCTGTCTTTATCTGTCTACACCAACCGATCCTCAGTATAAATACTATGCCAATCTTCTTCAGGTGACGCCCCCTCTCCTCCTCTTCCTCTCTGCGCTGTCTGCTGACACCTGGCGAACTGTTAAAAAAAACCTCCAGCTTAAACTCTCAGAACATTCCTGCTCACGACACAGTTTCAGCAACCGTCAACACTTAGCTCTGTAGCTGCCGCTGCCGCCGCCGTCGCCGCTCGGCATTCACTTTCACGCAGCTTTGAACGTGTTTTTCCCTTAAACCAAGGTGGACACTCGCTTCTATTCGTAAAAGTCTGGTTGTGTGATACTTAACTTCTGCTATCTAGCAACAATTGTGCACTGACATAAAATGACAACACACCAGCTGTGTTGTTTGTCTTCTCTGTTTTGCTTGTCTTGTCACTACTTCTGTGCTACCTAATGTGGAATATGTTGTGATGTGCTGATGATACCAGGACTGGTGTAGGATCGGGCCGATGGCTCGTGCAGGATGGGGTCGGGCCAATGCCTGGTGTAGGATCGGGTTGGGCCGATGCCTGGTGCAGGATTGGGCCGATGACTAGTGCAGTATCGGGCCCGATGACTAGTGCAGGATCGGGTTGGGCCGATGACTAGTGCAGGATCGGGTTGGGCCGATGCCTTTTGCAGTATCGTGTTGGGCTGATGCCTGGTGCAAGATTGCGATGGGCCGATACCTGTTCCAGGATTGGGTCGGACCTATGCCTGGTGCAGGATAGGGTGGGGCCGATGCTTGGTCCAGGATTGGGTCGGGCCGATGCCCGGTGCACGATCGTTTTGGGCCGATGCTGATTTGGCTGATGTAGGTAATCATGTTTGGTGTCATGGAAATTCCTAGCAAAAAAAAAAAGAAATTTGAGGCATGAAATATATTCCATGAATGAAAGGAGGATACAGTTTTAATCAGCTTTTGTCTTTTTTTTTCTGAAGCGTAGTCAAAAATATGAAGCATTCTCGCTCGTCATTGGTCCAAACTTGGTATTTGTGCACCGCTGAGACTCTCCATAGTCCTTTTAAATCTCCCACTCATTCCTAATGCAGGTGTTCAAATCCAATCTCTCCTCTATGTGAACAGCATCAGTAAAGTATTGTTAAGTGCTGCCGTATTGGGACTGAGGTTGGATATGGTTCAGAGACTTTACAAGAAGGCTTGTTAAATAACTCACCACTTTGTGTTGTGTTTTTGGGGGGCGGTGATGCTTTCTCTGGAGAATTTGAGAAAAAAATGACCAAGGTTCCACTTTCTCCCTTGTACAAATTAATATAAATAAATATATATATAAATATATATTATACATTTTACTCATTTTTGTCCAGTTTTGTATATTACACTCATGTAAAGTTTGTTTTTAAAAGAGGCATCGGAGCAGCTATTACAAGACAATATGAGTGACAATGTTCATCTGGGAGAATTTTATGCATGTTATATTTTCTCTTTTTCTCTCTCTCTCTGTCTCTTTTAATACCCCCCAACCCCCTCTGTTCAGGTGTGTAACGTGAATATAAAGAAATCTACCTTTTCTTTGGAATGTTGTAGACAATCAGTCTCAGGCCGGGTCCAGTCCCTGCAGGGAGTGAGAGCCCTGTAGGCTGATAGACAAACAAAAAAACTCTTTTTGTTTGACAATTAAGAAACTCTTTTTATTTGCATCTACTGGAAGTCTAAATTTGGAGGTTTGTTCATTCATATGATCGTGGCTGCTCAAGTTTACACACACACACACACACACACATAAACACAAACACACACTTCTCTACTACACTCAAAACACAAACACCTCGTGCATTTGATCCCTCTGCTTTTTATTTTTTTTTCCAAGGTGAGGATGCCAACCTTGAGGAAATGATGCTTTGACTAACAAATCTATAACATCTATGAATGTGGGAATGCAACACATTGCAATAAAAGCACCATTTGAAATGCAGCATGTTGTCCCTGTATGTTCTTTTATTACCTTGAAGAAGGTTTTGTTGACAGTTTGCAGATGATGGTGTTGTTTATTTTGGACTTAGCTTGAGTCACTGAATCACCCATTAAATGCAAAGACTGGGTTACAGAGGGGAAAACATAAAATCTTAGTCCAGATAATTATCCAAACACTTTGGGCATTACTTAATCCTGAGGATTTAATTACAATATAGAAAGACGGAACAAGTCAAGTAAGAAATCGTGACACATTTTTGAGTGCTGTAATGATAATAATTCTCTATATGAGCTAAAACACATTGGCTGCGTTAGAAATGTACTGTGAACTGTGGTGACAGCACACAAAAATAATTATGATATAAAATTACGAAGAAAAACAATATACGACTAAAATTGCAATATATTAACTAATTATGTGCAGAAAAATGAACTTCCATGGCCTCAACAAACACGCCAGTATGTTTGACTAAAGCATGTAAAGAATTATATAGAATTTTGACACAAAGCTTAAAATATTAATATATTTATTTTGCATTTTTAAACTCTTAAAATTTACAGTAATATTTATAAAGATCTGAAACAAGACTGGAATTGTAAAATGTGTTGGTTTGATAATTGCTGACAATAAATGACACACAATACAAAATATTTCACAAAAAAAAAAAAGGTACAAAAACTCATCATTGAATCAAATATGTATTATTGCATTGCGTTGCGTTGTCAGAGTGAAATGCCTTGTTTGTTTCCACTAAAGACAAACACTAGTGGACAAGTTTCTGATTGAAGTTTCATCATTCTCATCACATATTTATAAGTTCATTCAGAGTAATTTGAACATTTTTGCATCAGAATTAGACACATATTTAGCAGCTTAATTGCCAGACGAGAATGTAAAACAAACAAAAACAACACTTGAAATCAGTCTCTACATTGCTGTCTGGCAAACGATCTTGTTTTCGTCTTTTTGAATGGCTTCATTGCTGTTATTCAGGTAGGTCCCCTCCTCAACGGGCAGTGTGGGGTTCTTGTGTTCGTGGTATTCCACTATGGGGTAAGTGATGACGGTCAGCACCAGAACGGCCATCAGGATGTACAGTTTATACTCCACGCATATGAAGGTGCTGTAGGCGAAGGCGATAACGAAACCGAGTGACTCCCACATACGGTAGTTGGCAAATGCTGCCTCTTTGTCCCGCGGGAAGAGGATGCCGTAAAGAGCTGCGGGACAGAAAGCAGAAGAAGATTTTCGATTTTCCTTTACAAGGTGTGAGGCTAGAGGGGAAGCTTTTTGAGTGACTCAAATGAAAAGGGTTGAACCTCTGGGGAGAATGAACATACACAGTTACATTTCAAGACTCATGGGAGTTTCTTACCGTTGGTCTGAGTTTGCCAGATAGCGTCCGACAAACCCCACAGAGCAGGAAACACAAAGAAGACAGGCATGTCGTCAGGATGAGGCCTCCAGTACAAGAGAGCTATGATACAGGCAAAGTTGGCCAGTGCAGCTGAAAATGGACAGACAAACGTCAGAAGTTCACTCACATCAGGTTTTTCATAAAGTACTAGGAGTGTAAGAAAATATCAATACACAAGATTATCGCGATATTATGTTTTGTGATACTGTAATGATTAGGGCTGGGACAATATTATCTCCCGATTCAATACTATCATGATACTTGGGTGCCAATTCAATATGTATTGCGATTTAAAAGTATTGTGATTCGATATTATGATGTTTTTAACACTAGACTAGGAACTAGGAACTAGGAACTGTGATAAATGCGAATGCAAAGCCTACTGTTCTGATTGCATAAAAAAATAAACTTTTATTCAGATATTATGGTGGCATCGTCATATATGCGCAAAATTAACATTCGCAACATTCGACATAGTGAATGCTTCATTAGGCAAAATCGTATATAGATATAAAAGAGATTTTACCCAAGAAGAAGAGTGCGGCTCTCCCGGTGTACCGAGCGAGTCTCCCAAAGAGGAAGGAGCAAAGAGAATTAGTGGCTCCAAAGCACATCATCACATAGCCGACGAAATGGATCCCCAAAGCACACGTCACATAGTTCTGCAAGGAAACACAACATGGATTTACAAAGCTAGTTATTTATATATTAATATGTCACATGTTTAAATCAAATCTCACATATATCCAGTTAGTACATTTTAGAAAAAGTGGTTCCAGATATTTTAGTTGGCCAAAAGGAGACTAAATATTGGACACAAACACCTGTTAGGGAGTTCTTCTGCTCCCTAGTGGTTAACAATCGAAGACTAATAGAGCTTCATGGCCAAGAAATCTATAAAAACTGACCATTTCATGAGCTGCAGACACTCATATTTTAGTACAATATCCTAAAATATGTCAACAGCTCCTATTTCTTTGCTTTCACAGTTATCTGTGTACATGCCATCCATGTTGCCTGCCATCCATTCATGATGTCTCGGTCACAGGTTACCATCTCTCCTTTTTGATTGGTTGCCAAACTTGAAGTGGGCAGGTCTTACTTAATATGAGCCTATCAGAGGCTAGGAAGTTGGCGTAATTCAGATAATAGCATGACTCTTTGGTAGCTTATTTAAAGGGGAACTTCGCCAATTTTACACATCAAAGTCTGTATACAGATCTTTAGGGAGTACGGCTGTATATGCCTCAAGTGATGTCACTTGAGTCGACGTTGGTTGGGGTGGAAGAATGCAAGTTTGAAAGTAAAATGAAAAAATCTGGGGGTTGTGGAGTTGGTAAGTAGTGAGTTTACCAGACCTCTGTATCCCGCTCCTTATCGAGGCTACATTAGCACACCAATCTCTGACCACACTGTCAGTGGTCGAGTTGCATTGTGGGTAATGTAGGTGCTTTCCTTGACAATGAAAAGTTAAAATATGAGACAACATAGTTACTAATCCACGCGTGGAGTCAACCTCCTCACCTTGGTGTACTCCCCAGAGAGGAAGCTCTGTTCGAAGCCGCTGTACATGGTGAGAGGGATGAGGGTCACCAGCCTCCAGTCCTTCAGCAGTCTGAACGTGGCCAGGAAGGTGTGCCAGAACGGCTCCGGGTTCCCACGAAACTGAGTGGACTGCTCCCGGTCAATGTTGTCCAGAAACACCGCCACGATGAGCATGGCAAGCACACCCACACCTGCCACACAACAACAGGGCAGACGACACCGACTGCATTAATATAGCATCAAACGACTACTTGTAATGTGCAGAGAATGAAGTCACTCTCACTCTGTGTGTGTGTTGTAATCAAAGCTCGTCTGTGCTTTGTTTACGTAGCCAGGCCGGCCAGTGCGTGCCTTTTAGTGCTTGTTAGTGCATGTGAGTGTGCCCCACTGGCCATATAGATGATAGCGCCGCCCCGATCCATGTCATCGTTGTGGAAGCGTAACACCCACCCACCCTCCGGTTCCCCCTCAGATAGATATCGTTAGCTCTGTCAGCACTGTTGCCGTTGTTTGCAATGTTAGCTGCTACAGCTGCTGTCACCATGTCGAGAGCCTCTGTATTTCAAATTTAGCACCTTTACAGGGACTGTTTGTGACTTTTTAAACGTATAAATATACGGGGTTGGGACACATGTGCGCTCGCATATGCGCGCTCGCGTGTGGCAGGATCCACTTCTCCTCTGCCTGCTTGCCTTCACTCAGACGCACTGCGCGCGTTCTCGCGTACTCGCTCCACCTCTAGACGTGAACGCGCGCTCACTCCACACTGCAGAAGAGTTAGTTTAGCTCTGAGAATATCTAGTGAATGTACAGTGGACATTTGTGCAGAAATAACTGCTGCAGCTCCTCCAGACCAACAGAGGTTTTCCGTGTCTTGTGAAGTGACGGGGCTCCTAGGAGAGAAATGTTGTCGTCTCGATACCGACCGGGTGCCGGTGTCTCCCCTGTTCCCTCCGGCTGCGGTTGGAGACGATAACGTTACTCGCTGCGGAGCCTCAGCCTTTGTTGCTGCCTGTATATTTAGGGGACTTTATAGGAAACCCTACACTGTTATGGAAGAACACCCTCGTTCAGTCTTTTATTATGATGCCAAAGTAAACGCTTGCGTTACCGATGTAACATCCGACGAGTGTCCACACCAGTTTCTGAGCAGGTCTGATGGTCGTGCCGTTGATGCTCATATCGAGGTTGCACTCAGCCGCTCCACAAGACTTCAGCTGCTCATCTGGGATGAAAGCTGTCGGAATAAAAACAAACAAGGCATTTCACTTAAATATATACTCTTTACCAATAACATAAAGAAAGAAAGGAGCTGTTGCCAAATAAAAACAGTTTATATTAATGGTGGAAATGCTTTTGCTCTTATCTAATGCTCTTTTAGGACGAAAGATTCCCACCAAAAAGACAAAATTCAAACATATTCAGGCCCTTTTAAAGGATGATGAGCATCCATATAATATGGTGGTAAACAAAACTTTAATATACTTAAAAATGAAAATATTAATATTTCAAGTGATCATTTTGTATAGATTCCCATCAAGTATCTAATTCAATGAACATTGTATTGTAAACGTTGTTGTCGGATGTGTTTCTTTGTTACAAGAGGCACATTTTAAAGAGAAAACACACTGATAATACATAAGACATCTCATGTAGAAACTGCGGAGTCAAAGGCCTGTTTTGAACATTTCCTACCTCCATATACTGTCATCATTTAAGATAATAAAACAAACGCATTTCCATCTAAACATCGTGCTTCATACTAGTACGGAAATAAAAATGTAATAAAAAGCAGAGTCGTCTTCCTCTTCCAAGAAATGTCCCTCAACCAGTGCCCGTCACTGATAAGCTAAGGAGAGCATTAACACCAATAAAATATGATATACTGCACACACCCTCTCTTATTCTCTTTTCAATTGAACCCATAATAAAAACCCTGTAAGCCAGTTAGACCTTGCCCACTGATGGGTTTGTGTAGCAGTTATCAGGTACACACAGGATGCAGGTACATTTACTCAAGTACTGTACTCAAGGTTATACCATGGTCTGGGTGAATACTTGATTCTGATTGGTTGCAGGGTGTCCACTAATTCCTGATAATGGACACCTGCTATGTAGTTCCAGTGAAACTGTAACCATATTCAGTTTACTGTCATAGAGGAGTAAAGAAACCACAAAATATTCACATTTGAGAAGCTAGTAGTTGCAGCTCTACATAACTTATTGTTGGTATTAAAGTGTTTGTTTATTTTCTCGCATTCATCACTAACATCTCCTCTATGTGATTCAGTTCCAGCGGACTTCCTACCTATGTCGGTGTCTTGTCCAAAGATGAGCGACGACATGAGGTTTCCCCACACGGCGGACGACTGGAAGATGAAAAAGAAGATGCCAAAGTACTGGTTGATGACATCAGATCCTCTCTTGCCATCCCTGGCAGCCTGCACGTTCCCGGAGATGGTCAGGTAGGTGCACTTAGCCGACCACAGGGGGGAGCCACCCAAACCGAGGATCACTGAGGTGGGGATGAGGGTGTACCTGTGTGAGGGAGCAAAAGGGAATGAATCCTTTTATTAACACCAGAATAAAAGGAACAGCAGACTGATCTTGCAGTAGTTCTAGTAATAGTGGTGATATAAGAAGTTGCTGTTGCAGCATTTGAACAGTAGTTGTACAAACGATTTATTGATTTTCAGGTACTCATGAACAGTTTGGATAAGCGATTTCAATCATTTTGGTCATTTATCGTGTAAAAATGGGAAAGATTTGCTATTTTCATCTCCTCAGATGTGAGGATTCATGTCTTTTCTCTGTATTATACAAACTTCAACTGAATGTAAAACTGTAACTTGTAATGTAAATTAGACCCTGTAACTGTACTTTTTAACCAAATTCAGACAAGATTTTAGTCTTTTTGACCTACAAATCACCAAATCAATGCTCACTAAATTGGTAGTATCAGTGATAGGAGCAGGTTTGTGATGGGCAGTTTTGATACTCTGCTTTTCAAAGCGTGTTTGTGTTTGTGCCCCATAGTTTAAATACTGTTTAGCAGGCTTTTTGAAATACTTTGCCAGTCAACACACGTCATTTAGTATCTAATTGAGACGTCTACAAAGGGTTTTACACTGGTGGGATGCAGCTGAGTTCAGGAGTATGTATCACACCAAGTTACATTTAAGATAGGCAAGTATTGTACTTTTTACTCCACTACATTTGTCTGACAGCTTTAGTTACTTTTCAGATTACAATTTACAAACTGTCTTCGAAGAGGAAACTTACTAAGAAAGCAGAAACATAATAAAATAATGAGCGATAACTAATCTAACAGCGTGAAGATTTCATTGATTGACTGATTGATTACCATCCAGGGTAGAGGTTTCCAAAGGAGTAGGAGACGTAGCAGGCCATGCCCGCAACGATGGTCCATTTACAACCCAGATTTTTGATCATGATGGGAGGCAGGAACATGGAGGAGATGATGATGGAGGCGTAGATGACGCTCAGAGACGCCACACCCATCCCCTGCTCTGCATTCAGACTGCTCTGCACACACACACACACACACAAGGACGGGAGTCTTCATTAGGGGACAACAGACCTCATGCAACAACAGTTTCTTATTCTTATCCTAAACCTCTTCGACTTTTGTCTTGTTCCTACGACTGCTTTTTGCATGAGGACCAATGTTAGTGAAGGGAAGGTCAGTTCAGTTCATGATGACACAAATCCTTCCATCCATTCATGATTGGAAGGAAAGTAGCATCAATCTGAAGCGTAGACATTCATTCAAATTCATTGATATTGCAGTTGGATGTTTAACAACCAAAACTGTTTACAAATTTAAGAAGTTAACGGATTTAAGACATTTTAACGAGCTAAATAGACAGATACTTTACTCATCCCGAGGAAGATTTAGGCACCCAGTATTATACGACACTTATAATATGAGTATGTGCTAATGGAGGTAAATGTAAGGGGAATAAAAAGTAATTAAATGGTAAATTCAGTGCAAGAATAATGATTACTATTGATAATATGAAATACAAATTGACGATAAATATATGAACAAATACAAATGCAGATTGTGCATAATGCTAACGTAACTGGAACTAGTAGTCATTTTAAACAAAGATGTAAAAACATCATGTGATGGACTTTTCACATTAACAACTCTAACAGCAATTTAACAATAATTAATAACTCTGTAAATCATGCACAAAAGGCATTATTATTTTTTGTTTGTATTGTTTTTATTTTTATTACTTGTACTTTAAATCTTAATTTAATAAAAAATACAGGGCATTTAAGGGTTAAAACAAATGTTCTAATATAATGAAATTATCGGCAAAAAGGGAAACTAACATTGAAACTATTACAAAACACATTATTTTGCATTTTAAGTGTACATTAAAAAGCTGTTATGCTTTCCTATAATTATGAAATTAAGTATGATATAATGTTAATCGGTCAAATGTCAGTTAATGGAATGAACAAGTACATTTAACAAGTTTATTGTTGATACGCAAATTAGTCTACGCATGAATAACATGTTAGTAACGCTGTAAATGGTGCACAAAAGCTATTTTAGGAAATTCCCTTAACAAGATTACTCACCATGAATAAATGCCTTGATACTAACTCTACTTTTTTAAGGCATTTTAATGAAAAATTCATTTTATTTTACGGGATAAACCTAATAAATGTTCTGATATAATGAAATTAAATGGAGATAGGAACTTCCAAAACCCATCATTTCTCATTTTAAGGGTGTATTAAAAAAAAAAAAAGGCTCTTGGTCTTTTTTTCAAATTCCCTTAACTAGTTGACCCTTCATTACGGATGTCACGATACCAGAAATCTAGTAGTCGATACCAATACCAGGGAATTTCCACGATTTTCGATACCAAATTCGATACCACAGTAAAAAAACAAACAATAAATCCCATGTAATGTGTACAAGTGTCTATATATATCCTCAGATTGCAAGCAGTAGTTTAAATTCACTGACATGGTGACATTTCACTGGGTAAAGGCTACCAGAGGTGGGACCAAGTCATTGTTTTGCAAGTCACAAGTAAGTCTCAAGTCTGTGCACTCAAGTCCCAACTCAGGTCTCGAGTCCTAAACAAGCCATATGCGTCATTTTAACAGCAGAGTAACTGGATCTAACTGGTGCTCAGTAACATAACGTTAGTTCGTCATCGGTTTTCTCCTGAAACTTTATTGGATGCTGTTGGATTGGTTCAAACAAAGTGGATCTGGGGAGTTAAGTGTAAGATAATCAAATGCAAGTCCCAAGAACATTCACAGGAAATAGAGAGTCCAGAGTTCAATAAAAGAAAAACACACTCCTTTTCAGATGTTTAGCAATAAGTAACAAAAGATTTGTTTGTTCAGTTCAGTTCAGTTTTTTCCCTCAGGAGTGAATCCTCTTCTCGAACAAATCAATAAAAGATCTCTGATCAGTTTGTTCAGTTCAGATCAGTTTTTGTTTTTCCCACACGAGTGAATCCTCTGACCCATGAATGAATCCCTTAAAGTCCCCATGTTACTAACTAACAATACATCATAACTCCTCTCTATATAATAAATAATAAACTCTTCCACTTACCTGTAAACTCTGCAGGCCTCCGTAAGCCGTGAACAGAGACAGAAACCCCACAGAGACCACCAACACATTCTTGAAGTTACGGCTGATCATGGCTGCCTCTCAAAAACAAACAAACAAAAACCTCCACAGACCCTTTAAAAAATAAAAACAGTAAACTTTAAGGTTTATTTCAGGTTTAATACAGCAGCTGCACAGAATCTCAGAAGTCAGAGGCAACTCTCTCTGCTGAAAATGATTGTGACTGTGATAAACTTAAATGCTGGGAATAGTTGAGAACAAAGTCCAGCCCTCACAAACACACACATACATACACACACAAATACACACCCACTTTTTTGCAGAGTGGCCCAGAGGATCCCTTATCATCGTTGGTTCTCTGAATTACCTCCCACATGTCAATTTTTTTTACGCAATTAGCTCATATATGAGGCTGCACACCTCCCTTCTTTGAATCATTAAATTTGTTTTGACCGTAAACACTGTAAAAGTCCTGCATTGAAATATTAATAAAAAAAACTTCATCAAAAGTACTCAATAGATGAAAAAAATGACCTACTATACTGTTAGATTTTTACTATTGATGCAAAAATGTGTAAGTTGCATTATACCGAGATGTTTAATTTGCAGCTCCCATAATTTCCCATAATTCCTGCTGATGTGTAGCTGTAAATTAATCTGAAAAAACTATATAATTTAATTAATTAATTACATTTTTCTGCAGCCGGGAGGCGCGTTCATGTGTTTCAGGCGGGAAGAAATGATTTGTTACAATAGGTCAGCGTGTCACAGGAGTCACATGATCTGTTTCCTGATTGGCTGCGGGTCCTCTCCGGCCGACCTTTGCCTCAAAAAGTTCAACTTTTCAAAACTTTAGTTCGCTGCAGAAACAAACGACTTCAGCTCGCTTTTCGAACGCAGCTTTTCATAGACATTGCATGGCAGCTCGTCACAGGCCGCATTTCGACACAGCCTTAGTCATGATTTTAGTTGTTTCTTCATGGAAATCTATGCAAATCACGAACTCTTTATAAGATAAGCACAACTAATTCAACACAAATAACTGTCTCAGAACTATACCCGTATTTTTCCTTTAATTTGAACAAAAATATTTATATCTTTCCAGGAGATTACTGGGAAATAACGGGTCCTGTGAAATATAGCGTTATTGCTTCTTTTATCTGCAATGCTGTTGCTTAGTTTAATATATAGCAATAATTATCATTATTCTCATCATATGTTTTGCTGGAAAAATCTTGATAAAATAACTACAGCAGTCACATAAATGTAGTGAAGTCAAAAGTACAACATTTCTCTCTGAATTGTAGTGGAAGTGACATGAAATTTAAGTAAAGTACAAGTACCTCAAATTTGTACTTAAAGGGGACATATTATAAAAAGTGAGATTTTCATGTTTTTTTATTATAAAGCAGGCTTAAGTCCTATATAGATACTGTGAAAGTATCGAAATGCTCAATCCACAGGGAAATACACACAGCCTGTATTCTGAAATTCTGCATTTGAAACAAGCTGTCAGGATTTCTATCCATTTGTGATGTCACAAATATACAATATTTAGACCCTTTACGCAGTTTTTAAACATAAACATGCTAAATGTGTCCCAGTTTATTCCTGGTTGCAGTGTATGTGAATGTCATCAACTGACAGGAAGTACACATGGACCCAAGCTGTTGCCTAGCAACGCAATCCTGTCGCAATTCCGTCGCAATTCCGTCGAAATGCACTAAAACGGAGCGTTTCAGACAGAGGGTGAATACAGGCATATTCAGGCCGACAGTATGAGGAAAATAAAGTTCTTTTTTCAACATTACAGCATGTAAACATATTCTAGTAAAAACACAAAATACAAGTACGAACCTGAAAATGAGCATAATATGGGACCTTTAAGTAAAATAAATGTACTTCCTCCGTCATATATACATTACAGTTATGGTCCATGCATATTGGGGCGGTGGCACACAGAGCAAAGGTTTACTGCATGTCATTTCTGATCCTTTTCTTTACGACGACTCCACCTCGTCGTTGTTTTACAACATGATAGCTTGTTGTTGTTTGACAAAAATATGACAAAAACACTGCAGTCCACTCTGTGTTATCTCAGCTGCTCTCACAGTGAAACAAAGTGGCTTCAGACTGGTGGGTCGGTGTTTTATTATGTTTCTATCAGATCAGCTGCAAATCCAAATGACTTCATTGCTGCAGCTTTCAGTTAAGTGCTGCTTTAAAGGTGTTTTAAATCCTGAAAAAGTAAGGAGTAATGTGTATATAAGGACCATGTGATTGGGTTGAATGGATAGTCGTCTGTCACAGATTAGCAAATTAGGTTATAAGAGATTAGGAAATTAGGTTATGAAAAAACTAATTGCTTCAATCAATTATCTGAAATTGTCCATATCAGCACAGAGAAGTCATATAGTTCCAGGTCTAAAGGCAGAAGAGTAAAATTTACTGACCTGAGTGTCCAAACCATGCAATAAATACAGGTTTAATAAAAAAGTAAAAGGCAAAACATGTTTTAAAAGTCTAATGACCTGTTAGATTATCTAAGAGAGGGTAAACATCTGGTCCACTTCTGAAACCTCAATTATTATCTGAATAAAGTTTAAAATGTATTCACCACTACCACCACCACTATTACTACAGTTTTTCATTACTAATAATGATGACAATTAATAGTAATTAAAATGAAACAATATAATACCAAAAGTGCAATACTAGAGACAAAACTGTTATAAAACTGAAGTTCTGAGCATCACTGATGTAAAAGCGTTGTACACAGTAGATATTTTACTTGAGTAAAAGTAACAATACTAAATTGTAAAGATACTATGTTACAAGTAATTTACAAAATAAGTAAACGTAATCATGCAGACTGGCCCAATCAGAGGGATTTCTCTCACTGACAGACGCCACCGCTGATTCACCATGCTGAATCAGCCAAAAAGCCTCAGACATGGGCAGACTAGAGCCGATGGTGCGGGACACACCGCACAAACTAGGCCGACAGACGCTCAACGACAGCCCCAAACTGTCCAACGATCGACCGTCAGCTTGGTGTGTCAGGACGTTATGACAGCTGGCTTTCCATTCTGCCTTCAAGTGTGGCTGTTTGGATCAGGGCTGAGGAGGTAGAGCGTGTCGTCCACTACTCGAGAGATCGCCGGTTCGATCCAGTCCCGTTGGGCAAGATACTGACGCCCAAATTGCTCCCGAAGGCTGTGCCATCATTGTGTGAATGAGTATTTCGATTAAATCCTGATGGGCAGGTTGGCATCTTGCATGCCAGACTGCCCATCAGTGTATGAATGTGTGTGTGAATGGGTGAATGCAAGACAAGAAAAGCGATATAGAAAAGTCCATTTACCATATAAACACTGATTTCCAACACGGTGGAACATCACAACACAATACAAACTATTTCTTTTCGAGCATAACCCAACCCTAAGTTTATCTAATGATCAACCCTGTAAAAAGGAGTAGAGGAGGAAGGAAATTTGTTGAGTACACTCGGCCTCCTGATACTGAGATACCGAGTGATGACACACTTGGATCATATCAGTTCACCAGTTTAAAGTGGAAGTTGGACTGTGTGTCTGATGCTCCTTGTACCTCCTGCTGCTCTTAACAGCCAATGACACTGTAGGAATGTGGCGAGTGTCAAGTTTATGGCTGGTCGTGCAGTACAGGGAAATCCGAGTACACACTGTCACAATGTTTTCTGTACATGTTTTTTTCATATTGTGCTCCATAGTTGCTATATCTTGAGAAGCCTTAAGACCAGTTTGTCAAATTATGTTTGAGCTGTGAGTTTTAAATACCAGTTGTTGTAAATTCTTTCATTGTCAAATGGCAGCCTCTGCCATGGACAGGATAACCTCATCAAATCATTCCCCTGCCTGCTGGCCAATTACACACAGGTGGCCTCAATCCACTGAGGCCATTCATTCCCCTCCCCCTGATTGCCAACTGCAGTCAGGTGTGTTGCTTCAAAGACTATATAAGGCCCACAGCAGAACCAGCAGGCTCTCTGCTGCATCATCCAACCCTCTGGCCATGCGTCCCTGCGAATGTAAGCCTGTTCTTTGACCTATGTTAATTTGCAACCCCTTGTTTTCAAGCCAGTTATTGACCACAGCTTGTAATTGTTCATTTGTTATTTAGTATTTAATTTATATTACTAATTTGATTTATGTATTCTTTTGCACTGCAGAAACCATGGTTTGGATGCCAATAAACCCCCTTAAACTGATTTCGTCGTCCGCTCTCTTTGATTTGAGAATCTTAGGCGGTTGGCCCTGCCGGAACCCAAGAAAGTTTTATTACCAGTGAACTACTAAAATGTCAGTAACATGGTGTCAGACATTGAGTAATCCAAGATAGCAGCTCAATAATTTATGAAGAGCACTTGGCTGTCATCGAGAGTCATAATCCGCAATTATCTTAAAATGATAGTAGCTATGACGATGATGTGTGTCACTCTGACAACATCTTGACTATCGTATATAGAAGGGATTATGGAAAATAAATGAGATTTGCCTTCCTATCCACTGAATAGATCTTATGTGGTTTTAAACTGATGGTCAGTGTGATAGCAACGTTGATATCAGGTATTTATGTTTTATAGACTTCTTATGGATTTCTCCACCCTGTTGTTAAGACACAGTTAGGTGTGGCCGCTCCATTTGTTTTATCAATTTTCTGATATATTCAGCTGATGTCATCCTCTTCTTTAAGATGTCCTCTGATACGACACGATGCAGTCGGATTGATTAGAAGTCGTTTTCTGTGTTCTGTGTAATGCTCTTTCACCTAAAGAGAGCTGTAATGCAACACAAATGCATGAAATGAAACCTTTTACTCCACTACATTTGTCTGACAGCTTTAGTTATTTTTCAGAGTACATTTTTTCATCCCTTTTTAATTTCCTAATCTTAAATTAAACAGTAAACCGTAAGTGATAATCGAGGAGTTTTTGTGGTCTGTCGTCCAAGTTCAAGCCACATTTATGACTTACAATCAGTAGATGTTGATGTTTTTTTATCCTTCCTGATTATTTCTAATCTGCTGCTTTAAGTAAGTTTATCAGTTTACACTTTGCAAAGGAGGAAGTGTTGTTTTAATTATCCACCCATGCCAATTTGTGTTTGCAAATCCCTCTGTTGTAGAGATATCAGACAGTCTATGGGAATGCTCTCAGTTCACAGAGTAAATAAGGATTATTAGACATTATGGACATGTAGAATCCGTCTCCTAATTATAAATGATCTGAAGGTGTGTTCCTGATCCAAATACATCTTTTGCTGAGCCTACTAGTATTTATTTAACCAACAGAGGGAGCCAGAGTCCACAAATACAGCCTCCAAACTTGGACAGATCCAGTAATATTGTAGACATCCCACAGCACATTTCACCAATCAAGTGAAGTGAAGTGAAATTTCACCAATCAAGTCCTTTTTCAGTGGAACGGCAAATTTTAACAGTTTAACACATGTCCACGTCATGACCTCCCAGCTCTGCACTCAAATATCTACACCAAGCTAAGCTGACTGAGCAAGAGTCAGTTCTGTATGTTCATTGTTTGCACCTTCCTCATTTAATTTGCACTTTAATTACTATAAAATGATGGTAATTATTAAAACCCTAGGCGTTACCTTATATATTTGAGTCCTGTTTGATACATTTGTTTTTGCCAACTGCGGCAAGTCCCACGAGCCTTATGATGACAAAAACATCAGTAATGTCATTTAATATCAGAAATGCTCTATAATAGTATAATAATGTTTTGAGGTACTTGTACTTGACATTTTAAACTTGTACTCCACTACTTTTTAGAGGGAAATATTGCACTTTTTACTACATTAAATTTATTCCACAAGTAGTCGCTTTGCAGATTAATATTTTACAACAAATATATCAATTATGATGAGTTTATGAATCAAGCAATTAATTGCGATTAAGTATTTTAATTGATTGACAGCCCTTGTAAATACTGATAATACTGTACTTTTACTTCATTTTAAAGTGGAGACTTTGCTTACAGGATTGTTTTATTGCTCCTTTAACTAAAAAAAAAAGGATGTGAAGACTTCTCTTCTCCCTCTGCCAAAATAATGTAAATAACAGGAGTGAGATGACGACTTAAAACCAGATGAAGCCAAAAACTTCAAGATAACAGAGCAGTTGATGTAATTATCTTTTAAAGAACTTTTAAAGTGTTGAAACTTTGCAGCTTCCCCAACGTCATCCTGCAAGAATCTCTATTAATATTCTTCAAGAAATATTCTGCCATAAGGTGAAGAGTATGTTCCAGATGTCCACACATACACAGCAGATGATTTAGATATGTCTCTTATATATAAGACTCACAATCAACTGTACACAAACACACACATATCTCATCTCACCAGGTGCCTTTTATAAGCCTGCTGTAGAAATACTCCCTTCATTTCTATTTCTTACCATCTGCCTTTCGTCACAGCGCTCTGCAACTCCTCGCTGCTCACTCCCTCATGTTTTACTCCATCTCTGTCTCCCACACCGTCTACTGTCTTTTGACTCTTTATTTTTTATGTCGTGCCACGTTGCGGGTGGAACTCCTTCCTGCTGCCAGCTTCTAAAACTGGCAAACATGAAGCAGTCTTTCCAGTTTGGTACTTTACATATAAGCCAACGTGAGGACAGTAAAATAGAAAAAATCGGAGGCAAGATTGACCTTACCAGCTTACTTAAACCCTCAAATGTCTCATATATAAAGTTAAAGGAATTGTTTGATGTTTTGGGGAATATGCTTATTCACTGTCTTGCAGGTGAGAAGATACCACTTCCATATCTCTCCATTAAATAGAAGGCTAGTAGCCAGTTAGTTTAGCTTAGCTAAGCACAAACACTAGAAACGGGGAAACTGCTAGCCTGGCTCTGTCGAAAGGTATAAACATCTGCCTACCAGCACTTCTAAAACTCACTTATTAACAAGCTATATCTTGTTTGTTTAATCAACGTATCCTCATACAACGATTCGCATGATATCTTACAAAAAGTTATTTTCAATTTTTCGTGCATTTTCCTACGAATGTCAAGAAACACGAGCGATTCGTGCGCCCGATAAGCCCCGGCGGTGTTTAGTCAACAAAACTACTTGGTTAGGTTTAGGAAAAGATTGTGGTTTGGGTTAAAATAACTATGGAAGTGGTGTTACTTAACTAAGGAAGTTACGTAACAAATACTTCAACGTTTGGGTTTAAATAAATACGGAAGTGATGTTACTTAAAGGTGCTGAATTTGAAATTCATAGCATATCTCTTGGTGACGGTTCTTGGTGACGGCTGAAACGACGGTTTGCAGCTAACGTTGCTAACAGTGCAAACAAGGGCAACAAAATCCCTAGTTTTTTTTTTCTTCCTATATTGAAACAACCCTAAAAGTTGATATGGAAATAATTTTATTAGGAATGATTTCACAACCCCCAAATATGTGCTGTCTAACCGCGGATACTAAAGACATTATATATACATCTGTCAGCTTATTATTCGTGAGTAACCTACACAACACAAAGTCGGCAAGATGAATACATATCTATCAGCTCATCCTTCAGTAAAGCTGTGTTTTCCATGTCAACTGTTCGCCACAGGCTCTTTGAGAGTGAAGTTACCATTCATTACCTTACCTTGCCTTACCTTACTTTACGTTACGTTACCTTACCTTACCTTACCTTACATTACCTTACCATACCTTGCCTTACCTTACCTTACCTTACCTTACCTTGCCTTACCTTACCTTACCTTACCTTACCTAAGACTTATTACTAAGAATTGTTGTGTTTCCGTTACCTTAGAATGAGTCTTTCATATGTACATAGGGAGCGGGTCCTCCATGTTGCTCCACCATGTTTCTATAGAGCCCAGAACAGACAAACCAAACACCGGCTCTAGAGAGAGTCTTTCACGTTTTTATGTCACAGAGACGTTACGTTATGGAGAATATTACTCCGACTCGCTTGCGAAACTGCAGCAACGTAAGTCGCAGAGTACAAAACCGTGGTACCACCAGCTGCCGTCTGACTGTAGTGTTATTATGGTATGGATAGCCTCTGAGCGAGGCGAACTGCGTTACCACGGCTTTGCACTCGACGTTACTGAAGTCTTAGAAAGGGAGGAGTGAGCGGAGGGGTACTCAGTTGGTTGCAATCTGCAACCACACCATTAGATGCCACTAAATCTGACAATCTGTACCTTTAATGCTGGAAAAAAGCAAACAAACATGAACGCCTCACATCAACCAAAGTCCGTCATTCAAGGTCATTAAACCCAGATTTAAGAGATATAGTGATTTATTGTCAGTGCACACCCTCACACATCCAAATCTGCATTCATACAACCGTCCCGGTAAAAACATTTATACACTGACATACTGTGAAGAAGAGAGAAAGAACACAGTTCAAACACAGTTCAAAGACATGATGTACTGTATGAGTATATTTAACATTCCTGTTGAATGACGGAAACACAAAGTCATACTGACACAACAACAGACAGCTGACTGCAGGTTAACACAGTCATACAGCAAAGCAGGCATCTGATTGGTTGGTTTGATTTTACAGTGGCAGGTTTATTGGCTAAATAAATGGACCTACGGGGAGTAAGAGCCAACCTCTTTCTCTACACACACACACACACACACACACACACGCTACCAGACCCTGAGGTAGAGAATTACAGGTATTAGAGTGGCAGACAGACAGGTATGTCTGCTCTGCTTCAGATATGAGCTGAAAGCTCTGTGAGCCGACCGGCTTAGGGCACTTTAATAATACACCTCTTTGCAACTGTGTGTGTTTGAGTGAGTGTGTGGGTGAGTGTGTGTGTGCGTGTGCGTGTGCGTGTGTGTGTGTGTGTGTGTGTGTGTGTGAGAGGGAGAGAGAGAGAGAGTGTGCCACCAGAGGGATCTGTTACGCACACATGAAAGAAAGGTGCCTCAGTATCAATCATTAACTGTTAAAGTTACTGTTAAATTAAATTCCAAAAACCCAGGTGTTATAAAAGTCAGAATATTTCTTCCAAACTATATATGTGAGTTTCTCAAGAGCCAAACTCGATGTTAAGTTTTTCAACCACTGGCTAAAAGAGGGGCAACCTACATTTTTCCAACACAGAGCAATCGAACCCCTGGCTTGTAGTTGACATAGGTTTTTTTCTCTATGAGTTTAGGCACCAATCGTTTGGATAGATGCTTAATATACATAGTTTAAGACTTAAAGGTATCGGAGATGTTTTAATTTGAGAGATATATCGTATCACAGAAGTCCAAAATTGTTGAGCCTTCTCACATTCCCACAAGCAATAATATAAAGTACCTTGATAGCATTGGTCAGGGATTAATGTGATCTAGATACACAGTAAATACAGTGAATTTATGTTAAATCCCTCCTGTGTTACAGCTCGCTGATAAAGATCATCATAATATACGTTTATCTATAAAAATGTTGATAAGATTATGACTTAAAACATTGCATGAAAATTGCATTATAAGAAGGAGATTTTGAGGTTTTCCTCTTTCTTTTGATGGTCTCTGGTAAAGTGGCTCCATATAGAGCAGTGAGAGCTGTGAAGGAAGAATTCGTTGCTCCAGATTGAGCTGGGTCACACTCGCTAATCCCCGACCCCTACCTGTCTGACTCCTACAGAGTCATGGGAAAAAAATTCTCTCACACGCACTCACTTTGTCCCTCCTCCAAACTCTCTTTTCTCACCCAATCCTCCCTCCAAATCCCTCCTGGAATCTCAGACCTGTGTGTGAACCAGTCTGCGGTCTGACTGATATGAGTTTTTAAAGACGGAGACCGATACTGATCCCTCTGGATTGAAGATGCTGACGGGCCTTCATATCCCTAAATCTGACTACTTTTATGACAAATAAGTTAAAGTATCCTCTCTGAATTTACTTGTCAGTGCAGAAAATCCTCTGGAACAAAGATCTCGGACATTAAACCTCCACAGATAACAGATAACAGTACTAATAATTATCATAATTTACCGAAATATATGTCTCTCATTAGAATCAGCTGACATTTCAAACTTCCCATCATGTCGATCATATCACACACACAAGACCACATCTAATTTTGAATAAACCCAATATTAACCCAAGTTTTTGTGAGGAAGTTAAACTAAAAACTACATTTTACGAGATAACATTGAACACGCCATGATAATATTAAAATGTACCTTCGCCCAATACTCATTTTTACTGAATAGAGCCTGAGCGCACCATAATATACATCAATGGCACCACCCGTTAAGATCTTGTCCTGCCAATTACACAGATTTGTTATTCACAGTAGCATTATCAGGGAAACAATAGGGTGGGTCTGGCTCAGCCGTCGCCATGTGGAGGCAATAGAAATGCTCCCAATTCCGTATTGAGCACCTTTTAACGTAGAAACATGAGCACGGACTCAATCTTCTCATGTAACTCTCACAAGCTGCTGCAGTGTGTTTTGGAGAGTAAGAAGGTTTCCTCTCGTGTGATTTGTTGTTGGCGCTGACTGTTGTTTGTGCTCATGTGCTGAACAGGAAGTATTGATTTGCTCCAGTTATTACTACCCCCCTCTGATGTGGTGTTCCAGTTTGATTAATTAAATACTCACTCAACATGATCAATATCACACTGGGTGTCCATGTAAAGCACTTAAGTAGAAGTATACATAAAGGTTATATATTTGTATTATTAAGAAAGCAGATTTAGTGTATGGTAGCAGCAGTACAATAATATTATGGACTTCATCTGAGAACCTCGTGATGTTTACAAGAATGTATTTTTATTAATGTGGAATATCAAACAGCCTACTTGTACATTTTAAGTATAAAAACAGACTTACTGGCATAAACAATAACCTTTTCAAAGATGTGTGCTAACCACACAGCAGCTGCCTCGGGCTTAATAACCACAGCAGGCAGCGACTGCATTGCTTTTAGCAGCTGATATCCATGGCGAGTTTCACTTTTAGCTTCCAGCCTCTCACACTGTATTTAGGTGTCAGCCTCTGCCAGCCGCGGTGACACGTGTGTGGGGTGTTTCAGCAGTTAGCCGTCGTTAGTGGTTTCAGTATTTTCTGCAGCTTAACCAGAGATGAGCTCATCTTGTGTTGCTGCTGTTCTCCTCACTCACACACAGAAATGTCTCAGGATGTGTCTCGATGTCAAGAATGTGGAAGTAACACCTTATCTTGTTGCTGGTCATGTTTTGTGCATACTTTTATGTCTTTTGATGTTCAGTTTTGACAGAAGTATTTCATCACATGTAAGGTAGCAACTAAGGTTATTTTCACTGTCACTATTAATCTGTCAGCTATTTTTAAGAATAATAGATGAATCCTCTTTAAATCAGTATAAAACAGTGACCAAACTGTGTTGTAGCCGAGTTTATTCGGTCCAAACTAGTTGATGGAAAAGCGCCCAATACACATCTTTTTTCATGCATTTCTAAAGTTTGCTTAAAATTCACTTCACAGTTGAATGCAAACATGGCTAATGTCATACTTTCTTTAAATGTACTTGCACTCAGCACATGCAATAACTAGATGTTTGCTTTGTAATATAGTTGTAGCCTACTCTAAAAATCCCAGAAAGCCTTCTTCTACTTCAGAGGGATGTTTTGATATATATATATATATTTTTTTTATCCCTAGCAGCATTTATTTGTGTGCGTCTTGTTTGTACCAAGCTACACGTTGCAAACAGGCTTAGCGTTTTACACTAGTGACAGCCGGGAGTCACTCCCAAAACATCCATTGTGACTGTGTGAGTGTGTGTGTATTTGTGTGCCTATGTGTGAGACACCAGACAATCCATTGTTATGTGTTTGCTGACATGGTGCATCATCTGCGGGGTTTGTTACTGTTGCTTTCCCAGCAGCACAATGAACAGGCAATGCAGAGATGCTGAGACCGACACTCCACGGCTTTATTTAGCTGAATGACACAAACACACACACACACAAACACACGCAAACACACACACACACACACAAACACACAAACACATCATACACAGTAGACAGAAAGAGAGCGAGAGAAATGTGTTTTTCTCAAAAGGAGAGAGAGGACCAGAGTTCAGACATTTTTACAGTAAAAGAAATCATTTTATTCAGCCATGGCAAGAACCATGAATAATACTCTACTGGAACACCAAAAATAACTCACAGTTCATCCACAACACCAGACCAATAGCTTCATAGCTTCAGACATGACCAGAAACAGTGAATTTAACTGCCAGTCTCATAGTTAAACTTACAGCAGAGCGGAGACTAAACTAAACTAAACTGAGTAAATTTGGTTCGATTGCAGATAGATATCGTTAATACAAAGTTAACATGATCTTGGGTTGATAAACTGGAATTTAAACTAACTGTAAGACAATCTATTTATCTATTTATTTTCTTAATTATGGCACAGTTTATTTATAGTAGGGGTGGGAAAAAAATCGCTTCAGCTATGCATCACGATTTCTTTTTTTTTGTTGCCAGAAATTATATATTTGCTTCATTTGAGTCTATGCAGAGGTAGAAGGAAGTTTCCACTTTTATTGTTGTAGTCTGAGTAACGTGACGTCGTATCCGTTCCGTATCCGTCAACCAAAACAAACCGCGAAATGAGAAAGTAGAAAACAGCGGAGGGTCTGCGTGGATACGACCTGCACTCTCACATGTTAAATCCAACGTGGTAAACACTACACATACAGTAAAGTATGGAAACACTTTGTGTTTCACACATTGCCAGGAAAAGCAGAGCTAGACATCACGACTAAAGCTGCATGCTAACTCTGTCATGGAAAGGAAACGTTATTGTATTGCGGTAACGTGCGGTCAAGCCAGCCGTCACTCTCATCTCCATGGTCAAAAAGGCCGACGCTACAACTGTAGAGCACCCATATACTGACATTTATGTTAAATACATTCAAACAGCTCCGATGGAGCTGATCATGGATGTATAAAGAGAAAGGAGCTGACGGGAGAGCTAGAGACGGACTTGGTGGAGTTAGCGGAAGTATACATGTGTGACTACGTCCGGTTTCCAAAATAAGGTGTAAAGGGAACTGTATATACAAAATAAATATATGGAAACAGGATTGATTGGATTATATTATAAATTAAAAAGAAATTACCACTAATTTATTCTATGATTTTTTTTGGTAGATGAAAATAATATAATAAATAATGCCTGACAATGCCTGATATATTTGACTTCAGGACATCTCTGACTACATACATGCTGAAAATCAAACATTTTTACTGTATTAATTTAGATATTTTCCAAAGTAAAAGTCCCTAGAAGTTTATGATTCAACTTTTCCCCATGGCTCAGTGTTAAATAAGTTAACAAAAATCACAATAAATCATGATATCGAATCGCAATACTTAAAAATCGCAATACATATCAAATCGGCACCCAAGTATCATGATGGTATCGAATCCGGAGATAGGTGTATCGTCCCAGCCCTAATTTATAGTTGTTGTAAATTCATGTATAAACATATTTCTGTACTTCCCAGGAATAAACACAACAGAACAAACACAGAATCATCCCTTTCATCTTCCTGCTGTTTGTGATACGACCTCTGATAATTAAAAACACAACATACAGAACATGCAGTACAAACAGCCTTGTGTGTTAAGTCAATAGAAGCTGTTATCAAGGTTTAGCTCAAGAACATCCTCTCCTTGCTCAGTGCTGTATGTATGTGAGGTGGAAAGAGAGGGAAAGAGCGAGAAAGATGATGACAAAGGAAAGCTCCGTCAGAAAAAAAAAACTTTCATGAATTATTCAACTCTCCTTTTGTCTGCTCTCCATTTATCTCTCAATCCTCTCTTTTTCTGCTCTCTTCCCCGAGCTGCTTCACACTCTGACAGCTTTATTGTAGCTGCTGGGAGCTCCTCAGTGTGTGTCTGAATGTGTGTTTCTATTCTCGTGTAAAGCTCAGGGCGTTTGCGATGTGTGTGTGTGTGTGTACTGTGTAATAGTGCAGTTGTGTACACCCCCCCAACTACGTACACACACATGCACACCACTTTAAATAGCCTGGTAATTAGACAGGCAAATTACAGTCCTTTCTGCCTGCCTGCAGCTGAGGACTGTGGGAAACGTAGGCAGCTTAAGTGTTTTCTTTTATTGCAACGATGGCAGAGCACCAGGAGTGGTTTTTTTTATTATTATTTCTAAAGGCAGAGGGAAGAAAGGAGGCAGAGTTAGTGTGATTATCAGTGGATTCAAAGTTCATCACGACGTTGGTTAGAAGGAGCAGAGGAGTGTAGGAAATACCTGCTGATTAATTGTTTGTTTAAATGGTGTTGAAGCACCCACAGAAACAGGAGGCGTCAGGGGCGCAGAGGGGAAGATTTCTGGGAATTTAGAAAACAGAAGTTGACAAAAACAAGTAAAAAGAGACACGGAAAGACAAATATCTTGCTTTCATTGATTTACTGGTAGGGCTGGGCAATATGAGGATATATATCGTCAAAACTATATAAAAATGTCTATTGTATATATTTTTCTTTAATGCCTATATCGCGATATAGGCTAGGTCTATATTTATTTATTTTTTTCTTTATAATTTCACTTAAAACTGTTATGTTTATTTTGCACTCAAGTTCTTAAAATGAGAAAACACTCAGTACTTTGAATTTATTTTTTTATTTAATAATTATTTATTTATTATATTCATTTTTTTTTGTAAATTTAATTTTTTTAGCAATTAATTCACACAAGAGTATACAAAAATTGGCTTAACCATGAGGTTGTTTCATACAGACTATTTATTTCTTGAATTACCAGAAAATATGCTAGATCGTGCTATAAAACGTTATCGAGATATGAAATGACCTATATTGGGATAGAAGATTTTGGCCATATCACCCAGCCCTATTTACTGGTAAACTAGAAATTATTGAGAGAGTGTATGTACCTCCACTAGGACTCCACAACCCTCTAGATACACAAGGTTATTAATAGAAAGTGTGGGTTTTTCTGTGTTTTAATAGTCTGTGTCTGGATCTCAATCTCCATCAAATACACATAATCATGTTGACTGGCTGATTTGAATCATTAGTTATTACAATTTTAATTTAGCTTATTGCTGTTGAACCATGTATGAATGAAATGGCATTAAAGGATCAGTGTGTAACATTTAGGGGGAATATTAGCAGAAATGGAAGATAATATTAATAATATGTTTTAATAAGAGTCGTCGTGTTTTCGTTACCTTAGAATGAGCCGTTTATATCTACATAGGGAGCGGATCCTCTCCACGGAGTCGGCCGCCATGTTTCTACAGTAGCCCAGAACGGACAAACCACTGTGTTGACTTTTCCTGCTTGGGCCGGAGACGATAACGTTACTTGTTTCCGTCCCCGCCGCTCTCTCTCTCTTGCTTCACCACTCACTTCCCACTTCTGCTCCAAATGAACTACGCTACCTTTACAACAACTGACTCTAGAGAAGGCCATTCGCGTTTTCGTGCCAGCCACCATAGTTCTACACGCTTGGCACACGGGAGAAGCTTGAGTTGGTTGCAATCTGCAACCTCACCGCTAGATGCTACCAGAACCTTTAAAGGATCAGGGGCAAAAAAAACATGATTGGCACATCTGAGAAATGTTGATAACAGTCACTTCAAACAGAGTTTCTGGCATTGGGCCCCTCAGTCTGTACCTGCTAGGCCTGTGTGGTAATCCATCCATGCATCACCTCCCCGGTAGAGATAATAATCAGACGAATAAACGAATGCTGCATTCTTGCGAATACTCGTACCATGCCAGAGATGATACACATGTCAGCGTCCTGTAATTACAATATTGAGGAGAGTAATTTCCATGTCATTGTTTCCCTGTTGTACCAACAAGATGTCTTATGAATTGACATTTGAGCTGTGTCAGCAAGCAGAGAACATTGTATTTTAATTCAGCGCGTGCTAATTACCTCGACAAATGGGATGCCAGATAGCTTTTAATCCCATTGTTCCCGGGAACGAGCTGACCAGCTGATTCTGCACAAGCTGGTTTCTGCTGATTACACACACACACAAACACACACACACACACACACACACACACACACACACAGAGTCACGCAGGTAAGCAGATTCCACGCAGACAGGTGTAGCGGCATTCACACTCTGTGACTTGTTTGTAGTTTTAATATTTGAAACTGGTCCAACTGGGAGTGCAGCTCTCTGTCTCATCTCGCCTCTAAGACACAAACACAGTGTTTGACTCAGTCAGCTGGATCAACAGTTACATATAGTAGGTGCAGGTGTTGCCTTTTGCTCTCAGAAAGGTGACTCAGTCGCCCGTATATACGATCGAAACAATATGACATGAACACGGCATAAGATAGATACTCGATATCTAAAGAGTTTGGAGGCTGGCGTCATTTTTTCAAGCATTTGGAAAACCAAAACCACAACCCTAACTAGCTCGCTACATACAGTAGTAGTTTTTGTGTTCACCAAACACATTGGTTAGTCCTCATCCTAAAAGCTATTTTTTCTTGTTACATTAAAAGTAAAAATGTACCATTTGAAAATACAAACGAGCTTTCTTTTTTGTCTTGCATGCATTTAGCTTTAGCTTACATGATATCATGTAAATAGCCTCCCTCTTTTACAGGATTCTCCCATTAAAATGAGGCAGCTAAAATCATTAAAAAGTCAGTAGAAAACAGTGTTTTCAACAGTGTTGAAAGAAGTATTCAGAGCCTTTACCTGAGTAAAAATACTAATACCACACTGTGAAAATACTCCACTACAAGTCAAATTCAGTCATTCAAAACCTTACTATAGTAAAAGCATGTTAGTATTATCAGCAACTTTAACTTAAAGTATGAAAAGTAAAAGTACTCATTATGTAGTAAATTGTTTCCTGTCATTGTTTTACTATTGTATCTATATACTACTATTATACAACTCTTACTTAGACTATTATATCTGGTGTTTCTGGATTAATAATACTGCTGCATTAATGTGTATGTTGCATTTTAACTTCTTTATATCCTGTTGGCTAATTTAATCTACAGCAATGCATCATGGTCTATAAAATCATCATATGTTTGAGGCGTCGTTGTCCTGTGAGAACCACGTATCTCTAAAATGTCATAAAACAGCCCTGTTTTCAGCTTTGTGACGATGCATATTCCAGCTGATCCAAGAGGCTTTTTAAAGAGTTTATTTAGCTTAGGAAGTAGGAAGATTTTCTCAACACATTAAGGAATACTTCATCCTTCAGTTTATCACAAACATTCAACATCTGGAGATACATGGTACATGTACAGGACGTGTATAGTAAGGAAAGTACCTTGAATTTGTTCTTAACTACAGTAGGCCTACTTGAGTTTATGTAACTAGTTGCATTCCACCACTGATTTTCAACCAACTCATGTAGATGATGCTATCTTAATAAGATAGCTTGCTACAGCTGATACAATCTGCCAGTAATAGTTGTTATTTTCAGGGAAAATCGGTGGTCGCCGGCTAGATAGTTGCACATAGGCAACAACATAAAACAAATACGTACCAAAAGATACAAGAATATATACATGTAGATAGCAGGAGAGCAAGGTCACTGATATCAGTAACCTCTCAAGTGTGAACGTCTCAGTACAATCAAGACTTCTGTGTGTGTGCGTGTGCGTGTTCATGTTCGTGTGCGTGTGTGTGTGTGTGCGTGTGTGTGTGTGTGTTGACTCCATGACTGGTTTAATAGAACTGGTTCTATAGGGTCCTTTGTGTGTCACAGTCTGCTGGTGACAAAAGCTGACTTAATGGAGTGGTGCTGAGTGGTAGAGGCTGATACACACACACACACACACACACACACACACACACACACACACACACACACACACACACACACACACACGCACACTCTATAGCCTATAGATACTGATGGAGTTACTGCATGAACATCAGAAGTAGTTATTTGACCAGGGTGACCAGACATCCTGAAAAATTTAGGTCAGTCCTGAAAATTAGTCTAAACCCGAGTTTTGATTAGTTATAGCCTAATAAAACATTAAATAGTGATTGTTGTAAAAACATTATTTTAGTGTTGCCCAGAGACGGACACCGTTAATGTCAGTAGCCTGAATTATGACTGTTGTAGTTTTTTTTAGCCGTGTACAGTAGTGCTCTGTTTTTGCACAGGTGGTTTGGGTTGTGTGTGTGCCAAAGATTTGAGATATCCATCTTTGAAGCTTTGCCACTTCTCCAGAAATATTGAGTGAAAGAATTTAGTTTGTGCTGCTCAAAGTACTCCAAAAAAAATTACTATTTTGAGTAAGGAAAACCTTTTTAAAATGTAGTTTAACTTTACTGTTGTGAAGTACAATATAAACGTCAAGATTCTAAACTTGAAAAATAAGTTATGCGAAAACACAGTCTCTCCACTGTAACCATATACAATTCATTAAGATAATAATAGCTCAAATTCACACTAAGCTCATGTCAAACATTTGTAAATATCAGCATCAGTGCGTGTGTATGAACATGTGTGGAAGTAGCAGCACTTTAATGATTGTGGGAACTGTTGCTGCTGTCACTGTTGCCATGGTCCATTCAATAAAATGACCTTTACAAGCAGACAAGGCCTTTGAATGATGTGACCTGTGTTTCCCTCTTAAATGTTAATGAGCTGTGTACTCTGGGTGGTCTGCTCATTCATTAAACAGAGAAATGACGTTTGTAATCTATATTATGAATACATTAGGCCTGTCAATTGATTAAAATATTTAATCATGATTAATCGCAAATTAATCACCCATTTTTTTTATCTGTTCAAAATGTACCTTAAAGGGAGATTTGTCTGAAGTATTTAATACTCTTATCAACATGGGAGTGGTCAAATATGCTTGCTTTATGCAAATGTATGTATATATTTATTATTGGAAATCAATTAACAACACAAAACAATGAGAAATATTGTCCAGAAACCCTCACAGGTACTGCATGTAGTATAAATAATATGCTGAAATCATAACATGGCAAACTGCAGCCCAACAGGCAACAACAGCTGTCAGTGTGTCAGTGTGCTGACTTGACTATGACTTGCCCAAAAACTGCATGTGATTATCATAAAGTGGGCATGTCTGTAAAGGGGAGAGTCGTGTCATTCACATATCTTGAGGTCAGAGGTCAAGGAACCCCTTTGAAAATGGCCATGCCAATATTTGTTTGCCAAAATTTAGCGTAGGTTTGGAGTGTTATTTAACCTCCTTCATGACAAGCTAGTATGACATGGCATTCCTTAGGTTTTCTAGTTTCATATGATACCAGAATCTTCACTCTATCGTCACTCTTGAGCCCGCTACAACCTAAAATTCTCAAGTTGCGTTAATGCGTTAAAGAAATTAGTGGCGTTAAAACAAATTTACATTAACGTGTTATTATTGCGTTAACTTTGACAGCCCTAGAATATACATTTGTGGTTTTAGTCAGATTCTAGTGGCCTTTCTGCTTTTAACAAGGTGAGGGACAACACCACTGAGATTTATTTAGCAACACTATTTAGACCTTGGTCTGGCTGGACACCACCAGTCCAACATTCAGGCTCAGAGCCAGAGACCAGAGGAGGGGCTGCAGTCTGCAGCTGGCTTAGTGACGGCTGCACCTGGTTCAACTGAGGACTCTCAAGCACATTTCTGCTGTTCAGGGAATGATGCTGTTCTGAAGAAAAATACAAGAACTGGCTGAGACGCCTGTCTGTCTGGCAGAGGGAGTCTAGTGTTTGTGTATTAAATAGTTGTTGTGGTATTAGTAGTTTTACTTACTAGTATTTTTACTTAAAGCAGCAGTGGGTAGAATTGGAGCAAATATGATTAAAAAAAGTTATTTTTATAAAATGGTCACTATATCCTGACAGTAGTGCACGAGACGGGTAATCTGAAAAAAATCATGTGCCTCTGTGTCCTCCAGTGCTCCTAATGGCATCTGCAGGATTTCAAAGACCGGAGGAAAACAACCAGTCAGAGCTGAGCTGGAGCCTGCCGTCTCTGAGCAGCTGTCAATCACTCACGAACTCCGATCAAACGGTCAAACTAGGCAGCGCTGATCAAATATGAATCAATATTCTGTTACTGTAATGCCTATTTCTCTCCTCAAATGTTTTCAGAAACATCTTGTAGTGTACTGTTTAGCTGTAAAATGAGAAAGTTGCATTACAGTAGCAGATTATTGATTCATGAGGAGATGCAGAAGTCTAGTTATCTCTTGGAGCACTTGAATTACAATATGCTGAAAGGTTATCATGGAATTTATGCCCAATGATAAGAAAAATATACTGCCTACTGCAGGTTTAAGTAAAAGATCTGAATACTACTTAGATAATGCCCTCTACACTTGTATACTGTGTCCAGCTAAAGTTTCCCTGTAGTTCCTCCTCCATCGACTGACGTAATTTACTGTCAGTGAACTAGACATAAAGAGAACACTGTCAGGTACTGTGGGAGTCATCAGCTTATCTTCTCCCTATGACTAATACATGGAAATATGCTGGCAGCAGTCCTTTATTGTTAGAGTCATGCTTACCAGATTGTTATACTGATATAACCTAGAAAATATACATACTAAAATAATGTAAATGGTGCGAGCATATTCATTGGAAATTCTTGCTTTTTTAGTTTGTTTCCTCCCGTTCTCTTTTAATTCCCTCCATCCTTTTTTCTTACCTTCATTCCAGATGTTTATTCTTTATGCATCCCTCCGTTTGTCCCAGTAATCTTGAGCTTTACACTTTATTTACTTCATGTCTGTCTGTCCAAAGAGAAGGTCAGTAAGACTAGACAGCATGTTACTTTTACAGTCTATTCTAGTGTATTCAGTATCAGACTGGATGTGGGAGCCAGTGTAGTGGTGCAGTATAACAAACAGATCTATTAACTTCCACGCTGTTGAACAACCAATTAAACAGTAACAGAGTGAAAGTGGAACATCTTTGTTTTGTCTCATTGCGCTGACCATCTGCAATCCACCGAGACTTATTAAGTTTGGGTTGCGCTCCCTGTGTTGATGCAAAGCAGCGGCAACATGCTGAAAACGAGGAGATGTGAGAGTGGAGACACAAACAGTAGAGAGAAAGAGGAAGGGAGGAGGTGAGAAACCCACAGAGAGGAGCAGAGTTTCCCAGATATTTGTGGAGGTCAGGTTGGACAGAGCGGCCATCGACAGGCGTCTGGAAAAGGCATCAGCGGCTGTGGTGCAGAATTCTTCTCTGAACGTGGTTTCTTAAAACAGCTGCAGGGCTGTTTCGGGTTGACGCATGTTAAGATTATAACTGGGTTGGAATAATCTGGTGAGCACATGAAAAACAAACATGGTGAGGATGGCAGGTTACTATAGCATAAGAACATCTTATAGCCTTTCACGTTGGGCTTCATACTAGAGCTGCAACGATGAATATATATATATATATATATATATATATATATATATACAGGTAAAAATAAGAGACTAAAGCAGCTGAGATCAAACAGACAGTTCAACACATGTGAAGTACAAAGTTCGTTTCATGACTAATAGATGTTAAGTCAACAGGACAGATCAACAGATGCTGCAAAGCCCCTGTAGCACATCATCACACTGTACATACAGCAGCTCTACTCGCCACGCATGCATAATAACACACATGAACGGCTGAAAAGGTTCAGTATGGCTCTGTGCTAGTAGACACATAATGCCTGCAAGATCCTCATTCCCTTACTGAATTTTATTTTCTCCGTGTTGTGAGGTCTTTTTCTTTGGATTTTCTTTTGTCCTTGTTCTTTTCTTCGACTTGTGTGGCTCATCATGGTATTATTTATTTCCAGGACAAAAATATGATATGTAGACTACCACCTCTCCAAAACCAAGAGTCCTGACTCTTATAATATCGCAAAATATCTCGTGATCAAACGTGACTTTAGTGTAAACAAATGGTGGACGACGGGCAGGAAGAATTAGCGATGTTAGTTTTTGCACTACTTTGTACCGAAAGTTCAAGAAGAAAAAAGAAAAAAAATATGGATGAAGTCATGGAGACATGTTAGATAAACACTTGTGTTGTTGCCACAAATTAACAAGTTGGTCCTCCTCTTCTGAGGTCCATTTGACTACTACTTTATGCTTCACGTTTGAAGTCCTCCTTCAGTCAGCTTGGTTCTCAATTGGCTATCGTTCTGTCCCACGTGACTGCGTCATCAGCTGTCCTCCAGGATCCCCACACACAACAGGATATCCCATCATAAATATTGTTGTTTAAAATTTACAATTAGAAATCGGTGCAGCCAGGACGGACTTCCGAGCCGATCGGGGGATTTAAAGAACACTCTTTACATACCTCACACCACAGGAATATCTGGAAAGATAATCTTTAGAACCATCGAAACATCGGGGCTTTGCTGACGATTGTCGGGAGGGAGGAATCGGGCCCCAAATCAGCTTGATTCTCGTGTAGTGTGTTCCCGACATTAGAAACAATAGAAAAAAACACCACATTACAAAGAAACCGTGATGATGAATGATGAATAAATCCAGTTCTACCTGGAATAATCCATTAGAACTAACTACACTGTGCTCTGTGATGATAATATGAGCTGAACTGGAAGAGCTCTATATATAGCAAATAATTAGAACCATAAACGCAGTGAATCATTTCGCCTTAACAACATGTGATTAAGTTTCTCTGTTAGACCAACAATAGCTCGTTTGTCTGATGAACAAAAGAAGCTAATGTGCAGGATATTTGTCACTTGGGAACGAGGGAATGTCAGAGGACGTAAAACAATGAGTCACGATGCTGTGCGTGTGTGTGTGTGTGTGTGTGTGTGTGTCTGTGTGTGTGTGTGTGTGTGTGTGTTTGTGTGTGTGTTTGGAAATGCATGTGTCTGTGCATGCACCGGGTTTTTGCAAACACCACAGTAGTAGCAGTACTTCCACTGCAGAACATATGCATGTTAGTCTGCATGCAGAAGCCAGCCTGCATGTTTGTGTTGTTGCATGTTGGCGTAGATCATTTATTGATTTGTTTTCATGTAGAAGGAGCACCATGAAGAATGCTGAGTCAGAAAAAAGACTGATGAAGACACAGTTTACAGTAGATCAATGATTTTACCTTGATATTGTTTGTTTTGCTAGTTTCTGATTTAATTGTATTGTGTGAAGTTTGCATGCAAGTTTATATGTTGTATGTAAACATTGGTATATTCAGTGGTGGAAGACGTATTCAGATCCTTTATTTAAGTAAAAGTATTAATACCACATTGTGAAAATACTCCACTACAAGTAAAAGACCTGCATTCAGCAATGCATCATGGTCTATAAGATCATCATCATGTTTGCTACGCTTCTGCAATGACGCTGTCGGTCGGGACGACGTTATCTGCTGTAACTGCCGTATGAGAGCAGTGGGGCACGCTCACATGCACAACATGCATTAAAAACATGCACGGCCGGCCCGGCTATGTCAACAAAGTACAGAGAAGCTCGGATTACAACACACACAGAGGGAGAGTGACTTCATTCTCTGCTCAGGTAGACATTACTCCTCTATATCTTCACATAGTCAATAGTTGTTTGCTACTATATTACTGATCTGGATATCATACTGTATAGAGAACCTTTAAGAAAACTGAAAGCTTTGCATTGATCCCCGAGATTAATATGAATGACACTGATCAGCAAATATGCCACACACAAGACGTCATCAATTAGAATGACTGTCTGTCTCAGTGTGATGAATAAAACATCACATTGGTGATTATGCTGACAGCAGACGTGTTAATCCAGAGTATTTGTGTCAAATTAGCCCATCACCTTTTATAGAAATGAGCAGTTTACATAAAGCAGGAGGGAGACCGTTATTTCTGTTATAAGAGTCATTTGTTCACACCTTTTATATTCATACAATACTCTCTCCGACTCTGCGTGTATCCTGTACGGCCACATTTCACACTACAGCAGATGTTTCCTGTTGCACCGTGTGGGAGAAATACATGTTTTTCTTGGAATATGAGCAACAGATGGTGAGAGCAGAACAGGAAAAAAGAAAGGTGTGTTGAGAGATAACGCTGAATCATGCCGCCACGCAGAGAGACGGGTGCATTTTTTAGCTGCCTGTGTGATCACATGTCTTTGTTACTATAAGATATAAAGGGATCACTCACACAGAGCTGAGACTTTGAGGATAAATGGGAGTTTTTGGGAGGAGGTTCTGAGGAGTGGAGGGATGAGAACTTTAATGTTTTACTGTAATGCGAATACTTTATATTTTACCTTGTTGAGCCCTGAGAGTCTTGCATTTATCATAAACATACAACACACAAAATGTTTTACATTGTATTCAACCTAGGGCTGCCAAATTTAACGCTATAATAACAATTTTTAATTAACCTCTTAAAAATCCAACGGGCTGCCGATATTTCGGAGGTTGTAGCGGGCTCAGTTTTAAAGCTAGAGTGAAGATACTGGTATCATATAAAACTAGATAAACCAAATGAATCCATTGGTACCAACCATGTCATACTAGCTTGTCGCGAAGGAGGTTAAATAACGCTACAAACTTATGCAAAATTTTGGCGAGGAAAAACTAGCATGACCATTTTCAAAGGGGTCCCTTGACCTCTGACCTCAAGATATGTGAATGAAAATCAGTTATATGGGTACCCACGAGTCTCCCCTTTACAGACATGCCTATTTTATGATAATCACATGCAGTTTGGGGCAAGTCATAGTCAAGTCAGCACACTGACACACTGACAGCTGTTGTTGCCTGTTGTACCCCTTTAAGGTACATTTTGAACACATAAAAATGTGTGATTAATGTGCGATAAATCATGATTAACTATGGACAATCATGTGATTAATCAACATGACAACCCTACTAAAGATATGTTACATGTGGAATTGGTTAAAACATCACTTTCTACACTGTGAGCACCAGAAATTACATTCCTTTCACCTCCATTCAGTTAAGGGAGATATATCAGACATGAATATAACAAATAAAATTAAAACTATGTGCACGTCTACAGCTAAAGGTAAGAGAGAAAATATGTTTTTAATGTTCTTATTGCCTTTTTTTCTGGCTGGCATATTTGTGCAACTACACTCTCTCTATATATATTAGCCCCTAGTGTAGTTTATTGTATCCCCCCTGGCTAGTTTAGTATTTCATCCAATTCAGAACTTCTTTCTCCCCATGCAGTAACTGTCTGAGCATTTATGACGTTAAAGTTTGACGTCTTGCTTTCTTATCTTTCTAAGAAGCGTGGTCTGCTCATGATAACCTGGGCTACTTAACTCTCCCTTGCTTGAAGATATCCTCACTTCCCTTAGAAATCAGTGGGATAAAGATTATGTCAGGGTTGCTAAGGTCTGATAAGGGAAAATTTCAGTCTGAATTTTGGAGTATAATCTGTGCTTTTGTGTTTGAGAGGAACAGTCGGTGAGAGCAGGTGCTGACCTCGAGCCGCAGGTCAAACATCCAGTTAATCATTCACAAAATGTCACATGAGGTCACATTGAGACACTCTCCCTCCTCTTCATCCCTTCATCTCCTCTAAGGTTTCTATCTTTATATCTCTACTCATCTTCTTCTCTATCTTGATCCATCCATTTTTATTATCTGGCTCTCTTGACCAAACAGTATTTTTAATACTGGCTCCACAGCAGAGTATAGATTTGATGATTAAAAAGGTGACCATCCACCATAACAACCATAAATTCAACGCCCTTAAAATGACACAGCACACACAGATGATGATAAATTATGGTGAGTGGCCAGAGACTGAGCAGTACTCCTTCTCATGAACACATGATAAAACACAAAGTCAGGAGGTCAGGTCTCGCTGTACTCGGCTCGTTGATTTAAATAACATTTCAATGGGAAGTCTCTTTGTAGATGTACATGATTGATTTAAGCAGTAGACAATCAGAATTAGACATAAACAAACACAAGGCTTTCATCCAGGAGACCGCTGTTCATGTCCTATACGTTAAGTTTCATTTTCATGTTACAACCAGTTGTTAGTGTCCCATGTTCATAATGTTATGTTTCATTTTTACTTTACAAACGTAGTAGTTCTAAACCTAACCATAGTCGTTTTGTTGCCTAAACCTAAGCAACTGTTTTTGTTTGAATTCACAATGTTAACCATGTGTTTACCGCAACCATAAAGTGACGCCAAGGGGTCCTGACAAAGCGTCAATATGTGACGAGTTGAGATGAGAACGTGTTGCTGGGGACCATGAATGTCTGAACCAAATTTCAGGAAAATTTGTCCAATAGTTGTCGAGAAATTTTGCTCAAAATCACAAATGTCAACCTACTGGTGGCAATAGAGGAAAAGTCACAGAATCGTCAAAGTTTTTAGGATTCATCCTCTAGGATTCATAGATGTCTGTACAAAATTGAATGGCAGTCCATTTAATAGTTGTTGAGATATTTCAGTCCAGCCCTGTCTCCTAATATTTACGTCCCCATACAACAAAATAGTATTGTGACTTACACTTCGAGGGAAACTTGTCACGGATTACGTTTTTTTTTTACGTATCACAGATACATTTCTAATGACAGTCAATGGAAGTCCACGTAGAGAGGAGGTCGGGGAGGTGGATGGGTCAAACAAACACAGGACTTTCACCCAAGAGGCCGCTGTGCGTGTGCCATGTGAAACCAAAAGTCAACATTTACTCATTATTTATGTCCGTAACTTAATAACCTAACAAACATTGTCATTTTAAGCCAAACCATGATGTTTTTTTACTAAACCTAACAAAATAGTTTTGTTGCATTTTTGTTTTGTTTTGTTTTGTTACAATTTACAACGTTAACAACTTGTTTAAAACTGTGACTGTAATCTAGGTCTTAGATTACAGTCACAGTTTTAATTTCCTAGATTCTAGGAGATTATGTTTCCCTCAAAACGTAATTGAAAATGCAGTTTAGCTGTATAGAACGTAATTTTGTAGGAGACAGGGTTGCTCAGCTTGGACCAAAGTGGTGAATCGACAGTGGTGATAGACAGAACATATTTGGGTGAAAATGACCCTTTAAGGTTCATTCAGACCCACCTGTTGTTATTTCTTAATCCAGAGGAGAGAATGTGGTCTTCACTTAGCTACTGGTTGGGTTTCGGGTTACTGAGTTCTTTTGAATAAATCATTTCCCTCTACATATTTCAAAAAAACAATTTTGGCTCACTTTGCTGTTTCCTCGTTTTGATTAGTTCACTCTGGAGCCAACTTCCTCTTTTCAAATCACATTGTTCTGTTCCATTTAAGTTTGCATATTGTACTCTATCTTTGTGATTAAGTGCTGAACTGCTTCTTTAGCAGTCCATTATCAAATGTTTGCTCATGTTGATAGCTCTTACTGTTTCGTCTTTAGATTTTTTTTTACTTCAATCTAACTTTTGTGCTTTTCACAACCACAAAGTTTCCCCTGAAACTGTTACTGTAAGTGAGATAAGGAGGAAACTGCATTGCATTCCTAAATGCTATCATCATTTATTTTAAAAACTAAGCGATAAGAGACGGTTGTTGTGGTCAGAGTAGGAGACAAAATAAATGATAAGTATTCAGGCGGGCGAGGACATCAAACCAGTGCGTGATTCTCATCTCTGAGTCTGTGAAATGCAAAGAAGCAAATGATGAAAGCAGCGGTTGTTTATCAGAACGTGACTCCTCCAGTTACCAGTTAATAAAAATGTCTAAATTCAGACACGAGCAGCAGGAATAGTGGTGTGTTTTCTTCGTCAAAAATCAGTGTGACTCCTGTCTGTGACCTCTGAGTGTGTCTGTGTGTGGTGACTTAAGTAGTGACAACATCACAGATACGGGAAGTGGCAGGGCTATCTGGTGAAGTTGGTTTCCTGTTGCGGTTTCTCACTTCTGCTGTTGATGTCAAAACGAGTTCAGCAACAACTCTCACTTCTTCTCACCACTGCTGGAGGAAGATATTATACTCAAGTGAAAGTACAAATACAGCTATGTAAAAAATACTCCTGCATTCAAAGTCATACTTAAGTATAAGTGCAGAAGTATTACCAGCAAGAAATTAAATTACACAACAAACATGTGACGTGAGGTGGATTTTAAGGTGAATCATTTCAGTTTATTTGTTGTTGCTTATTTTTGTCTTTAATCGTCCGTGTACAGTCAGATTAGCTGTTCTGATAAAAGCCTATTTTTTCATTCATTACTCACACATGATGTCAGCACAGCGCTCATCCATTATACACCAACACCCACAAATTCAGCCCCAGTGACTAATGTGTTTATAAGAAGCCGGGGCTCCTGTTCTTTACCCTGTCTGCCTACATGACTAACCACACCGCCGCCGCCGCTGTATCACAGCTATTTCTGTACTCGCCATCACCACCGTATTCCTGACATTTCACATGTATCTGCCTGGTATCTGGTGACCTTTCAGTGTCACTGACAGCTGTGTGTTAATAAGGAGCTGGTGTTTGCGTAGATGGAGCACTGTGACGCTCATTTACACACACAGACACACACACACAACAACACACACTGCCACAGACAGGAAACCAGCATTTGCTGATTATGTTATGGTGTGTCGTCCACAGGAAGGAAGAGATCCTGCAGTAACACACGTTATCAGTTAGGTAGGACTGCAGACAATGGATCATCCATCCCTTACATGTAGATAGGATGTGTGTGTGTTTGGGTGAGTTTGTACTGAGGTTAGGAAAAAATACTGCCTTAAAAGGTCGTTTTTGTAATTTAGTTTCAGGTATTTTCTTATTTTTCTTGAAAATCTGTCACTGAGATGAGAAACTTCCTCTTGCTCATAGCAGGGTTTCCCATGTTTTTACAAATTGTTCAGCTAATTAAAACAATATAAATCAATATCTTATGCAGACTGCTGCATTTGTATGATGAAAAGTGATACTTTCTTGATTGATTTAATAATAAGTATGTTTTCTTTAGTGTATAATCACCTGAAAATAAGAATTGTTGTGTTTTTCGTTAATTTAGAATGAGCCTCTTATACCTACATAGGGAGTGGGTCCTCTTCAGGGAGTCTGCCATGTTGCACCGCCATGTTTCTACAGTAGCTCAGAACAGACAAACCAAACGTTACCCGCTCCTGTTGCCGTAGCTCTCTCTACTCTTACAACAACTGATTTTAGAGAGGGACATTCACGTTTTTGCGTCGGCCACCGTAGCAATCCTACACGCTTGTACTTGTTTATGGATGCCTGTGTTTGCTTCATAAACCTGTCAGGATACAGTGCAGAGGTTTGTGTGTGTGTTGTTGTTGGACAGAGGGACTTGGCAGTGCTGTGTGACATTCAGCACCTGCTGACTACCGTAGGACTGAATTATAGAGACAATATGACAACAGAAAACACTATGAATGCTCCTCTCCTGCTGTTTGAGAGAGAAACATGTCTGATAAATGGATAACCGAGTTAAGCAAAATTTTCTTGGGGATAACAACCGCAAGCCAAGTTAGTATACCCTGCCTTTACTTTTTGTGTTTTTTGGATACTGAAATGTGGGCAAGTGTGTTATACTGTATGTAAGCAGAGTAGGTTTGTCAATAGGGCTGCACAATTAATTGAAATTTTATCAAAATTGTTCTATGTGAAATTTTCAAATCGCAAGAGGCTGAGTATTTGTTACAGACAAAATGTGTGTACCATTTTAAATTAAATATTGTGGTGCTGCAGAGATGTCCTGCACTCTTTTGTACACCAGTCAATCCTAAAACTAAATATGGAGCCTAATCCCAGATCAAATGTACGTTGAAGGGCCCTGAATATCGTCTTCTGTGATTGTAATGTTTAAATGTGTGTATCCTTGTTTCTTGTCTTTGTCCTTTTTGTGATGTTGCAAATGGAGCTGCTGTGATGCAAAACAAATTTCAGACCTGTCTGACAATAAAGTATTATCGTAATCGTTATCGTATCGTATTCCCTCTAATATCGCAAAGCACACCACAATTGCAATATCAGTCAAAATAATCGCAAATAGATTTATTTTTCTAAATCATTCAGCCCTATTTGTCAACCTATTAAAACACAATAATATATTATTATTATTATAAGGTAGATTTTTATGCCTTATTTATGGTATATTATGGTATATATATTTTATATAATTCTGCTTAGTTTTGAGGAGATGTCTTAATATAAGCTTTCTTACTATCTCTCCTGCACAAGCTTTTGTTTACTTTAAATTAATCTGAGTAAATGTTGGCAAAAGTGTGTTTGTATATATGTGATCTGTGTAATGTTACACATACTATATATTTTCATAATCATTGTATTTTTAATGTGCAAACATATGGGATTTATTTCAGAATTTTCTTAGAATAAAATCGTTGGTTTAATTGAACATTAATGTGGTCAGATTAGTAAAATAAATCGGTTAGAAGCTTAAATAAAAAAAAAAAATGATCTTAATTAACACATAGTGACGTAATCCCTTTTACTACACTATAAGCACTTATTATATTAACCCTATTATACACCAGAGTGCGTTTAGGAGAAGAAGCAGCGTCATGAATCACGTTGACTGTGGCACTCAAACGGTTAACGTGCGCGTTCACAGACATACATGCATCCACAGAGTGTCTCGGGGGCGCGCAGAGGCGTACCGCGAACGCGCAGCAGCAGAAACAGATCAGACAGCAGGTCGGTCGGTGTCGGTGAGAAACAGAAACAGACCACACTAACAAAAGTACCGGCGGCGGTAAAACAAAAAAAACGGCAGACCTGAGCCTTTCTGTGGCGGTGGTTTCTTCTCCTGTGGACTAACGTTACCGGGGAACTTTTTATTCAACAGTTAAACGGACGTTAGAGGGTCAGAAAAGGCTGCTGTAGTCCACCACCATGTCGGGCAGCAGGGAGGAGGAGAGGAGGAAACTAGCCGACATCATCAACCACTGGAACGCAAACCGGCTCGACCTGTTCGAGATCAGCCGGCCCACAGAGGTAGGAGACCACCACAAAGTACCAGGAGAGGCCGCGGACCTACGGGGCCTCTCTCCTGGGTTGAATAGGAGACCATAAAGACCCCACTGGCTGACACTTTGGCTGTTGTGGGCAGCGTGGTTTACTCGCCAAACTCCATTGAAAAAAATCGCATTTTACCATGTCGTCACATATACACCACAAGGCCTCTGACATTAAATACATATTTAAGCTTTCATGTCAACTATGGGGGCATATTAAATATTCGGCTACATATCTGCACCATATTTAAGTAAAAAAAAACATTTTTTTAAAGAAATATTTCCCACTAACGCACTGTTAGTTAGCTACTAGCTGCCACCCACTGCTGTGTATTTTTGTAGCTACACTACGCTTAATAGTATGACTAATTGTCAAAATTGACATTTAACAAAACCAGCTAAGTGTATAATAAATATGCCGAATTGTTTAGTTAATCCAAATGATTTATTAAATATCTTCAAATATATTCTCAGGTATGTGTAAGTGTGCGATAAGAGAGGCATTCACTAAATTGCCCAGATTTTGAATGGGAGTTTGGTGTGTTGTTATCTCCAAGAGGGAACGGCACTAATTGTCAAAGTTGACATTTAACAGAAGCAGCTTCGTATATAATAAATATGCCGAATTGTTTAGTGAATTCTCATGATTTATTAAATATCTTCAAATATATTCCCAGGTATGTGTAAGTGTGCGATAATAGAGGCATTCACTGAATTGCCCAGATTTTGAATGGGAGTTTGGTGTGTTGTTATCTCCAAGAGGGAACGGCACGTATCATGGCTAAGCTAGCTTTTTAGCATTACCTGTAGAGCATACATGCCATTGTGTTAAATAGAAGAAACTGGCAAATCTAATTAGTGGTGTTTTTGTTTATCATTGCTATCTAAATGAGGATCCAAAGTTGTAATTATATCCAGCTATTGTCAGTGTTAGCTAGTGTGTGTATTGTGGGTTGTGTAGTGTAGCAGGCTTGCAGCAGCAGCAGCAGTGTCTGCAATGGCTGACAAAACCCAGTGAGGTTGTTTGATACGCAGGGCAAATAGATAAAAGCTTAAAGTATTAGCAACAAGCTGGGCGTAAATGCTTAACACCAGGTTGGGCACTCAAAGCTACCAGCCAACAAACAAACCATAACACACAATCTCCAGTCTGCCAGTGCAGAGCATGTCATGTGTGCCCTGCATTGTCCTTTACATTAGCTAGCTTGATGCTGAGCTGCTTGTTTGACCAGCAATAATTTGACCCTGCAACATATTGAGGAGCTGTAATTAAATCTCCCAGTCTGGACTCAAGTTGTGGTTGTTTAATTAAAGGTCCCATATTATAAAAAAGTGAGATTTTCATGTTTTTTTTATTATAAAGCAGGCTTAAATCCTATATAAATACTGTGGAAGTATTGAAACACTCAATGCACAGTAAAATACACAAAGCCTGTATTCAGAAACTCTGCATTTGAAACAAGCCGTTAGGATTTCTGCCCATTCGTGATGTCACGAATATACAATATTTAGATCCTTGACACAATTTTAAACGTAAAACACTCTAAATGTGTCCCAGTTTATTCCTGGTTGCAGTGAATGTGAATGTCATCACCTGTCAAGAAGTACACATGGACTAGCAATGTTAATGCAATTCTATTGCAATTCGTCAAAATGTGCTAAAACGGAGCGTTTCAGACAGAGGGTAAATACAGGTACATTCAGGTCGACAGTATGAGGAAAATAAAGTTTTTTTTGAACATTAAAGCATGTAAACATGTTCTAATAGAAACACAAAATACAAGTATGAACCTGAAAATGAGCATAATATGGGACCTTTAATAACATGACAGGATAAGACACTCCTCCCTTGCAGGATTCAGATATAGCTAGCTTGCCAGAGAGAGAAGCAAGGGCTTGGTGATGAATCTAGGAGTTAGTCAATAACCATCTATCTTTTACTCTTTAACTGGTGCATCTCATGCCTAATTAGGTTTGATTTATAGCTGTGACTGTGATTGCGTCAGCTGCAGTGTTTTTTAGGCGGCAGCCCACCCCCCCACCTCTCCTCCTTGGATAAGGGTGTAGGGGGGCCAACAGGGTCCCCCTCTCCTCTTCTTGAGCCGATTAATTTATCAGGATTGAAGCTGGCCCGGCCGTTGGCTAGGGTTGTGTACTGCAACACACAACGTCTCCATTCTGTGAGGAATGATTAACCCAGTCCCGAAGTTCTCTAGGCTGTAATTCTCTCACTGTACAAGGAGCATTGCTGCTTCGAGTTGAGTCCAGTAAAACATGATTAAATGTAAGCAGATGCATGGCCTTCCTTGCCACGCCACACCCTACCCATATGTCAGCTGGTAGAGCCCCCAAGCTGCACAAGTGTCCTTCACACTGTCTAGACTGTAGCTGTGCATAAAATACGCTACGATTGTAATATATTTTACAGTAAGATCCATGGTTGACACTGATTTGAGATTTATATTTTAAAAATTAGCAATGTTTAATTTCCGTATTTCAGACCAAACTGCCACGGAGAGCGGTGAGATCATTCGTGTGATTAGATTAGCCACGGATGGCTGATTAGTCTGGACCAAAGGTTCTCAAACTTTTTAATCTTGCAACCCAAACTGCATAAGTCCTGCTGTGGGACTTATGGTGGGGCTCATTATAACATAACAGGTACTCGGGTCACGTGGGGGCTGGACTCACCATAGGCAGAGACATGGGGCTCATTGTTGCAGAATTCAATAAACACTCCGGCTTGAAAGTTGTAGCACATTTACTGGAATTCAGATGCTATCATGCCAGTTGTTTGTTTTGTTTGGATGAAAAGATTGTGGGAATGTTTACTTAACTTTACTTTTGTATTTAGGCTGTGCAGGTTCACACTGCCACAATTCTAAGTGGACGGGAGTGAAACGATTATTAGACAGAGATATGGTAATATATAATTCATTTAGTTTTTGGCGGTGTGTGTGTGGTATGGCTGGATTGTGTTCAAGTTAAAAACAAATTATTATTAGTTGTCCTCATGTGTTTTAACACTTGTGAACGCAGCCTCTGGGTTAAGTCCTTCATCCAGGTCAGACCTTTGCTATTCACAATATGGTGGCATTGAATAACCAAAAAATTATGCTCTCAGTCCTGTTTGAAGAGAAGTGCTATATTTTTTTTTGTGGCTGGATCGCACAGGGCAGCCCTTCAACCGCAAAAGACTGTGACTCAGTGACATAGGGTACGTCGCGCATTCCCTAGTGTCCTCACCAGACCTGGTGGACATGTTCTGCTGGATTTAACATTATAGACATGACCACTGACTATTTGTGTAACAATTTAGCCACAAATTCTCAGACAGACCATACACGGTGCAGCCATGTAGTTAGTTTTAACCGAGTCTTGTTTTGTTAGGATTATGAGCTCAGTCTGCAGCATCTAAAGGAATCCTCCCCAAAACACATGGTTTCATGTGCGTAAGAGTTTGAATGTTGACAACTGAGATGCAGCAGTTCCCTGTGCTTGGAAAGCTGTGCATGAGGGGAAAGTTGTTGTCAAGATTGTCCCTAAATATAACTTGCATAACTTCTTGATATAGAGTGCAGTATTGAAAAAGCAAGTTTCTGAAGGAAATCTTGGTTTTCATAAATTTAGAACAAGTTCTTGACACCCAGACCCTACATGTGAGCTTTTTTATTCTAATTGACAACCACTGGTACACTGGCAGCGTGAGCCTAAGCAAGCCTAACAAAAGTATTGGCGGCACATATCCAAAACACCAACAGTACATACTGACACAGATTGCACAGGACAACCAGACCTTGTATAGAGTGCAAGATAAATGATGGAGAGTAGATGATTCAGATCACCTTACAAGAGTACTTTCAGCATTCACTCACTGTGCACTCATGCTACATCCACACTAATACGTTTTCGTTTTAAAACACCTCCGACGAGACGCAAATCACATAACCATTCATATACACTGGGCATAAGGGTGCCGGTGTAAACAGGAAGCAGCGAATTGACAGGAATTGATGCAAAGCGCTCAAATAATAACTTGCCTCCTGCGCTTGTAGGCAGTAGTAGCATTATAAAATGCAGAATTTAACTACAGTGATGTAATTAGCAGGTAGTACTATTTAAGCCAGTATTGACATGTAACATTGTTGTTAATCAAACAGGTCTGCATATAGATAGATGGATAGATTCTTTATTGTCCTTTTCCAAGGAAATTTGTTGCCACAGTCTACAGAGCATATAAATACATAGGTACATGAATACATTATACACTAGAGCTGCAACGATCAATCGATTAGTTGTCAACTATTAAATCTGTCTGCAACTATTTTGATATTTGATTAAAAGGGTTATTAAAAAGTCTAAATTCTGATTCCAGCTTTTTAAATATGAATATTTTCTGGTTTCTTTACTCTATGACAGTAAACTGAATATATTTGAGTTGTGGACAAAACAAATCATATGAGGACGTCATCTTGGGCTTTGGGAAACACTGATCAACATTTTTCACCATTTTGACATTTTATAGACCAAACAACTAATCAATTAATGGGGAAAATAATTTACTGATTACTCGACAATGAAAATAATCCTTCGTTGCAGCCCATATTGTACACCACAACTTAACTACATCAGATACATCCACATTTATACACACATACTTATACACATTGCACCTACACACATTACAGTTACCAGTGTGTTTTGTTGAGTGGTGATGCTATTTCAGAGGGGACAAAACTCTTGCCATAGTATGAGCGTTTGTATAAGTGTGATTTTCCTCGGATAAGTGCTGAATCATGTGAACCTGTCTGTATCTCTTATCAGGGAAAAGGTTTGAGTTTAGGCAAGAGTCACATCCGTTGACCTGTACCTTTATTTGCGTGATGCTGGTAAGACGGTTTTAAAGCTCCTGCACTAGTCCTGAGTGCTGACCTATGGATTTTTTTTTCACTTTTTTCCCATAGCAGCTCAAGAGAGGCTTATGGTTTAAAACTGGAACAGCAGCTTTTTTGTCTGTCCAGTTCTCAATTGATCTCGCCTGGAAACAAGGCTTTCTTCACCACCAAATCAACTCCACTGACTAAACACTGACCTCTAAAAATATCTGCTTATACATCAAGTTGTTTACTTAACTTACATTCAAGCTGTGGCTTGATTGCATGGCAACCTTTAGGTCATCGACTTAGAGGATCTCAGAAAAAGCATTAGATCTAAATTTAAGACTTTTAACAGCCTTAAATAGACTTTATAGAGCTTTTAAGTTGTGGCAGAGCTGGAAATTAAAGCAAATATTACATTGTTTTACTTTCCGTTGGCCAAAGTTAAACCTCCATGCTTGGAAGACAGAACAGGGTTAACACAGTATGACAGATATTTTTCTTTTTATCAAGTCTGCACAGCTGAACAGACCAAAACGTCTTGTATTGAAATCTACACTGTCCTGATATATTTGTGATGAGCTGGTTTCTATTTTTGTAACGTTGGTCTGGTTTTTCTGCTTGTTGAAATATTATTAAATGTTTTGAATTTGTCCCCATGAAACCTACTGATGACACAGCAAAATCCGGCTTTGCCTGTTACTGCACATTGTGACAAAATGACACGAGTCACATGTGAGAGTGTAACAGCTCATGTAACCTCTATGCGCATGACTGTGCCGCACAACAGGCTGAACAGGCGTGGAGGAAGATCTTACATACCTTTGCGCTTTGTTTAATGGACTATTCAAGTACTGGGAAGGCTGAGTTAAAGGAAAATGCAGGAATGCTGGCTTTGAAAGGACAAAGGAGTTTTTAGCAGCGGAACTAAATAAGGTGGAAAAGTGTGGTTAAAAATACATTCAGCATGTCTTAATATGCCTCTCCTCAGCTCCACTGTGTATTGCATGGCTATATAGGATGACAATGTGTTGATATATTGTGACATATCCAGTTTAGCATCCTCGCTGTGGACCAGGGAGGTGGAAAGACGGAGAAACAGGGGTGGTTTGTAACATTCGCAGGAGGCTTAAGGCCCAGACACACCAACCCGACATCAGAACTAGCAGCGACGAAGGCCACCAGTTGCATCGCCTCACTTTTTTCTTGGCCAAAAAGTTGCGAAAAAACTCTGACACGGGCAGACTAGAGCCGACAGTGCGGGACACACCGCAAAAACTAAGACGACAGACGCTCACTGACGGCCCCACACTGTCCAACGGCCCCAAACTGTCCGACGGCCGATTGTCGGCTTGGTGTGTCAGGGCCTTAAAGGGTGCAGTTTTATGGCAAGAGTTACCACACATCTGGTCAAGCTTAATTGAAAAACTTGCCCATTATTGCAGCAGTACTGTATTGTTGCTTTTGCTCCATATGGGGGGGGGGAAACAGTAGGATAGCAGACAATGAAAGCAAGTATTTGTCTTCATATAGCACTATGTCATGCCAGAAGTTCCCTGTGTACTTAAGTTGTCATGATATGCTGAACCACAAACCAAAAACACATCAGTTACCTTTGACACAACATGAAAATGTAAGTATTTTCTGCTAGCCCTGACTGGCTGAGTTTGAGGTGAAAGGCATTTACTAGCAGGAAGCTCGTATCCACCTTCTTTCCTTCGGGATGTGAATGCAGCATGTAAGCAGACTCGCTCGCAGTGACATCAGCGGCCACTCCCTCCTTTTCCCTGTGGCACAGGAAGCAGGAAGCCGACAGGAAGTGTGTGTTGTGCGGAGATAGTGGGTTTCCTGTGGTCTGTATGGGTGGAATGACTGGGTAGTGTTCAGAGTGATCAGATTTTGTTTTATTTGACCAGCTATTTCCAGATTCCAGTGCTCCAGAATAACTCTAAGACTGCTATGTTTTGATGCAGCAACCCTTGTTATGTTTCTAGATATTTATTGACGTTGATTTATACTTTGTTCTTGTTCTTGGTTTATTTACATTGCCCATAGATTATCATCTTTAAGTTTAGGGCATGTTGTTGGAGCTTCACCTGGATGGGCAATAAAACTCTGTATCTTCCCCGCCTCCTCCTAAGTGTCAGTTTTCTGTGTTCAACTTTTGGATAATTAATATCATGGTTCCTTTTGATTGGTTGTTAGCCTTTTAAAGTATCATTATGTATGTGCTTTTGGCCCTTGCCTGGCTGATGAAAGTGTTTACAGTATGCAGGAGCTAATGTTTGATATTTTTTATCTGGGACTAGGAGTGGAGTGGTGTATGGATAAAAAAAATCATTAGTATATATTAAAAATATGTGGATAAAATAACCAGACTGTAATGTCAGTTTTTGTCTAATCCAGAACATTAAATACCTGACAAATCGGGTTACTCCATCACATTGATGCAAAAGTAATATAAAAATCTAATATTAATATAAAGCCAACCTGCGTATTGATTTGCAACATTGCCCACAAGTGCAAGGGGATAAATAGCTCAGCGTAAGCAGTATGGGGAAATCTTTGACGGTAGACACATTTGTATTGGGGCTGCAACTAAACAAGTATTTTATGAGAATTGTTTGGTCTATTGTACGTCATAAAAATAGAGCCCATTATAACTTCCTGGGGGCTCAAGTTGACGTCTTGTTTTGTCTGACCAATAGTACAAAACAAAAAGATATTCAGTTTACTTTAATGAATGACAAGAAATAGCAGTAAATCCTCTCATTTGAGAAGACAGAACCATCAAATGTTTTTAATTTTTGCTTGAAAAATTACTTTATTTTCTGTCTATCGACTAATCGGTTAATTTATTACTTGTTTCAGCTCTAATTTACAGTAACGTCATATCGCTCACCCCTATTATTTCTTATCTCCTACTAGGGCTGGGCAATATATTGATAATTTTATATCGATATCGTGATATGAGACTAGATATCATCTTAGATTTTGGATATTTCAGTATTGTAATATGGCATACGTATTGTCTTTTCTTGGTTTTAAAGGTTACATAACATATCTTGTAAAAGCACCAATGGTCAGCCCTACAATATCTTTGCAATATCGAGGTATTTGGTAAAAATATCGTGATATTTGATTTTCTATACATCGCCCATCTCCTACACGCCTGTCCGTATAAATAGATGCAAAGTTGACTTTTTTATTGAATATGATAAGAAATAAAGTAAACCATATTGTGCTGCAGATTAGGTGAATTGTGCTGTGTTTCTCTGGGAATTCTGCTATTTGCTGAAGTGGCATTGGACTATCATGGAGATCGAAACAAAAAGAAAGTGTGTACAGCTAAGAAGTAACAGTCACTACTGAGGGGAAAAAGGCTGTTGACTGGCTGGTGTTTGACTTTGACTAAAAGGTCAGTGTCGGCCTGGTGTGTGTACCTGTTTTCAGCAGCTGCTGCTGGTGATAGTAGCAGCGTGTTTGGCAGCAGCGCAGTGGCGGCCTGGTTGACAGATTTGCTGGCCTCAGCCACAACTACAATACCATGAGGTCACATACACACACACACACTCACACAGTAGCTGACCGCTCTGTGCATTTATCTCTGTTTGCATTGTCCCTCTGTGTGTTCATCGGCCATGCCCTCCCTCCCTCCTTCTTTCTGTCTTTCTCTCATCATGTCATGTGGCTGCTAGCTGGCTGCGTCACCATGGTAACGCTGTGGCTGTGATGAGCTCACCAAAAGAGACCTCTCTCTCTCTCACACACACACACACACACACACACACCCCCTGTAGTTGACAGGCTTGTAAAAGAAGTGTGTGTGTGATTTTTAGTTATGGTTGAAGGCCTTCACCAGTTAGCATCATGGTTAGATTTATTGTGATGCAGCTCTAGTCTGGACGTGAAGTGAACAGGATTCAGTGATCAGCTCAGTTTGCTGCCCTTGGAGTAGCAGGTTGACTGTGTCAGCTAAAAGCTAAATTATGCGTCTTCGTCAAAGGTGTTGCAGTTCCTAGATGGAGTGGTGTAGTGGTAATCTTATGTGCAGGTATGTGGAGGTTAACACTAAAGCTAAGGCCCCATTTACACCTGTCCTTTTAAGTGTCTTGTATCCAGATAAAAACCACACGTGATTTAAGTACTTTCATTTATATGTTACCCACATATATATGTTTGGGTTGGCCAGGCCACATGCAAATTAGGGTCGGCCCTACTCCAGTCCAGAGGATGGTGATTCTTTAACTGCCAAAAAAGCCAGAAGAAGGACTTAAGCAATTTAGTTACAACAATAACCAGTTTGCTAGCCAGCTAATATCCATCCATAAACTAGTCTGACTGATATCTCTGCTATTTATTTTGCAAGAGCACAGTTGCTGCATCCTGTGCTTAGGTCACATCCACACTAATACGTTCAGTCTACAGTCTACTCTTATACAAACATAAAGAAATGTAAGAAAATAGAAATGAAGGAGTATGCAATATGTAAATTCGGTACATAGTGCTACAAAATAAACACAATACATGTAAAGAAATATAAGTAATAAAAAAAAAGAAATGAGAATATAAGAAATATGTACAAATATTTGCATTTAGACATGCAATATATAACCACATTGCAAATAAGTAAATACAAAATGCTGCTGCTACACAAACTAAAATGCACAACTTAAAAAAAGTATTAGGAGTAGAGCTAGAGGAGTTTGCAAGGTCACATGAATTTATTAGAGGTTTTCACATGATTTTTTCAAGAAAATCCTTGACGTGAACTAGGAGGTCTTGGTGAGTTGGTATGGAATGACCCATATTTTATCTTTACTTTGACGTTGTAGACACCCGTATGCTCTGGTCGTAGTTTTTCTCTCCAGCTACAGTTCCAGCCTCCTGACACTCTGTAGGCTTGAGATAATTTGAGCTCTGCAGGTGTCTGAGAGTCCATGCCCACAAGTGTGTGGCTATCAGCCCAACCAGTTGCAGCTTTAACTGTGTTGCATGTCACATTTCACAGCCAAACACTATCTGTTGAGCATGTGTGAGAGTAATTGCTCCACAGCGCTTCATTATGACGCAGGGCAAAAGATCACGACCACAAGTCTTATAGCCTGTCCTGCAGAGTTATGGCCCATCTCTATCACACACACATAAATACACAGACAGGCGGACTGATTGAATGAGTAACCTTGCAGCTCATTTCCATCAGCCAACCACTGCTCTGTCATTTTAAATTCAGTTCTGTAGTGTGTCTCACTGGTTGGGTGTTTTTGCGGTTTAAACATTAAGTTATTTCACCGCTTGCTAGTTGTCATATTCACTCAGTGCTGCTGCTGTGGTGCTCTTTATTCTGACAGGATGGATGATTCGGTGCTGTTCTTTATTCATGAATTCACATTTTTTAAATCCTAATCTACTTGATATTTCTGCTGCTGAGTGGGAATTCTCCAGTTCAGTATCCGGTCTTTGTCCGGCCACATCGCTCACTGTACCAGCTGTAATTAATGCAGCTGGCCTCGCTCTATTGGCTGCTGCCCGTTAAAGAGAAGGATGGGGGTCACACAGGACAGCCAGGATATTTATCACCACTGTTTATTTTCAGCAGGTTAGGAAGGGAAGTCCACTTCAGCCTCCTGTGGAGTGAATTAGGCTGGATGTGGGTTATGGTTGAAACAGTCTTTATTAAGACGCCGTGTTCATAAAAATGTAATGTAGTCAAATTAAGGAGAGAGTGGAAAGGTTAGTAAATAGGATAACATCTGTTAGTAAACTTATGGTTAGAGTTAGGTCGATTACCGGTCCAATCTGGTGCACGAGCTTACACCGGTTTGATTTTATGCCAACCGGTTGAACCTGCATTTTTCATTATGACAAGTTCTGGAAAATTAAAATGTAACAGGCGCTAAATCCAGCTTGTATTGCAGCAATAAGCAATATTAAAATGTGATTAACATATTACTATGTTTGTTTATAAACAGACTAACGGAGCCACTAGTATCCGACAGGCCGTGCACATCTGCTAAGCCGAGGCCGGTGCCTTCGACATAACACCGGCAACATGATGGAGCTAAAATTTCAGTAGAGGTGGGAGGGGGGAAATCAGTGTATTGCAAGTCCGAGGCCCCTTGACGTTAGCGAGTGTGCGGTCGAGAGAGAGAGAGGGAGCGGGCAAGTGTGAATGAAGTTATAGTAACGTTGTAGCTGTGAACGTAGCAGTGCAGGGTGTGTACAGTTTAGGTTGTCAGTGAATAAATGCTACAACTCCTCAAAACACCTAGTGGTAAAATTCGGTATACTGGTCTGGTCGGGTGTTGTGGCTTACTATCATACCGGTTTGACATTATTTACATCGGCCCAACTCTACTTATAGTGCACAAAATGTTTATATCAAAATTTAACCTGAGGGGGAACTGGAATGTGGGCGCTACACTTCTACGCCGCCGCCGCCGCAGATTTGGGACGGTGTTATCAGCTGCAACCGCCGGCCAATCTGGCTACATCAGCAAAGCACAGAGAAGCTCTGATTACAACACCCACAAAGAGGGAGAGTGACTTCATTCTCTGCTCAGGTTGACATTACTCCACTAGCCTACATTTTTACACAGCAAATAGTTGTTTGCTGCTATATTTGCTCTGAATATTGTATGGAGCACCTTTAAAAAAACTGATTAGAAGAATGAATCCCACTTACAGCCTTTGGTAAAGTATATTTACTGAAGCATTGAAGTCTCTGCTTGGCTTGTTTTAGATTAGAAGCTGTAGAAGGGAAAATATACAACTAATTAGAGGCAGTTTTCATTTTTCAGCATGTGCCATCAAGCCCAACATTGGCTACCTCAGTTACTTAGTATTTAGACACAGAGATCAGAGAAAACAACACAAGATTTAGATGCCTGCTGGTGCAAAACAGCAAGGAGTATATCCCCAAAACTAATTTATAGGCTCATGAAAAACCTTTTAAAACTGTCCCGCAGTGAAAATAAGGTTTAAAGAAATGATACAGTCTAATAAATGTTGTTTAGGAGTTACATTCCACTGTTTTTTATTTACACATTTATTTAGGTTGCGAAATTTATCAGATAATCAATTCTAACTTTAATTTACAGGTTCTTTAAGCCTTAAATTGAACTTGGCCGATCTTGCAGAAACCTTGCTCTACTTTAGAGGCAGTTAATTTTCCCAAATGGGCCGCCAAACTCTGATCAATATATGTAAAGCGCTCCTTAAAGAAGCCTTCCGTAAGCAGTCCAGAATAACACATCAGCATGGCCTCTGTGTGAGTGCGTTTGAGGATCCAAATGGGTAATATGTCATAGTTTTCATGGATCCTGCTGGTCCTGGAATTCCTGGAATGCAAGTGGAGTTTTGATTGGTGAATTCCAGACGAGGAAGGTCAGGTAACAGAGGATAGACTCTCTGTGGAAATTGGGGGGAATTTTACAAACTGAAATAAATGTATTTCTCAGCTAGTTTCCAAACATTTATTACAGTAGACAGCTTTCAGTGAAGCTTGGGTGGAGTCCAGACGTTTCCTTAATAAACCAGAATAGAAGGATAATTTGGAAAGACATGGAAGAGTCATGGAATTTACATTAGGGACCCCAGCGGGGGTTTCTCTCTCTCCGTGGAAGCACCTGTGGTTCATAATCTCACTCTCTCTTTGCCTCCTGTCAAACACACATTCCTTCTCTGTGATTTGGCCTCTCTCTTATCTATCTTTTCTCTCTTTCCTCTTGTTCTAAAACAAGCAGTGTATTGTGTGTGCTCAGCAGAGCAGCCCGCCCTAAAAGCTGTGTGTGTGTGTTTGTCCCAGCCAGCCTGTCAGACCGTGTTAATCCCCTCAGAGGCCTGGCTCACCTCCTCCCCGCCTTGCCCCTCTTCCCTCTCCTCCTGGCCTCCATTGGTTTGTGTTGCACTCTCAGCCAGCTGATATGCTCCCCCACCTGTCAGTCAGAGCCGCTCGCCTCCCTGCGGGCCAATCGCACGGGAGGTAACCCCCCGTTGACCTCACAGGATCAGACAGCAATCAGGGACCAATGACTGGGAGTGTTTAGCCGCACCGCTTGCTACCAGCTCCCATGGTGCTTTGCAGCAGGTCAATGTCTAAGTCGTGGCCCACAAGGAGGGAAAACAAGGAGGGACGGCCCGTCATGACTGGGAGTAAAACCTATTGTTTGGTCAGAGGGAGGTGGCAGTAGTGCTGCAACCAAAATATTGGATGTGGCTTGTAAATTTAAAATCCACATTCATAAAATAAACCATTAAAAACAACTTTATTGCACCCTTTCATTTCTGGGTTCATTCCAGGCGGCAACCTGAAAAGTGAAGCCAATGTGGAAGTGCTTTAAAACTTGCATTATTTTTAATAGCCAGCAGGGGGCGACTCCTCAGGTTGCAAAAAGAAGTCGGATTGCATAGAAGTCTGTGAGAAAATGTCCAGTGTGAGAGTTGTTGTAGTTTTCGTCTTACAACAAGCATATACTATAAATATTCAGACACCAGTGATCAGATTTTAACAAACTTAATGAGAACGTATCATCTGATCTCAGTGTGTCTGTAGTTCCAGCTCTTAACAATTTGACCAAAAGGGCGGAACTGCAACCACATGTTAAAATCAAAAGTCGTGATGACCCAAAGTTTCAAAGGGTTGCATTGTGATGTGAGAAACTGCCTTAGGGTGTGATATATTTTGGTTTGATTAAACTTAATTACTAGCATAACAAGCCCTCCGCAAATAAGCGCACACTACACACAGAGCTATGATTGGGAAATTCCACAACTTTTAAGATGGGGACCGCAACATATTTGGCGCCGTGTCTGTGTGTCGAAATGTTTGCTGGTTTGGCGTTGTTGGTCTGTGAAAAGTATCAGCTTAACAAACAGCAGATGGACTCAACTGGACTTCACTTTCCCATGAGGAGTTTGACATGGCTGAATTGTGTTCACATCAACACTTGGTTACGTTTTTGGCTTGTGAAATGAATGTACACCAGCGAGTTTAATAAATTAACGTATGTGTATTTTGAAAATACGATATGAATTCTCTCTGAGCTCTTTAGAGTTCAGTCTGGGTGAAGGAGGTGTAATCTGTAAAAGTATCAACAGGGAGAGAAATGTACAGTCCTAGTGTTAACTATCATGGCATGTTTCCAAGCGAACACTTACTGTTTAGTGTCTCATCATATAACCGTGTATTTCAACATGTATTTCATATATCACTTACCCGATCTGAACATAAATCATTCTGGTTAAATGAAAGCACAGCTCATAATAACTTAGCAAAGCAGCTCAAATACTCGACACATCTGAATGTCAGACTCATTCAGAGCCAACAATCACATCCATTGTTGAAATAATCAAAACTTGTGTTGACTGTTTGGCAGCAAAAAAAGCAACAACATATTTCGGAGACGCTGTCACTGCTCAGCGAGAAATGAACAGCCAAAAAACACAAGCAGGTGCTGCAGCCGAAAGTTACATACCAACTCAATCAAAAAGGCCTGTGTGTGTCTGTCCACCACTCCTCTCATCTGCTGGTTGTTAGACGACCCCCAAGTGGAGCTGCACCCTGTCCTCAGCCTGTCTCCGCTCAGCCCCACCCGCCTTCTGGTAGGGCCTGCTGGACAATCTGAACAGGAAAATACAATAATACTGTGTGGGTGACCTCAGTGTGCCGGGGACTTCCCCCACACACTGCCCCACCCGCTCATATTTGTTGATCTTAGGTGTCCACCCAGTTCCATAAGAATGGCTTGGACACTCACAAACACACAGCAGTGCAGCGGAACGGTGGTGATGTGTGACCGGGGCTGACATCGCTGACGCAAGCCCAGACTGTGTGTGTGCGTGTGTTCTTGGATCTGTGTGTACCTGGGAGTCCAGGGTTTGGGTGTAAATATCTCCCAGGGAAGAGAAAGGGAACAAAATAACTTGTCTGTAACTTCACTGGATGTGTTTTGCATTAATTTGCAGGTCTGTCTGGATATCATTATATGTGGTATGTGTGTGTCGAAGGGGAGAGGCTACTGTTCCTGGCCAGTTGTTTGTCTAAGGAGGCAGAGCCTGATGCAAATGTGCTACAGTATCCATCAGTGCTGTAAGTGGCAGAGTTCACCACATAACACTGTCGATACCAGGCAATTAATTTAACCAACCAGTGGAAAGTATTTGAAACGGTTCTGTGACGGACGGACTGCTGGAAATGTCCTGGTGCAGTAAATCCTGCACATGTGGGAAATTGAGCTTAGACCAGTGCTTCTCCTGCTCTGAACTGGGTCTCTGGTGAAGGCCAGATGATGTCATCTGCTAATTTGAATACTTGTGGCATCAGTTGCATCAGTTTCAGCATATCTGCAACTTTCATCAAGACATTTCCAATGCCAGTTAGAAATCTGTCCCAGACATTATGATGACTGGTTTCAGATACATTTTCAGACCCTGTAAACACCCCCATCTGTATATATATAGCTACATTTGTTGTATTATAGTTAGGACTGCAACGATTATTCACCATTATTTTCTCTTTCTCTTATACTTCTATACAATCAGACTTCTTCTTGCAACCAGAGGAGTCACCCCCTACTTTTACAAGAGGTGTCTTATGTCTTATTATCTTCTTCTTCAGGTCTGCTGTTTGTTACTTGTTAGGGCTGTAAACAGTCATGACTGTGATACTTTATATTTTATCTATAGGAAAACCCCTGTAATTATGACCTCCAAATGGGGCATATAGTAAGACCTCTGCATTACCGATGGTGGAGAAAATGGTTTGAAGTCCATCAGTGGAATAGCGAGGGTGTGATAACGGAGCCAGTCACTGTCGAGGCTCTGAGATCCTCATTCAGATCCAATTTTTATCATCAGGGCTGTGAGATTCAGGTCAGCTAGGAGAAGGAGGAAGGACAGTCAGGAGGATGAAGAAGAGGAGTGACTTTGCAGTCTGCCAGGCTTACTTCGCTTCTATTCCTGAGATGCTGTTTGAAATGTTTCCAGTATTAGTGTGGATTTTCAGCCTGTATGTACAGAACTGAAATTGTGTCTCTCTCTGAGAAGTAGGCTGTATTTGATGAACTTGGTTTATTTGTTACACGCTGACCAGTTCTGCTGCAGCAGCATTTTTTCCTCCCTCTTTTCTTTGTTTGTCCACCTGACACCTGAGAACTGGGCATGGCCCGCCGACCAGCGCCATGGCAACATGACACCCAGCTGTGAAGTGGTTGCCATAGCAGCGTTCAGTAGCTTGTCGGTGTTGGGTTCCATCGGTGGCTCACAGGATTGTCAGCTGTTTGTGGACAAGCACCCATTGGTGTCACAGGGTTTGTACCTCAGTCTTCTGACTACCAAAAAACCAGAAGAGTTTGAAAAGAATGAGGTCTGACACCCTCTCTAATCCAAAGAAAGTAAGTCATAAGTTACACAAGTTTTTAGTCCCAGACTATGATATTTTGGGTCACTATTCGCAAGACTACAACTAGATTCCTTTTGAGATTATTTCTTATCCTTCTCCCGGTGGAAATTTACGAGAATAAAAAGTGTTAAACAATGGAGCAGAAACAGAAGCAGCTTTCATTCACTCCAAAATGTTGAAATTTGCTGCTTTACAGTGCTTTATTTGAATGCAAATTGAATATATTTGGGTTTTGGACTGTGTGTGAGATAAAACAACTTTTTTGAAGATATGACGATGGTTATTTTTCAATACTTTTTGATATTTTATCCACCAAAATGTTAAACAAGAAAATAGTTGGCAGATTGATCAATGATAAAAAAAAAACTTTGTTAGTTGCAGCCCCATCTTTCCAGCTTTCCATTTCATTCTTGATCTTAAAAACAGCAGTTATCAATATAGTTAATTCAATCCCAACTCAAGGTCCAATTAGGCCAACATGCTTCTTCCAGGGCTTTCAACCGTATCACACAGTCTTCAGCAGATGGAGTTTGCCTGGTTGTTATGGAACTTTAAGTTTAAGCATCTACAGTTATGAGCTTAAGTTTGCTTTTGACAAAAGCCTCCTATAATAATGGAAAATGTAAACGTCTGCAGTTAAATGACAGCGGAGCAAACTTCTGTCTGCTGATTAAGACCATGAAATATGGGGGAATGCTCTGGAACAAGCGAGTAAGTCGACCTTGGGTTGATGTTTTGTCAACAACAAAATCTGTGCTTCATTCCAGTGTAGTGGTTTGAGATTGCACACTCTCCAAATTTGTCTCCATGCTGAGCAGCTAAATGATTCTCCAGAATATGTATCTCATTATGAATTTTCACTGCAGCCTTAATAATAACTCAGCGTCATAATGAGGGAAAAAAACACAGAAAAATCCTTCAAAAACAAAAGAAGGACCCATTTTACTGAGCTGCACATTCACACAGGACTAATATTATCAGATGACCTCTGAATTTAAGCTAATTTGTGCTGTGCAGATTACCGACATGGCAGATTCACACAGGATTAAGCATGCAGGCGACCTCTGTGGTTATTAAAAATCATAAGAGGACTCCAGATAATACTGGTCCCGTGTGAATAGGGCTTTAAAGGCTACATTACACTGCAGTTAATTACTGTTGAGGCCTTGGATATACAGTAGGTAATCTAATCAAAAGAGACTGGAGACATCCTGATATCAGATGGGTTTGACTGTTTTGGTGTGTTGGTCAGTCTCATAGTTTGTCACTACTTCCTCCCCCCTGTTTGCACCAAAGTCACTCCAAGGCTGAGAGAGAGAGATGTGGGCGGACCTGCATAATTCAACGCCTCATCCCGAGTGTGTTTGAGCGTCTGTGTTCGTGCATGTGTGCGCCTTCCCTAAGAGTGCTTCTCTATTCTCTGCACGTTATGTTGGGACCTTGAAAAACGCCTGCTAAGGTCACAGTCGCGCTCACGTTCGTGTATGTGCACGCATGTGTTGTGTGTAACTCCATAGCCCTGATCGCAAGGTGCCGTGTTTAACCAGCCCCCCTGTAAACCACTGCAGACTGTTATTGATCCCTCTTGTACATACACACACACACGCACAGATACACACAAACACGCCCAGAAGCATGTGTGACCTTTCTGGCTTTTTCTGAAGTCTCTATTTTCTCTCTCTCTCTCTCGTTCTTCTTTTATGGTTGATGAGAATGAGGGCGAAAAATATCAGTAAATGGAGCAGAAGTGAATGCTTCCTCTCATTATCCAGTTAGTTTCTGACTCTCTCTTTGAACGTTTCCACCAGAGTCAAACCGATATGACTTTGTCACGGCTGATACAAATACCTATGCTGATATTTTTGGATTGCACTTACTCATGACCAGCATTCACTATATTTAGATTTGACCAATTTAATGCCAAAGGAAATGAAAGTGCTGAAATAGACTTTTATTAGAAACATAACTCCTAGGTTTTCCTTTTTATTATTAGTATGTTTTATCACATTTTAGTAAGACGTCTCCCTGTTTTAATACTCTGTTAATGCCATTTACTGTTATTGCTGACTCCATGTTTTCCTGTCCTGTCTTCATCGGGGGTCCAGACTAACTTTCTCAGTTGGTCGCACCAGCACATGATTTGGTAGCACCCTTTTTTGGTAAAGCATGGTATTAATCAATGACACTGGCTCTGTCGGTCTCTCCCTGCCTGCACTTTCATCATCATTTTTGGAACACAGTAACAGCTATATGGATTGTTTTATAAAGTTCTGCGCTGCCATATTTATCGCTTTGTTGCTCTGAGTCTCTATTTTTAACAGAAATACCGTTTTCCTTTAATAATTAATCAATCGTTTCTACTTTGATTGGTGTTGAGCTGTTATCAATGAAACTCAACACGCCTTGTACAGATGTCTGGGATAATAAATTCCAGTTAATTAATTCTACATCCAAGCAATCAAACTTCAGTGTTTCCATCATATCTTGACCAGGTTTAATATGAGGCCAATATGAAACCCACATCTTCTTGTCAGCCATTAGTAGCATCATTTGGAAGTCTGCTGAAAAGACCTTTGATGGCACATTCTGTATTTCAGCACATCAAACTTGGAATAGCAGAACCACGCTGTGTTGTTTTTGTGCCTTAACTTTGAGCTGAACCAGTGATGTTCTTTGGAGAACAATGGCTACTCTGTGATGGTTAGCAGCATGGGTCTCTACTTATTAACTGAGTTTTGTGTGTGTTTGAGTCCAGCGCAAAGATAGATAAAGTTTCCCTCAGTAGTTTACACAATAAATCCCAATCTCCTGCACTTGCAGACAAACCTAACAATTTAATTAATATGAACTCTATGAATCATGTACATTTTCTGTTCGTTTTTTCTGCACTTGTTAGCAGTTCAGTTATAGAGCTGTTATAGAATTTGTAGTTGAAAAAGGTAATAAATCACAATAGATAATATCGCTAAATGTTTAAAATCGCATTAAGATCGTATTGTGACTTAAGTATCACATGGCCTCTCGTGATTCCCATCCCTAAAACACAGTACATCATTTGAATATTCTAGAGATTATATGACTTCAGAATGGTCACATTTACAGAAGACAAGTTGTGTCTAAGATGACATGTTTTGAGGTACTGAAACATGTTAAACGACACTCTTAGTGAAGTTGGCAGCCATGTCGGCTATACATCATGTCTCATATCACCTGTGGGGTTTACTCTGTATGTGTGTGTGTTGAAATGAATGAGGGCGTAAGACAGGACACAACCTCATCAGCTCTTTAACGGCCTTGTGGTAGGCAGTTACCTCACACACACATTTACCTGCCAGCCTTGATCCTTGTGGGTTGCTTATGGAAGCGTTGGGGCATTGAGCAGGTCTGATTTGTGGCCAGGCGTCACCACTGGGTCCAGACGATTTATACCATACCTCCCCACAATGCTTTGCTCTGTCAGGGTGACAGGGTGAGCTGGATGGAAGGGGGGAGGTGGAGGCTGGATGGCTCGATACCGAAGCAGAAACTCACCTGAAAACAAAGAGGCTTTTCTTTGCAGCCACAGAGGAAATGTGTGCATTTAGTCATTTCATTCATTGAGCACAACAGGAGCCGCTGCCTCCCTTTGTTTTTCCTGGTGATTCAGGTTGTTTTTGTTCTGCAGGAAATTCAGTGAAACAGTCATTCCAGATTGGTACGGTCACCATATTCAGTGCTAACTTTTAAGATGCAATTATAAGACAGGACTGCTTTGTTGTAATATTTCAATATTTGGCTTCTTTCTTTGGTCAAAGAGTCTCTGTAGGATGTGAGTGGCTATGGTATGATTGTTGGTTTCATTTTTAACTGTGTGTATCTCCCCATAAACGGTTAGAAAGGTCAGCAATAAATCAACAACAATTCAAGGTTTCCTCCATCTGTTCCTCTGACAATAACTGATCAAATGATGCCCGTCTGTGCTCTGATATGGGTCTGTTAAGTGATTCATGACATGAGAACATTTGACTCACATCTTGTAGCAAAGGAGCCGGTGAAAAAAATTGCTGTTTATCTTCCAACCATCTTTAGTTTAATACTAAATGTTTCCAAATGTCCCAGCTTAATTTATTTGTCACTGATAAAGTATTGAAAAGCATGTTCAGTAGTTAGGTTAGGCTTTTTCTTGACTGATGTTTATTCCAATACCTCAGTTCAGGGTATTTGCTACCAATTTGATAACAGTGCTCTCTTATTCACAAATTTAAAATCTGTGTACCTCACTGCCTTGAACTGGCTGGACCGCAGAGGGCTAGCCCTACAATCACAAAAGTCTGAGACTGAGTGACTGACTGACTGAATGAGTGAAGTTACACGATTGGTCGGCAAAGTGTTGGACTTTCTTCATTTGCCTTTTCAAAATGGAAAAATAGATCATTTTTTATGTGTTTTAAGGACGTTACACATCTGCGGCATTTTTTTTCTTCTTGTTTTTTAGTACATTCACACAGAACGTGAATATTACACAGCAAAAAAAGCGTCATAATTTTTCGGTGAACAAGCTGTACTGCTGTTCAAAAAGTTGTTCATGTGTGGTTCAGGATATCTGCAGACCCTTAGAAAACAGTCTTGTTAAAATCCAACAAGGATTCTCAAGGTCAGCGTTTGCATAAAATGCCCTGAGGCCTCATAACTTCATCACACAGTAATGATTTTTCTTTGCACAGCATGTGTGTGCTTAGATGAAAGCAGAACAGAGTTGCCACTACAAACTGCATCGCGCAACCCTGATTTTACATCATTAATATTTTGTACATTTTCTTATTTTCTTTATTATAAATAGCTATATCAACATCAACCCTTTTAAAATCTAAAACACAAAGTAAGACAGGAGGTGGACTTGAGTTTCTGATGATACATCTGCTATCGCAAGTACCACCGAGATATTTGATACTGTAAGCCTGGCATCCTTTGGCTATTTAAAGCAAGAGGTAAAGTAATTCTCCTGCTTCATGTGATGGGATTCTTTGTCTCCTCCTTTGCTTTCTTTTCCTCCTTCTGTCGGTGTGTCTTTGAAATGCCTCTGCTGGGATCTGATGTGGGATGAGTTTCCCCTCCCCACATCTGAGTTAAAACCTCGGTCCAGCTGACCTTAGACACAGGCTTAGGGAGGAATCCCCCCATGTTACTGCAGGTGGGGCTGCAACAATATTGACACAGGAACTCGGTTCATTTTATTAGGCTCATGTTCGTCTGTGTGTGTGGAGGAGACTAACATGACGCACAGCAGCTGGAATCTATTCTCATTTTCAAACAGCCATCATCCAGAAAGCCCCTCTCCTTAAATTCATCTTTTCAATGCCAAAAACAAAATTCAAGTATTCAGTGTCTCCATGGAAATTAGGGTTTAACCTTTTTTTTTGGTTTGCCAGTATTTGTCTTTAATCAAACACAGGACTGCAGTGTCAGTGCAAGAGAAATCACACTAATGAAAAACTTTCATTATTTACACTTAAAGGAACAGTGTGTAACATTTCGGGGGATATATTAGTTGAACTGGAATATAATATTCATAACTATGTTTTCATTAGTGTATAATCACCTGAAGAGTTTAAGAATCGTTGTGTTTTCGTTTGCTTAAAATGAGCCCTTCATATCTACATAGGGAGTGGGTCCTCTTCACGGAGTCCACCATGGTGCTCCACCATGTTTCTACAGTAGCCCAGAACGGACAGACCAAACTCTGGCTCTAGAGAGAGCCTTTCATGTTTTTACGTTACCTGAAGGCCACCGTAGTTCTCCGACACGCTTGTGAAACTGTGGTAACTTGGACCGCAGAGTGCAAAACAGTGGTACCGCCAGCCGCCGCCTGACATCCGTTACTCCTAAAGTAGTGTTATTATGGTAAGGATGACGTCTGAGCGAGGCAAACTGCTTTACCAGGGTTTTACACTCGGCTGTTCACGTTACCGCAGACTTGGAAAGGGAGGAGTGAGCGGAGGGGTATTTAGTTGGTTGCAATCTGAAACCACACCGCTAGAAGTTACCAAATCCTACACACTCTCCCTTTTTAAGTGTGGGAAATAGAGCTGTTGTTTTAGTATCAAGCAAACCACTTGCTTAGCTTTAAGCTGGGCCAAACATTGCCCAGAACAACTGGTGCTTGGGATGGCAATGCCTCATTTAAACAATTCAACTGATAAATTATATTTCCAATTTCCTGCTGAAAAGAGAAAAGCTGTCCAAAACTAGATTCAAAAAGTCATGAGATTGGGGGATTATTCAAGAGCCAGAGGGCCGTGACTATGTGATAGAAAACATTTTACTGCCTTTAATTGTTTTCATTGTCCATCCCATCCCATCCCAGTGAGCATTATCCCCACTAAATTAAGATTTTTAGAGAACTTGAAGCCTGCAGAAAGTGGCCCCTTCTTACTGTTGCAGATGTGTAATGAAGAACCCGTGGTGTTTCTAAGTCCAGCTCATATTATCTAACATATAAGACTTAACCATCTTTTATGCAAAAGGTGGTAAAAAGTTGCCCAGGTGGAAACTAATGGTGTGATCAGCTGGATAGCTGATCGCACCATTAGTTGTTGAGTCCTTCAGGTTGTAACCAGGTTACATTTGAGGTTAAAGTGAATGTTTGTTGGGGATTCCTAGAGGCCTAGTGGTTAACATCCATGGTTGATTCCAGCTGTATCTCTCTATCCCTCAATTTCCTGTCAATTTCTATAACATCAACTGTCCAGTAAATGCAAAAAATGTCCCCCAAAAGCCAAATATTTACATGACGTGTTTGTCAGAGGAGGGCTACATAATACTGGTATTTCAGGAACATTTTAATTACTATATTTTTCTTCTCTGCAGGAGCAGAAACACAGTGTTATTAAATCTGTAACCTACAAAAAGCAATCCAATTTGATTCCATTATGTACACAGCAGGCATGGACTATTCAGGCTCTGCACATATAGCACATGTATTTAAAGCCACATCAGAATTAAGATATAATTAAAGCACATAACACATTTTATTCTTAGCAACAGTACTTGATTGAGAAAGTTTGTATAAATTATATAAATGAGTTTGTTTCAGAGCTCAGTTAGATCTTAGTGTTTGCTTCTAGTAGACTTGTGTGTGTACAAATTGATTTATCACAGTATTGAAAGACCGTAAACAAGCTTATTGAATTATTGTCCAGCCCAGTTGTGTACACCGTATTAAAAATACTGAGTAGTATCTTACTTTTGTACCTGAACCCACTCAGACATGCAGCTATGTCTCAGCACAGAAGCGTCATACTGGAGGCCAGAAGTGGTTTACCTTCTCGGAAATGGAGCTCTGGTTAGTTTCCTGAACACCTGATAACCCCCTACCCAGTACCCCCCCTTACCCTCTCACACACATACCAAGCTGTGTGTGTGTGCAGCACGGATTTAAAAACGGCTTTGGAGGCTTGCTGCTTTTACTTGTAAGACGGAGAGTGAAAAGGAGATGTGGGAGAGTGATAAAAGACATGATGGAGAGTGTGGAGACGGTGACTGATAACTGTGAAGTGATAACTGTATGTGATGAAGTGCTCTGGTCAGCCTATAAGCAGGGTTTGAGATTGTGATTATATCAAGGTTAAATTAAGTTTGTAAATCAGGAGAATTTAGTTGTTTGTGGTTGTTCAGTTCAAAAAGAGTGATTTCAGTCAAACACTGGAAGTATGTCAGTCAGTGAACTATAAATAGACCATTCTCTTATATTGGGGCTGGGACGTTACACCTATCTCCTGTTTCGATACTATCACGATACTTGGGTACTTGATAGTGATCAATTTGACCAGGACAGATGTGATCGCTCTGTGAAGCGGTTTCCACTGTACTGTACATAAGGATGGGAAATATGACTATATACACTGTGTGAGGTGATGTACTTTTCTCGACTGTCAGAGATTCTTCTGATTGTATTATAAGTGTCTTGATCTGTGTCAGGTAGTAACTAGATAAGCCAAAGAAAAACAGACACTCCCGTCTGGTTGTTTTATCCATGAATAGTTATTCTATTGAGTTTCAGGAAAATGTAATCCATCACAATATATACACTGTGATTCACTGAGTATTATATCACTTTAATACAGAAGCTGTAATCCAGTAACAGACTGTCTATGAATGTTGAGTCCAGGTATCTATGTGAGTGAGGTAAACGTCTGGGAGAAACAACTGCTCGCCTGAAAAAAAGAGAATATTTATTTAAGCTTCATGTGCACACAAGAGAAACAATTCTGCCTGAGGAGAAACTCTGAGCTCAGAACATGTCTATGTCTACCTATCGGCATGTTGTGTTACAGCATTTCTCATGTTCGTCTTTCGTTCCGTGTGCACTTTGCTGTTGCATCAGAGGCTTTAAGAAGTGTTTTCCAATTGTGTTGTTTGTCTGTTGATATTTATAATCGATTCACCTATACAAAATACATATATGGAAATAAGATTGGCGGTGGTTTCAGTGCATTTCTAAATAAAAAAATTGTAGGCTATCAATGGCTGATATAAAAATAAAATATATCTTTTTCCCCCCACATGTTGTCATGTATGAAAATACCTAAAATGAACACAATAAGCGGACTATTTGATTTCCATAAGTGAATTATTTAAACAGCGTTTCTATAGGAATGATTCTGTCCCAAGCTTTTTGATCCCTATAAGAGGTTTCCACTGTATATTTATTACTCAAGTGTAATAATGTTACTGTGCTCTTGTATTTCTTTGTTCAGTCAATAAGAAGGATGAATGCTGAAGTAATTCTAGTAGTGTAATGCAGTATGTGTGTACATTATCACCAAAGTGATTAATGTGACAGTTTCTGAATGGTAGCGGTGAATACTATTTCCAGTTCCTTCCTGTGTCTATTTACACTCCACTGTTAAGAGGTGTGAAATTACTCAGTTAAAACCCAGGGAGAGGTGATAATGAGAGTAAACATTTTTTACTTTCAGATTTGAATTGCATTGTTACCGCAAATTCACTCCGGTCTGAAGTGAACTTGCTGGTTTACAAGCAGATAAAGTCCTCTTTAAAGTTTAATCCACTGCCCCGAAACACACACACACATATGAGAGACAGACACCAGGTGGGATCTGTTCTTTACAGCCAGAGAGTGAAATCGACTCACTTTCTCATACGAACACAGACGTGACCTTCGACCTCTCCTCTGGGAGACCTTTGACTCTTGAGGTGTTAGTTAGAGAGCATGATGGGTGGAGTTTGAAGTCAGGGTTATCTCTCATGCAGCGTGCTTTCTCTACACTCACATTCACATGCACTGTTACGGATGAGCTGTTTGTGTGCGAGAGGTTTAGTGTGAGAGAAAATGACATGTGCTAGATGAAAGGGTTTTTGAGACCATAAAAGGGAACGTGGGAAGTATCTGCTAAGGATGAAACGATATGGGATTTCCAATGCAAGTTATTTAGTATTTAAAATCCCAATAACTGTTATAATATCTTTAAAGATGTATTAATATAAAGTTGCGGAAGGTCTATTTTTTTAGGTTTGTTGACAAACCTGATTGGCAATAAAAACGATTAAACAGTTTACGTGTAAAAACGTACACACAGTCCCTTTAAGCGAACACCAGCTGATATATATCGGCCTGGCTGATTCCCTGACTGTCCGGGATTAAATGCATTTCTTTTCCCAAACAGTAAATCACTGAAACTTGCATTGGCAGACGTCACTACTGACCAATAAATATCGGTAAACGGATAATTGGTTTACCGCTAATATATACAGTGTGTCACCCACCAACTTGAACGCATGCACTTAAAGAAACACACACTCCCTCCCCGGTCTCCCATCAGGTTTTTATCTAACATGATAACAGCTATCTACAGTGTGCCCTACTTTGTGTGTGTCATAAATAGTCCTGTCACAGGTATCACTCACATATCTTGTGAGTGAGTGTGTGTGAATTCCTTTGCTGATGCCTAGCAGCCAGAGAGGAAGGAGGATTACACCACACACTCAGTATTACTACAGTACCATATAGGTCTAATACACACAGGAATTACACATTAGTTAATTAGCCTTGGAGTTAGAGGCAGAGGTGTGTGCATGCACTACATGTTACCCATCATATGAACCCATTCCCACAGTGACAGAAGTAGTCCAACTTCAAAGACTTCCCCAAACCTCAGTTGATGATCCCGCTGTTCCTCATCTTGACTGGAAATATGTGTGTGTGTGTGTGTTTGACAGACAGTGTGTAGCAGGTCTTATCCAGGCTACTGTTGTGTTTGGTGACATACCGCTGCATTAGCATTTCCTGTCAGCTCGTGCGCTGTTTGCAGAATGAAAAAAAAGCTGTTAGAGATTATTAGAATGAAAGCTGCAGAAAGGATAAACTGAACAGTTTGTTCTTGTTTTTTGCCCCATCGCATTTTTGCATTTTGCAATTTTGAGCATTTATCTGACACGCTCATATAAGCTTTAATTAAACATGCTGAACATGATGTCCGAGGTCAAGCTTGTGCCCTTTTAAAATTAATTTGTCCTGTTTCCCTTTTCTTGTACCTTTTTCAAATGAAAAATTAAGATTTTTCCCTATTTTTCGTTTGTGAAATGAAGCCAACATCAATTTTGCAAATTGTGCAAGCCCCAACACAGTATGTGCCATTCACTGCATTATTGTACATATAGCTTTAAAGTCACACCCTTCACAATCACATTACGTTTTGTCTGTGTGGCAGTCATCCAGATAAGCCATGGAGTCCTCATGGTTCTTGTAGTTAATTGTTAATACATAAACTAGCCATACTTATTCAAGACCACAGAATGATTCACCCAAGCAGCCTTGTCAGATGACATTATCATGATGCTGGCATAGACTGAGAGGTTTGACGTATTCAGTGTAGTCAGAATATAGTTGAAAGGTTAAATAGTGATGTATTATTTTATGAGTATAGAGAGTGTTGGCAAAAGGCCACACAAATAAATAACATGTTGTAGTCATGGATGTGGGAATCCCCAGAAGCCCCACAATACGATACTATCACCATACTTAAGTGATGATATGATCTTCTTGTGATATTAAACATTTTGCATTATGCTGAGTATTGCGATAAGATATATTGCTATATATTATGCAGCTTGTCAACATCTGTTTTATCTTATAAGATACAGTTTTCACTCTGTTCTTCTCAGAGTTTTCATTCACATATCTTGAGGTCAGAGGTCAAGAGACCCCTTTTGAAAATGGCCACACCAGTTTTTAGAGAGGTTAATATTGATCCTCGATGTCCGTGTATGATACAATTAATTCACACGTCAATATATTTTCTCGAACTGTTGTTATAGTCATGAATACTTTCACACAGAACGAAAATATTACCCGGTGAAAAAACGACGCAATTTATTTTCTGGAACAAGGTTGTTTTTTCTGAGCTTTCGCACTGCGATTAAAGGCATCAACCAATCACATTGTGCAGAACGGGTTGAGTTGCACCTATGCTTATATTTATATAAACTCGGAGGCTCCGTAGTCCAAACCAAGACGTTAAACTTTATTACTCCTTTTAACCTTGACAAAGGCAACGCAGACCAGATCCACTCCTTATTACCTTTCACAATAAAATCCCTAGACATATAATATATGCAGTTTGTATTTTAGTGTTGTTTATTCGTCACGCCCCCGGTGTGTAAAGGCCTTAAGGCTGGACTATTGCCTTGAACACGGGGGTGTGGTATGGACAATAACCTGGAGGCATGTGTCTGTCGGACTCCATCTCCTGGAGGAATGGGGGAGTAGGACTGTTGCCCTGGACTTGAACTACATGAGGTTGTACTTGTCCATTCCCAGTGGCTAAAAGGCCGTGGTTGTACTGGGCAGTGTGTTAATTATCCACTGCTGCCTCTTAGCTGGGCTTTGTTTGAACCCAAGTGGACTACTGTCTCCACAGTAACAGTTACCAACGGTTACGCAAGCTTGACAACGGCAACCCTCAATGACCCACATTCCAGCAGTAAATCACAACACACTCACACACACACATTCCCGACTCCACCCTTGTCTATCGAAACTATGCTCAGTGTTTCTACTCTGCCTGACTGTGTCCCTATCAGACATGGGAAGTGGGAGAAAGAGGAGGGAGGTAACGGGTGAGAAAGAGATGGAGAGAGAGAAGAAAGTTTTGTCTTTCATGTTAAGAAAAAAGAAGAAGAAAACATTTGCATCAGCAGTTTTCTCCCTCTTTTCTTTCTTATGCTTTCTATCCACATTTATGAGTTCAGTCTTCACATCCTCTTACCATCTTTCTCTTGTGTGAGAGAGAGGCCACAAACAGACTTTAACAGTCTAGTTAAATCCAGTTTAAACCTTTGCCTCAAATCACCCCGCTCGCACACACATTCGATCCGTCACCTTAAAAGTCGTTTGGCCGGTTGTCTACCCTGATGAAATGCTGGCAAGGACTCGCTTTAAAATTCAAAATTGTTTTGTTGGCATCCTGACAGGAGAGATACCTACGTTGTAGAAGAACCACAGTCAGGGTTTTCCTTCCCGCAGCCACTTTTAGAGGCACAACGTCCTCCGTTAACATCATGAATATGAACGAATAAGAAGACATTTTTATGCATTTAAAACCTTAGAACTTAAAAGGAATAGTGCACAATTTTCTTCAGGAAAACCAAACACTGTGTCCTAACTGGATGCGACATGAGCGAGTGTCAGCGAGAAAATCAACTTGATTACATTGTTTTCTATTGGAGTGTCCTAACTGGCCATGAGCTGAGATTTTGTTGCACACTCTGTTCACATTCTGTCAGTCACATTGAGAGCGACGCAGCATGGACGAGGAACAGCTGATTAGTTTAGATAAAATAAGCCGTCAGTGCCGCCGACAGTGGGTGAAAACCGAGTCAATTGTCCTGGATGTAGATGAGGATATTGACTTGATTATTGCTACTTTAAGCACAAGCATTGACACTTAAACGCTATAACGTTCACTAGAGAAAAAATATTACGAGCTACCTGGTGTCGAGAAATGTAACAGCCACCTCACGAATGTTAAAACAAAACACAAACAAACAGCCCAAAAGTGACAACTATGGAAATGTGGGCCGTCACTACAGTATTTCAGTACGAAGCCTCGTTTTGATCCGCTCTTGTTTGCCATTTGCGTGTTTTTTTTAATCTAGCTCAATAGAAAAAAAATGAGAGAAAGTAAGTCAGGCCTGAAATAGTCGGACGCTCGCATCCAGTTAGAACACAGTATCACAGAACCATCAGTTACAGTCACAGGGTGCGCATACTTTTTTCTTTTTACATTTACTGCAGCTGCCCTTAAAGTACATACTCTTGCATGCAGTATGCATACAATTGGGACATACTCCTTTGTTATAACATTGCACCACCTTGAATTTTGACCCTCTTGCTCATATATCCGCTGCAGAGAGGATTGTGGGTCAGAATAGCCAGAAAAGCATGCTGGCTTGCATAGAACATCTTGGTATTTTCGGCATACTGCATTTGACATACTATGTATTGGGATATAGTAATATATAGACTATTTCTGTCCTGCTTTAGTTTTGTTTTTTGCTGAGAGCGAGTTGGAGTCCTCTATTAATTTCGAGCACATACTAGCTTTTTAATGCCTACAAGCTCTCTCTGAGATCTAAGGCTTTCTAAAACCATTTTAATGGCAGTTACATTGAAATATGAGTCCATTTTCACGGCTGAACCTTAACGAATGCACACACACACATGCTGTGTCAGCACTGTGTTACATACGAGTATATCAGGACTGGCTGGGTGTGTATATTTTTAAGACATTCTTGTTCTACAGTAGATTCTTTGCAGAGGGAAATGTCAACATGTAGGCAATAAATTTGCACCTACATATGCGTACAGTGGAGATAGCCCCGGGTGTCTATTTCAGCCTGCTGCTTTCACATCCAGCATTGGCGCTGGCTGTGTTTGAGCCTGTGTATTGTGTGTGTGTAAGAGAGAGAGAGAGTGGTTTCCTAAGATCAGCACCGTTGGATAAAATGGATAAGAAGGCTAAAACACATTAAATGGTAACCCTTTATTTTAAGACCCAGACACACCAAGCTGACATCAAAGATCTTGCGGCAATGAAAACGTTGCTTTCTTCTTAGCCAAAAAAGTTGCGCTCGAACACACCGCAAAGACTACAGCCAACGTACGTTCTGCACCTGCGTGAGAGGAAATAACTCGCAACACCAGCAGGTTGCGGTAGTCTGTATTCATCATTCAAAAAGGAAACCGGAAGACTGAGGACAGCGAATATTCAAGCCATTGTTATGATACGCACATGAAACAAAGTGGCGTCTGCCGACCATTTTCACACCACTCTCACTCACCACTTAGCTTCATTCCAGATGGCCATGTCGCTGTGAAAATATTTGTGTATTGGAATGATCAGATGAGATGAAGATGAAAAATGAGAAGAGTCCTCCTCTGTGTTTATCCTCTAGACTTTACTCGTTGGCTTGCATTCCTCACTGCCGTTTCTCTTCTCGTGCACTGATTCGTTTAAGCTGAAGAGCCAATCAGAGTGATTTCTCTAACTGACGGGCCGCCGATTCAACATGCTGCATCGGCCGAAAAGACTCTGAGACGGGCAGACTAGAGCCGAGGGTGCGGGAAACGATGCAAAAACTAGGCCGACAGACTCTCAGCTTGGTGTGTCAGTGGCTTTAGAGCTGCAATGATTAATTGATTAGTTTGTTAACTAATTGTTTAATCGCTAACTATTTTGATAATGGATTAATCGGTATGAGTGATTTTAAAAAAGGTGGTCTAAATTCTCTGATTCCAGCTTCTTAAATGTGAATATTTATCGGTTTCTTTACCCCTCTATGACAGTAAACTGATTATCTTTGAGTTGTAGACAAAACAAGACATTTGAGTCATCTTGGGCTCTGGGAAACACTGATTGACATTTTTCACCATTTCCTGACATTTATAAACCAAACAACTAATAGATTAATCAAGAAAATAATCAACAAATGAATTGACAATGAACATAATCGTTAGTTGCAGCCCTAGTGTTTTTCTGGGCTAAGAAGTTAGGAAGTTTCCTGGAAAGAACTGTCATTTGGTACTAATTACGGGATAACAGGAATTTTCGTGATTCAAAAGCTGCATTTAAACCTAAGTAAATTAAAGTAATTAATTGAAAGTGTATTAATTTAATATTTTCCCTATAAGAAACACCAAATACAGAGTTCTATCCATAAACTTTTTAGGAAATAGTGTTATCAAAGTGTGCACAAAAGTTGTTGTATGTAGTCTGACAGCGAATGACGAAACAACCCTCTTTTCCTGTCGTCACACAACCTGCTGACACACTGCACTTTCTGGCTCTCAGCCAGTGGTGCTGCTTTCCTCCCGTGACAGTCAAGGCTGCTGAACAGTCACGTGACCGCTCAGTCCTGCATTGATAACAACTGCTTTCAGTTTTTCATAATGTAAAAATAATGAACAGGGAGCATCTGAATCAGTTGGCTTGATATGAATAAACTGTCTTTAATGCCAAACATATTCACAGTAAATGGGTTAAAGTTTGCATGTAAACATTAACAAACTGACTCTCTGTCTTTTCGAACAGGACTTGGAGTTCCATGGCGTGATGCGGTTCTACTTCCAGGACCGGGTTGCCGGTAACTTTGCCACGAAGTGCATCAGAGTGTCCAGCACAGCGACAACGCAGGACGTCATCGAGACGTTAGCGGAGAAGTTCAGACCAGACATGAGGATGCTCTCCTCGCCAAAATACTCCCTGTATGAGGTCCATGTCAGTGGCGGTGAGTCTCATAGAGAGGGGATAAGGAGGGGAGATCTTAACAATTTAATGTTTCAATGTTAGGAATAGTGATAATTTGAAGTAGTTGACTCTTAGATGAACTGGTGTGTCTGTGTGTTTTTGTTAGAAGAGCGTCAGCTGGACCTGGACGAGAAGCCTCTTGTTGTTCAGCTGAACTGGAACAAAGACGACAGAGAAGGACGCTTTGTCCTGAAGAACGAGAACGACATCCTTCCCAAGGTCGGCTGCTCTCTCTGTTGTTTTCTGTTAACCTGTTTGACTGTTAACCAGTCGGTTTACTAGTGAGCTGACTCATTCATTCATTCATTCATGCATCCATCACCTAAAAAGAACAACTCCTAAAGCACATACAGCTACTGGCAACATAGCTTATGTAGCATATCTTGATACATGTTGGGATAATTAGACAAACACAGACCTTGTGACACCACATTGAGATATTTCCTGCACAGATTCAATAAAGTTTTATTGAAAATTATTTATTTTATTGAAAAAAATATTTTTATAATACAAATTTATAATACAAAAAGCTTTCTATTAAATATAAGACATGACTAACTTGCGTAGATGTAAATAGATAAGGTTTAAAACTAAATTAAACTCATCATCACACTTGACTTGATCAGATGTAACTTTGTCTTTTCCTCATTCAGTTCATTCATTTATTTATTCAGTAATTAGCACGTCATTACAAACTGAAGCAAGCTTCTCCTCGTCATCTCTTAGAGCACCTCACTAACTCTTCTTCCCCTCTCTACCAGAAGAGTCAGAGTAATGGTCCAGATAAGGAGAAGGATGGAGTGATCCAGAACTTCAAGAGGACTTTGTCCAAGAAGGAGAAGAAGAAGGAAAAGAAGAGGGAGAAGGAGTTCGCCCGGATCCCCGATGGAGATGAGCACGGGCTCGGCCGGGAGGACGGGTAAGACGCACACGCTCACAGTCATCCATCTTACTGTCCTGCTCTTACGTCCTCTCAGTCCTCAGAGAGGATCTTGTTTTTTATAATGCCAAGAAAAGCACAGAAGGCGCCGAAACAGGAAAGAATTAGTGATTTAAACTATGACCTTTCTGCTCCTCCATCTATCTTCTTTTTTTCTCTCTCTTCTCCCACGTCATTCGTCTCTCTTGTTTTGTGTTTAAGGGAAAATAACCGGCTTGCAGCAGAGGTTTACAAGGACATGCCGGAGACCAGCTTCACCAGGACGATCTCCAACCCAGAGGTGGTGATGAAGAGGAGACGCCAGCAGAAACTGGAGAAACGCATGCAGGAGTTCATGAGCAGCGATGGGAGGCCCGACTCAGGTACTTAAACTATTTGTGGAGCTTCTAATGACCCCTTTAAAACACACATGACACACTAGTATATCCAGACCATTTCCTCACAAACCCAGCTTGAGCTCTGACCAGCCAATCATGCAAAGTTTACCGTATGACCCTGAGATAGAATAGTGTTGAGGCATAGATCCAGATAAAGGTAGGAAGGAACATTCCCTGGAGCTTAATGGAATTCATTAAGAAATAGAGGAAGTTTTGAACCACCAAGACTTTTCTTGCAGCTGGCTGCGTGCCCAGATGCAGCACCTGAGCAAGACGGGCCTCTCAGTCTAGGAAGTAATGAAGAGCGTGATGATTTCTTTGTAAGAGCTCCAGACTTTCTCTGCAGAGATTGGTGAACTTGTTATAAGGACAACCATCTCTGCAGCACTTATAAGTAAAAGGCATGTAATGGCCTGCCAAGACATTCGAAAGAGCCCTTAAAGCAGTCTGAGACAAATAGGAGTAAAATTATTTTGTTAGATGAGGCAAAAATGTAACTCGTCAGCCTGGTTCTAAAACCTCTGAATCAGCACCCACATTCGTCGATTTGTTCAAATAGATTTGTTGTCACTCGTCCAGGGGTTGGAGAAGCAGTTGACCAATCAGAACTTAATAGATGGGATAAAGAATAGGGCTGTCAACGCTCTAGCCAGATATTAGGGTTGCACATTTAATCCAATATTAATCGCGATCATGATTTTGGCTTCCCACAATGAGATGGCAATGAGAAGGCTTAAAATGAGGTTCTTCTTTACCTGAACTCAGTGCAAAGATTGTTAATTAGCAGGAATGTAGCACAACATGGAAGTGAAAGCAGTGCTCTGTTTATTAAATGTGAAAGTGCAATAAAAATATTTTGTCTTTAAAATCAATGAATAATCATGATAAATAATTAGGGCTGCCCAATTAATCAAAATTGTATCGAAATTGCAATATGGCCTATTGCAATCTTCAAATTGCAGTATTTGTTAAAGGTGAAATGTGTGTAAAAAATACCATTTTAAATTTAATATTGTGGTGCTGCAGAGATGTCCTGGCCTAAACATCATATTTTACAGATTTAAGAAAACATCTTTGTTTGATATAGATCCTCGCAAAAAATCACATCACAATCATGTTGTTCAATGCAAATGAGAATATTGATGTAAAAATGATCACAACTGCAATATTAGTCAAAATAATCACAATTAGATATTTTTTTAAAAATCGTGCAGCCGATGAAAAATCGTGTTTCCAGTATTGATCAAAAACATAATTGTGATTATCATTTTGGCCATAATCGTGCAGCCCTACTACATAGCCTACATTAATGAAAAGTAGCAACAGCAAAATGGTGACAAACATGGATGAGATTGAAGCAGTAAGTAGACCGTTATATAAATAACAACTCTTAAATTTCCGCTACCGTAGCCTCCCAATAAGAAAGTGCTGAACCTGGCAAAAACAAGTAGCACACAGCACCCGGCTGGTACCATCCCTACTGGTGGAATATACAGGGACGCCTCACAGCAGTAGGAGCTGAATTAACTGATCACAAGAGAGGGAACGTTAAGTGGAGCCAAATATAAAAACCGGCTCCCAGAGTGAATATGACATCATGCAAAGATTCAGAGTTGGTTTGGCTTCAGAACAAGTCTGAATGTCCTTGTGTGGCTTCAGGGAAACCTGATGTGAACCCCAGAGAAAATCTGCAGAGCCACCCGGACATTACAGTTCAGTGCCACTCCTTCAGTGTGACAGAGCTCCAGAAACCTGAAAGAAGCAGCTGGTGGGGGTGCTCTGCAGCTTCAATCACCACCAGTAGTGTTTATACAAAGTAGTGAATGGAAATTAGGTATTCATAGCTCTTCTTTTAGAATAATATAGTAAAATGTATTCCCACTGTCCGTCACTGATTATTCAGTTTACATCAGCTGGTCCACAGAAGACCATATGTTGTGGGGACGTCTCACACTGACATGTTTACACACACCAAAAGACGTATGTACATGTTGAATGATGTTCGGTGACTCAAGCATTACCTAATCACTCTGCCAGACGGACAGATGGACCAGCGAACCGACTCTAAAAACAGCTTTAACCACTGTCCACACACACACACACACACACACACACACACACACACACACTCACACTCACACACTCTCACTCACACTCACACACACACACGGTGGGACAGGATGGCTTGTGGTTAGACAGTGACGTTCTCCCAGCAGCTATTTTAAACAAGCTCATTTTATATAATGCTTCTGAAAAACCCTGTTTGCTTTGCTGAAGACTCTTGTGGGATTTACAAAGGTGATCATTTCTAGTTGACACATCACGGTCACACGGCTCCCTGTGCCTCCGGATGAAAGTGTGGTACATTATATATATTTTATGAGCACCGCAGTCTCTTCCATTTACTGGTACTACTTTTATTTAAGGAAAATGTAATTCAGCACTTCAAATTTCAGCTACATGTTATATATTAAAGTCAGTATCCCTGTACAGAAAAATGTTGGGCTCTATGTCCAGGGGTACGTTTCCTGAAGAGATGATCATTATCATTATTGATCGGCATGGATGGTGCTAGAGCTAAGGAAGACCTATTATGTTCAGATCATGGTGGATTGAGTTACATAGTGTGTATGTAATTTCAACCTTAAAGGGATAGTTAGGGTGTTTTGAAGTGGGGTTGTATGAGGTACTTCATTGTTCATCCATAGTCAGTGTCATAGTCAGAAACAGACAGGAGTCAATTTTAAAATACTGAATTACCCTGCTGGTGTTGGCGCAAATAATAACCTGGCCAATGACTAACAAACTATGTGTGTTGTCCTTCCCTGCAGGAGGCACTTTGCGGATATACGCTGATAGTCTGAAGCCCAACATCCCATATAAAACCATCCTGCTCTCCACAAGAGACACGGCCGACTTTGCTGTGGTGGAGGCGCTGGAGAAGTACGGGCTGGAAAAGGAGAACCCCAGAGAGTACTGCATCGCCCGGGTAACCACGCTTATCTTATTACAACTCCTTCACATTTAACCTTTGAGTACCTCATCGTATAAACACACCTCCTCCACCACAGTACATACCAAACACATCACATTAGGAAAATGCAAGTTTTGCATGCCCCTCCAGCTGCAGGGGATACCATTAAACAGATGTTGAGTCACATTGAGTATACTCATATTTGATCGCAGCACCTTATTTGTCATGATTTGACTTGCACCTAATTCAAAATGAATTTATTTGTGAGTATACTGCCGGCCACAGACCACTTCTCAACACCTACTAAACACAACCTCTCTATCTCCCTATCTCATCAATAAACACCTCCATCATCCTTCTGAGAGGCTGTGTGCAGAGGACAGCCAAGGTCACGTGCACAAGAACACACACACACACACAGACACACACACACGTAAAAATGCACGCACTCTTCACTGGACAGGCAGATTGAAAGAGAATGCTACTTGGCACTAAAACCTTTGGGAGGAATGCAATTCAATTGCTTTCAGACTGAGTGCTATAGCAGCAGCAGATGCTCTATGCCTGCGTGTGTATGTGTGTGTGATGGTGAACTTGGCTGCCCTCCCCGCAGCCTCTCCCATATCTATCCTCTCAGATGGACTCTGGCTACGGCCAATCATATGAAATAACTGCCGCTCCCACAGCCAATACAGTGGAAGACTCTCCAGGGAACACACACGCACACGCACACGCACACGCACACACACACACGCACACACACTTGCACAGACACTGTTGATAGTCAGTAGCAATTTGCTGATGAGACTGAAGCACAGGGAAAGTCCATTAGGTTAGTGAGCATGAGGAATAAGCACTAGTACTCTAGCTAGTAGCATGTCAGCTTGTGTGTTTATGTTTTTTGGGGGGGGTGGAGGGATGTGAAGAGATGTAGGATGGCTGTAGACTACAGATAGATCTCTGATGAAAAAATACAACAAAATTGTAAAATTTGTCTCTCTTGAGAATGAGACTGCAAATCTCAATGAGATTATGGTATCCGCGACGCAGCACGACTAATCTTTTGTCAGACACCCTGTTTCTATTTATTCCTTAGTCTTCAATTTAAATAAATAATTACATATTTTCATTCTGTTAATGTCATAGTTAAGGAAGGCTATGTTAAGTTGCAATAAATTGCCTTTTTTGTATTGTTTTTACATATTTTTGGCCACCAAATTTAGGGGCTTGGTGGCCCATGGGGCCAGTGCTTAAAAATATTAACGTCCATCCCCGTGTTCTATGTGTGTGTAGCGTGAAGGGGCTACAACTTACATTTCATTTTGCATTCCTGTGTTGTAAAATGACAAATATATTAAATGAACCTTGAATATTCTCTTTGACATTATTTAATGTAGACACTTGAGCCTCAGAAACATTTAACAGTCCAATTCAGGAGTATCTGTGATCTTTTGCTATCCGAGACAGACAGTAATGGAAGTATATCTCTGAATAGTAGCACATTCTTTAAGAAAGCATCTCTGTAAACTCTGAGCTGGTCACTGGTACAATTGGGTATATTTAATTGCTTAAGTGACTGATTTATTTTCTTGTCTTTGCAGCAAGATGATAAGTCGGGCAAGGAGGCGATTCTGGACGATGCTGAGTGTCCACTTCAGATCTTCAGAGACTGGCCAGCTGACAGAGGTGACACACACACTCACACACACACACACACACACACACACACACACACACAGAAACATGCCAACACACACACACACACAGAAACATGCCAACACACACACACAATCCCTCACAATAAATTGCTTCTCTCAGACTCAATTGCTCTTCTGTTGGTCGCTACCGCCCCCTCCTGCTGCCGTACAGTCATTACAACTCTGTTAGTAGCAGGAAATGTACAGAATGACCCATAATTTATGATTAACCCGACAATCTTCTTGACATTTCAATGTGATATACTGAATATTTTATTATGTGTTATCTCAGGAGCGTTAGTGTTCCAGCTGAAGAAGAGACCCCCCGACTACCAGGGAAGGAAGGGAAGGAAAGTGGACGACAAAGGCCTGCGAGCGAAGGAGGGCAGCAGCAGCTCCCTGCCGCCCGAGAAACTGCCTTACCTGGTGGAGCTGAGCCCAGGTAGAACCACAACACACAGCACCATCATATGTCGGCTCCTGTATCTGAAGTAGTAGCAGCTGCTCTGATGACCTGCTATGACAGGTAGTGGCCAGCAGGTAGCAGTGTAGCTGCGGTAAATAACATTCAGGGTTACTCAAAGGTCACTCACGCTAATGTGAGTGAACCACATGTGTTCTGTGGTTTCTGTTCCTACCAGCACAGGATTTCCTCACTATATAAAAACCACCGCAGGAGGTCAAGAATCGCTGCAGTCTATATCGGAGGCAGCTCTGAGAGTTAGCTGCATTTACCTGTGGATGATGTCGTATAGTACCTCTACTTCTCTTCCATTCAACACAACAAAGCAGCTGCAGCTTCTTTTTCAATCGTTGATGTTATTGCAGATGTTACTGCAGTATTATAAGCCACCAAAGAAGCACCTCATCTTTTAACTCTAGCACTACTATTTCCCTTAAGGCAGGTATCAACATACATTTTCTCAAGATTAAAGTCAAGTGATGTACTCTGAGGAAGGTGATATGGATCAAGTTATTTGCAAATTTCTAGCATGAAGTACAGAAATATAGATCTGTATTTAACAATCCAATGCAGAGTTCAACTGACTATAAGAGTGCACAGAAACTCTGCAACAAATCCTGCACCAGAACAAGTGCAAATGTAGTGACCCAGTTTAACAAGATGAACGCGCCAGAATCCTGGAGGTAAAGTTGCTGATATCAGACTGTTTTCTGAACGCTTTAACCCTCTGAACCCCGAGCAGTTTCAAGGCGTTTTTTTGCTCCTGTCACATTTTACTCACTGTGGCCTTGTTTTTCACTGCGATATACAAGTCCTGCACCTCTATGGAAACAGAGTTAGAGATAACTCAACATGTCTTTTGTGCAGTATAACACAGTTATGCCATAAATCATAAAAAGAAAAAAAAAAACACAAGTTGAATTTTTTTGATAATCTATTAAAAAAAAAAAATAGGAAAATTTAATCTATATATATACAAGATTATTAAGGTTCCACAAGTGTTATCGATATTAGAACAAAAAAATAGGGGCTCCACATGCTATACATATCAAACTATTTACACTTTTACAACCTGTCTTGTCCCCTCTGCTCTGTGTAAACAGCCTGCAGTTTCAGTCAAAGTTTCACTGAGTTTCTGTCACATTGGTGTGACTGTTGGTGTCAGCCAAGTTATTCATGGCTTCCCAGTTGCACTGAGGAGTGCAGAATTTAATGTTTTTTACAGGATCTAATTAGTGCAAATGGTTTATTTTTAGCGAACCTTTAAATTTGATTAATTTAAAATTAATTAAAATATTTTTTTTCTATTTTACATTAAAGATTTTTAAGACCCGTAGAATAAAATTCCAAACTTAGATTTGGTTGTTTTTCCTGACGAAAGCGCTCCTTACACATGACTCTATCAAGGACTGTCGGAAATTTGAAAATCCGCCGATAATTTCTGTTTTTACAGTTTCTGGCTATGAGAAATTATGTAATTTTGGCGATTTTTTTTCTTTTTAAAAAAAAAGAAAAACATGCCTTTCAAACCTGCCGGCAGGTTGTTGGATTCAAAGGGTAACAAACTTAAAAAACCCTTTATGATGTTGATGTATCTTGCTTTTCTAGGTTTATTTATTTTCATGATATGATGAGGATAATGCTGATGTAAAGAGCAGAAAGTGTTTCAGTGTTTTAAACACAAACATCAGGATTACAACTGAGCTAATTCTCCTCTGTATATACATACTGTACGTCCTGTGAGAAATGGAGGGAAATCACTGTTTGAATTAGAAGTAGATTGGGCAGGTTGAGATACGTGGAGTACAACAAAAGGTAAGTTGCTGTAACTAAACTCCTGGAATGCAGTAAAGAAATCCCAGTGTGGAGACATTATTGTGATTCTAAAAAAACACCCAAACCTATAGGAGCATTTTGGGAAACAACACCTTAACCTGAGTCTTGCTGAATGTGACACTATCCAGCCCTAACAGCTTGTTTCTTGCTACTGACCCCTCTCTCTTTAGTTCCCTCTTTGTCTGTTATATGCCTCATGCCATTAACATCGACTTCATCCACTGTCAGGTTGACGGCTCATTTGGAAAACTTATTTGGTGGCTCTCCTAAATAGTGGGTGCTGGGATTGTGTGCGTGTGAGAGAGTGAATGTGTCCTGCATCCTTGATAACTTATTTAGATCAGTGCAGTGGTTAAGTTTAGTTTAAGCTTATAAGGGCCTGTGTCCACCAAAGTGTTTTTTTTCCCAGCTGAAAATGCCAGACGCTCTTCTGAAAACTCTCATCTGAGAGCACTTTGGAGGCGCAGCGTTTTTTTCAACTGAGACATTTTGGTTGCACCTGGTTGCTATGATAGGTAATATCCGCAGAAGTAAACATGTCGGCACCGTCGGCACTCAGCACAAGGTAGAGTCCCGCCCCTCCTCCACTGTGATTGGATGGCTGGCTGGCGTAGCGTTTTACCCAAAGTTAAACATTTTTCAACTGTAGGCAACAAACATGCAGAATAGACGCTCTGCGCCTCATCACGCTGGTGCCGTTTTTACCATAGCGTAAATGCGCGACGCTCCCATTGCAAAGCATTAAAAAAATACGCTGGCCTCAGGAAAAATGCTTTGGTGGACACGGCCCCTAAGGCTTAAGATGGAAGGAATGATAGCAGCTTTGTTTTTTTTGCAGCTCAAACCATCGTATTCATTTAGAACGGTGGTTTTAACTGATGAGCAGCTCTTCGTTTGAGGCCTTCTGTAGTAACACGTTTTTGTAGGTGAATTATTCCTTTAAAGTTCATTTAGGATTGGGACATAATGTCTGGTAAAAATAGTATTGCATTATATCTTAAATGTGGACAGTGAAAGGCCCTAGGAATATTCCATGTGTGTGTGTTTGAATGCCTCCATGCAATTAATGGGTTAACAGTTAATGCTGCATTTTTCCTCCTTGCTGCATTTTCACCCTCTGCTATGTGTCTGTTTTCTTTCCCACCTTCTTTTGGCATGGTGTGTTTGTTTGTGTGAATGTGTGTGTGCGTGTGGGGCCTTGTGCATGTGTCCTTCTACCTCCGCACCTGCCTGCCTGTTTGCCTAGGGCGAGGGAATCACTATGCCTACTACGCCTATCGGCACCACGAAGGTAAAAGAAATATCCACCACACCTCCTCTGTGTCTGTTGCAATGGCTGATGGGATTGTTGGGAGGGGGTGCAGTGATCTTCGACATTTTGGAATGTTGGATGAGAAGATTTATACCACTCAATTGTCTGTACCATAAATATGAAGTTACAGCTGGTTAGTTTAGCTTAGCATAAAGACAGTAAATTACTGGGTTAACCTTTCAGGCACCGCTAGTGATTTCCACTATTCACACATGCACTATATTCAGGAACATTTCTGACTTGAGCCTTTTCTCACATGCCATAGCAAAGGCAGAATAGATGGGGCAAGAGACGCTAAATTACGAATCCTGCTATAGCAAAGGCATGGCCCGCCCTACTCTGCCTCTGATTGGCTAGTGGACAAGCACGTAACCCTTTACGTGCATGTGTGAAAGGGGACTCGAGATAAGCCAACCAGCTGCTTGCTTTAGCTTCATATTTACCGTATAGACATGAGAGTGGTACTAATGTTCTCATCCAACATGCTCTGTGAGAAAGCAAGCGTATTTACCAAATTGTCAAACTATCCTTTTGAATAAAATTTAGGATATTATTACACTTTTAAGAAAATAAGAGGCAGTTTCAGAACAAATATTTTTTTATATCTCAAAGGCATTTTAAAGTACTTTTTAGAAACCTTTTTATTACTTAATATGAATTTTTATTGCCAGTCATAGTAAAATTAGTCAGAGACATAAAACGTTTCTGAAAGTACCATTAAATGCTTTAACATTTAGGACCTTCCACTTGAGGAAACACTTCAGTGAGTGTCTCTGGTAGTAAATACGCTGTAAAGTATATTTTTAAACAAAGATGTGCTATAGGAAACTTTAAAATCAAGCAATACTTTAATAGCATTACTATACTAAAGTGTTAGCATTATAATTTACCTTGCTCTCGTAGATATATCAGTGTATCCGTGATCTCACAACATAACAAAGTTGCCAGTTTCTTCTGTAAAAGGCCAAGCTGTCCTGGCAGCCTTGTTCTATTAGCTGTTTTTCTGTATTATTTTTAGAAGGTGGTTCTGAGGTTTTTCTGATACCCATTCATTTTTTTTCCCAGATTTTTTTTTCTCCACAGCAGCCAATGTTCCCCCTTTTTTCTTTGGTGAACTAATACGCCGCTTTGCTTTTTACTAAACTCCCGTTTACTAATAATCAATAAATGCTCTGCAGCCCCACCAGCCTCCCACATTATTTTTGCCACATTATATCCCAGCACACTCTGCAATCTGTATCGACTCTTTCTGTTGAAATGATGGATGGATTATAATCTGTCAGCTGTGTGTGGACAGTGAATATCGGAGTGTGCGATTGAGCGTATGTACTACAGTATTTCTTGTGATGTGAGGACCGTCGTGCTCAGTGCTAAATGTGAGTGTGTTTGTGTGTCTAGACGGGTCTGACTCACGGGACAAACCAAAGCTGTACCGGCTCCAGCACAGCATCACCGAGGTCGGCTCAGACTGCACAGAGGACGGAGCCATCCAGGTAACCACATCACGAAGACACTCACAGTTGTTTAAAGTCAAACTGAAATCTGAGTACTCCTCGCTTCATGTGTGGAAGGAAATATAAACTACTTAGAGGATAAAATCATTTGTGGAGATATTTGTGGAAACAGTAATTTCTCTGGTTTGGCGTGGAAGCTATCCAGTTGATTTCCACTAGACATTACTTTTCGCTCATGTTATTCCAACACCTGCTACGTCATTGGCAGATCCTGCACACTGAAGGGGCGAATGGCCGCTATCTGCCCCGTCTCAAGGTCCAATTCACAAAATTATATTACAGCACAAACACGGTCATAAAGTTTTGCAGCTGAGTGCAATTTGCGTTTTTTTTTCTTCTTGTGTCTGATTGCAATTATCCATGTGGCAAAGTACAAATGCACTCAAGGCCAATGTGTCGGTGATGAGGGGTGAGAGTTTGCCTGAGCCAGAGTGCCACCGCTACCATCCAGACCTCCCTAAGACAATTAATAAAGAGGAAAGGGGAAAATGTAATCCCAGAATTTGGGAAAGGAGGGAGGGGGAAGAAATAATTAGTTTATTTGTTTTCATAACTACCACCAACTCTCTGAAGATGCTAATAATTTCATTGTAACTGCGTGACCATTTGCACTGACTAATTGCAATGAGGCACACTCCTTTCTTGAATTCACCTCTCAGTGTTTGTCCCACCCTATAAAAAAGGTGGGGGGTCTAGCAAGCAGTAGCTTTTGTGGATCCAGTTGAGGTGATGGCAAATGACCAGACTGTCTGAAAGAGAGACTGAAAGTCACAGCAACAGGTAGTCCTGGGGGCCCGTAGCTTCAATTTGCAACATAAAATCAATTATTTTCCTGTTAATTTTGTCATGTTTCACTTATTAAAACAAATGGCAAACTTATCTGCAGTATGTCAACAACAGTAATTTGTGAAATGTAATGCTACCACCATTTGTAATTTGTGTGTAAGCAGTTGCTCCCAAAATACTTGTGAAACAGGCTCTTGTAACCTCAGCATTGCATACGTTGACCTGTGATTCAAATCACAACGAGGAGGAGGCAAACTATTTTAGGACCGGCACCAATTAAATTACAGCACAGAGATTGTCAGTCGATACCAAAACTTCATGCTCGCTGCAGAGCGCTGATGTAGGGGACGCTGTCACTAGAGAAAAACAAACACAACTTCAATTTTATCTTTTTGGTAAATACAATTTTAAGTAAGTACACAAGCCAAAACAAACACAAAGACACCTAAACTGGTTTCTTAACAAATCTAAACTTTACATTTTTTTGTTTGACTTTAAAGTGGAGCTGCTGTAATGTGTGTAATGAGTGTCTGTGTACTGACGTACCTGTCATTGTTTGTCTCCAGCTGCTCGGTCCGGGTATCCTGCCCCACCACTGCAACCTCATGCACAGTGAAGGCATGGTGACCGTGACGCCGCACGGCCCCGACGCCGACACCTTTGTCGACGGGCAACGAATCCAAGAGACGACGGTGCTGCGCTCGGGTTCCACCCTCCAGTTCGGTTCTGCGCACGTCTTCAAGTTCGTGGACCCGATGTTCGACCAGGGAGGAAAGAGAGAACCGGCCGCCATGATGAGGGGCCGACACAAGTCTGGGTGAGCGTTCTTTGCTTTCTTCCTCCTCTCTCTTCTCCTTCTCGTCCTTCCTACACAGTGTTTTCTCAAGGGTTTTGTTGTAGACGAAGGGAGGAGAGGTTGAGGTTTGGAGTTGGCGGGCAGAGCCAGAGATGAAGGGAAGGAAAAGAGGGAGGAGGGAAGTGTTGGGGTTGGACCGACGGGGAGAATGAGGAAATGAGAGGAGAGGAAGAGCGAAGGTCTGGGGTTATGGCAGGCGGTCTGCCCTCTAATCTGATCAACATGGCGTTGGGTGTGGCCTCCTGCTCGCTGTCGTTTCACACAGGAGAAAGAAAGAGAGAGCACACCAGATAAGAGGAGAAGGGAGTGTGAGAAGGTTAGGGATGAGTGAAGGACAAGAAAAGAGGTTTTGAATTTGAATAGAATGGCCCTTTAATGACTCAATGGATGACTGACACTGCGAGAAAGAGAGAGGTGTGTAAGTAACCAACGACGTAACTCATTGGTCTGTGTGTGTTTCTGCATGAATTCTTTCAAATGACTCGAGCCTAGAAGGAACACATTCCGGTTTCTCTTGTGTAGCTTGTCCTGTGAAGTTTCTATTTATTTTGAGGTCGAACATATGTTTTCTGAAGTTCTTAACATATTTAAAGGTTTTTAAATCTAATGGCAGTGTGTAAAACATTTTAAGTATTTTGAGGTGTAACTTTCTGAAGTGTTTTCTAAAGTTTTTAACATATTTAAAGTTGTTTAAATCCAAAGTTCAGAGTGTAAAAAAACTTTTTTTTTGTTTTTATGAACATAGAACAGGTGAGGACTGGGACATTACAGTATAGTCAATAATAATCAAACATTGATATGTGCATAAAAGACTTCAGGCACAGGACAAATTGTTAAGAGTCTAGATGCTATCCCATTTGTCCCAGTATTTATCCCCCTTCTCCTTTTGAAGAGTGAAAGTCATTTTCTCCATTGAGCAGATAGAGTTGGTTATGTAGGTAAGAAGGGCGATGGAGGAAGGGTTCCTCTGGAGCAGCATTTTGTAATAGTTTTCTTACAAGCAGCCATAATAATCTTCAAAAGGTATGTGTCGCTTTTACTGAGACCTTTAGGAAGAATTCCCAGGTACAACAATGTAAAAGAGAAATCAGAATTCAAGTTAAGAGACTAATTTCTCTCCAAAAAGGCTTAACATATGGACAAAACTTGGCAACTTTCTCTCTAGATTTAGGGACTTTTGGAGCTAGTGCTGCTAGCTACTTTCAGTGGAAAAGAGTTGGCAACACTGGGCTTGTTTTTTCAGCTGGATCATTTTTAAAAGTGTACTCTTGCTAGTTTCTCAAGATCGCCCACCCTGCCTTTAAGTCAGAGGAACTGTACATTTCCCCATAAATGTCTATGTAACATCTGGAGAGTCACATTGACACCAGCTGTCATTTTGTGCAGCTCAGTGTCACCTCAGTGTGGATTACAAGCCTGATGTGGTGGATGTGGATCCCTGTGGTTGTCTGGGCTGCTTTCCAATGTTCTGCTGTACAAACTTACAAGGATACCTAGTTCATTTGAGCCGGAGACGCATCATGATGTTTGGAGCGATTAGAGCCGCAGTTTGGCATGACGACTGATTTTTAAAATCTGAGTTATTTGGCACCAGGTGCTGCTGGCAGTTGAACAGATGATCATGTAGCGTTTGAGTGTTCCGAACTTTAATCTACCGGAAGTCTGGAAAGAGACCTAATCCGCCGCTATGTTTGTTTTGATTTTGTGTTGCTAGCATCCGCTTATCTCGGATGTTTTTGAAGCTCAATATTTTCCAAACATTCAGAAGTATACTTAACATGGGGATGCCAGTTTTAAGCTGCAATTCATTCATTTTATGTTAAATCTTACTTGCCAGCAGATGTTCTTGCTTTGGTTTGTCTGTTGGTGATTGACAGAAGCGAACTGTACCATAACCAGACAGCCCAGTGATGAGTTACTTTTACTAACTAATACTACTACTACCTCAACGTATCAAGAGTTGTTTTTCTGTGATATGATTGAAACAAAGCCTCAGTCATGTCACATAAATCTAAACAATCTGTCAAAATATAGTTTTAAGTTAAAGTTGGCTTGTTGAATAAGGTTGAATAAGTAACGTCTTACCATTTTCATTAAATTTATAGGGGTGTACTGATACATCGATCTGGATCGATATATCGATTCAGTGATTAACAATCCAATATCATCGATGCAAAGTGAAAAATATCATCTTTTAAGATGCGCCTTTATTTTGAAAATACCACTTTATATTTATTCTTTTTATTTAAAAGAATAGATTGTTTTTCATTTAAATGTCTGGTATAGCCCAGTAATAAAATTGTCAAGTCATATTTTAGTTGTTTTTTGTAAGTTGATATAAATGTAACTGATTGTGTTAAAGATGCGTAATGATATCGTCTCATATCGATCACAGGCCCCTGAATTGAATCAAATTGTCGTATCATGGCAGATGTGATATCGGCAAATATCATTTTGTTGTCCAAAGAATCTAAATAATATCATATCGGGATGAAACTTGTGATTTACACCCCTATAAATAGATACTACCACTACTGGATACTTTTTTTAATTAATGCTCATTTTTGGGAGGATCAAAGTGTTCTACCAGGTTTTTATTTCTACTTGTTCAGGTATCGGAATAATGACGTAAAGAGTCATTTTTCAAGTGTGGCCTGAGATCACATGACCATCTTGTAATGAGCTTTTAAGAAACTGTTAGAGGGTTTTTAAAAACCTCTGTTTTCAATGTCTGAAAACATCAGCTTGACCTTTATCTGCATTAGTGTGAACACACGTTGAGAAGCCTCGTCTGTGGGGTGTTAAAGGTGTCAGTTAACAGATGGAAAATATTACAAACAAGCAAATAAATCCATTCTGGGATGTGGTTGAAGATAGGAAATCGGTATAATTTCTCCATCCATCCATAGTCATGCTGTTAATGGTTTAACCTACTTTGGCTGCTGGTGGTTATTGTGTATGTGACAATGACTCAGAGCACAAATGCTTTGTGTGTTTGTTGTGTTAGTGTCGCACTTTTTATTTAACATCGATGCCCTCCTGTCAAGTGGGGCGTGAAAAGCAGAAGCCTGTCTTTTAAACCCGCCTGCTGTCACACTCAATTACTGTCACTCAAACACACATATACATACACACACACTCGGTGTACGAACTTTGCTGCGTACAGTGCTCAGTCACGACTCCTAGCGTGGCTTCTCTATATCTAATTAGACTGTTATATAAGTGTGTGTGCATATGCATAAAGCAAATTTATCTGCCTGCATGTATTAGAGCTAGCTCTCTCCTCCCCGACAAACAGTTAGATAAGTGAGTGAGTGTGAGTGTGTGTGTGTGTGTGTGTCTGGATTAAGTCTGAGCTCTTGTCGTTGTCAGTAATGAAAAGTCAGCTGTACAGAGCACAGCTCCTCAACTAAACCGCTGCATGTCTGTCTGTGTCTCTGCTGCAGCAGTGTACCAGAAACCACCTTCGACCTTCACGGAGACGTCCACAGTGGAGCTGCTCTGCCCACCAGCAAGGTAACACGCACACGCACACGCACACGCACGCGCACGCGCACGCACACGCACACGCACACGCACACGCACGCACACACTCACACAGATCATTTGAATTTATGTTATATCCTGTTCAGTGTTGGAACAGTTTGTTCTGGTGTAAACAGACATCTTATTACTTGCCAAAGGCAGTTTTAACAGTTATCCAAAATAGTAATGCACGGTGACACATATAGGGCTGAAAATAACAATTCAAAAACACAAAGAGATTTATATATAGTTATAAAAAAACGATAAAAGCAGCATGTCCTCACTTTTGTGTAGCAGGAACTAGACAATGTTTGGCATTTAGGTCTTGAGAAATGACTGAAACAATGATTTGATTATCAAAATTGCTGCTAATTGATCGTATCAATTGACTAATTGTAACAGCTTTAGACATGTATATGAAAAAAACAGGGCTGTCAGAGTTGACACACTAATAACGCGTTAATTCAAATTTGTTTTAACATCACTAATTTCTTTAATGCATTGAAGCAACTTGCGATTTTTAGGTTATAGTGGGCTCAGTTTTAAAGTTTCTGGTTAGAACCAGAAAGCTGTAAAAACAGCATCTGTTGCATGTTGTGTTCGCTGCTTGCTAGTAGTTCTGAGAGTGTATTTGAAGCCTCATAACACAGGAGTCATTACCTACACGTCTGTATGTTCTCAAATGGGGTTGAAGCGGCTTGACGCTGTGTGTTGTGTTGTGTTTGCAGAGCTCAGGGAAGCTGGAGATGGAGAGAGGCATGGTCAAACCCATGATCAGAGGAGAGCAGCAGGACAGCAGGTCAGACACACTCTCTTCTCTTCTTCGTCCTCCATCTTTATCCTCTCTCTCTCTCTCTCTCTCTCTCTCTCTATTCTCCTCTCTGTATTTAGTGTTATCTTGCCTTCCCATTGTGTTATTTTGTCTCATCAGGTCTCAGGACATTTCAGCAGACAGAACAGAGTTGACTCTGCCAGCCGGCATCGAGTTCAGAGACAACTGTAAGTATTTAGCGTGTCTCTTTCTGTTCTCTCTCCATTCCTCCTCTCTGTGTTGGTGAAACAGTCGATAGCTGGAAACTATTGAACCCCCTTTACAATGAATGCACTGAGCTGATTCTGCTGACCTAACTACTCTAGTAGCAGTGGCAACTATGCAGTAAATATCTCATAGTAAATATACGGTAAATGTTTCCTCTCACCCTGCTGACTCTCCAATGCAGAGTTTGGTATCGTGCCTTCTTACAGCTCTGTACAGGAAAGCCTGATGACTTCAGAAAGACATTATTCATTTTGAGACATTAATATGACTTCCATAAACAGATGGAGAGAAAATGAGCAACTTGTTTCAGCCTCTAGATTACATTTTACATTGTGTGTGTGTGCTGCCACTCGCATTTGGCAGGAAATCAGCTGGATTAGTTTAACGCCTAAAAGCTTTGTTTCCTGTAATTGCACCAAGATAACACAGTCAGTAGTTACCAGCCACGACAGCGCGTGGCTCTGTGTGTGTCATCATGGCTAAATGTGGTCCTGGAGACAGCTACTGTAGCGGGAACTACCACAGGAGTATGGAGGACAGAACCTGCCAAAATCAAAAATGAATTAATAAATAAATAAAGGACTCGATAAATAAATGAATATGCCATTAAAGTAGCAATTTCTGATTGATATTTCTGTTTTAATTTGCTTTTTTATTTATTTACCTTTGTATTAATTCCCTTATTTATTTACTCTTCTGTTTAATTTCCACTTTTATTTATTTATATATTTATTTTTTATGAATGTATTTATTATTGCATATTTTTATTTATTTATTTTTAAAGGTATGTATTTCTTTTAATGTATGTATTTATCCATCATCCATCAACATTTTTTTTTTAATAATTCCATAAATAAATAAAAATGGAAATTAAACAGAAGAGTAAATAAATAAAGGATTTAATACAAGGGTAAATACATAAAAAAAAAAAGCAAATTAAAACCAAATCAATTTATGTTACATTTTATCAATTAATTAATGACTACATTTATTTGTAATATTATGACATATTTATTTATATATTGAGTTATTTATTTATTCATTCATTTATTTAGTTTCACAAAACTTTACAGCTGTGTAGTTGAGTTCGAAGATGGGTGTGTTCTGATCAAGGTGGTAGGACGTTGGGAAGACATGCAGTTCAAAGTGCTTTACATTTAAAAAAGTATAAAAACAGGAAACACTAATTTAATTAAAAAGAATACAGGTTAGGGTAAAGTGCTTAGCGTAGCAGAGAAAGTAAGCCATTTAAAAGATCAACTAATATTTAAAGGTCATTTAAAAAGAGCATGTGGGAATCCATGTGAAGAACGCACATTGTAAGAACAGGTGCTAGAAAAATAAAAAAAAAAAAAAAAAAAAATATATATATATATATATATATATATATATATATATATATATATATATATATATATATATATATGCGAGTGGCCTAATTATCTGGTTTCCTGTGTGTGTCCATCCAGCTGAAGACACCTTCCTGTCGGCCATCATCAACTACACCAACAGCTCCACGGTCCACTTCAAACTCTCGCCCACTTACGTCCTGTACATGGCCTGCCGCTACGTCCTGTCGCCGACTTACCGGCCCGACATGTCGCCATCTGAGAGGACGCACAAGGTCATCGCCATCGTCAACAAGATGGTGAGCATGATGGAGGGCGTCATCCAGGTCAGTAACACTTCTTTTCTAAACTCTTTTTTGTGTGTGTGTTCTGTCACATTTGAGCATAATCTCATTGATTAATTTGTGAATTATCTCAGTTTGTTCTGCTCCTTCATGATGTTGTTATTTATGTATTTCACACTCGCTTGTGTTGAAATTTTTGAATTGTTTGATGCTTAATTCCCCCCATTTACTGTTTGCTTACAAACTACCCCTGTAGTTGTGTAAGGTGTGTATACGTGTTTGTATGTTTCTTGCAGCTTTTTCTCCACAGTTACCTCTGTTGTACCAGTGTGTGCTCTCGTCTTATGTTTGTCTACCTATCAGTGTTTAATGCTCGTGGTGTGAAGCCTGCTATGACGCAACATAGAGTGTGCTAAACCTCAGCTAGCGGAGAGCTATCGCTGATCATTAGAGCTGGAATGGATGCTAATATGATAGCTGAGTTTTTAGGCAACAATTACATACAACTTTCAGAACAGAATAAAACTTATAATGTTGCATGAACACAAAATGTTATGAATGTTAAAAAAGCGCAGCACAGGACTTTGTAGTTTGTAGATCGGAGGATTATGGAGAAAAAAACCCACTCGCACTCCTTAAGCTTAGGGCTTAATAAAATGCCATTTCTTCTTTTATTAGTGCCATTCACTTTTATTTGTTTAGCTGGAAGCTATTCATTGCCGTTGGTATGCAGTGACATTATTAAAGAAAACACACACACACCGAATGGAGTAAGACTTAATCTATTTCAGTCTGTGTGTAGCAGGATTTTATAGAGTTTCGGGGAAATATTTTTAGCTTCTGAGGAATATGGGGATGTTGAACCTTCCTGCTTCAGATAGGCTTATAATAGGCTTAAAAACGGGGTATTTTTGGATGTTGAGAACTTGAAGAACTAGGTCTTGAATAGTGTGATGATTGTGACCAGCTTTGCTGTGTGAGATGCTGGAGATAGACTCGTGCTTTTCCAGAGCTTTGCATCCTTAAATGTCTTAACTGCATTACTTTATTAATGTCTCCCTAAATGGATTACATGCGGTGTTTTTTAAACATCAGTGTGTGATTAAAACTTTGCATTATCACCAAGAACAAGGTCATCATTATCTGATAGTAACTTAAACTTAAATACTTTATTAGATTGGTTTTCCTCTATACTGAGACCACATTTCCACAAAGAGGCTGCTACTCGCCAGTTACTCAAAAACTGGAAGCTTTTAGGCAAATTTTCCCTCATAACATTCCTGTTTTGTGCTGTAATGCAATCCCAACAGATTTTTCAGTATGTAATGAAGTGCAGAGTCTGATTTTATTTTTATTGTTGGTCCCATTTTGTGGTAATTATACAGCTGTCTCAGAATGTATACTGGTAAAATGTTAATGACTTTAGTTTATTCAAGGATTCATTTACCTTTTTATGCTTTTTTTAATGCACCCTGCTCACATTTATACACCTTCACACTCGTTCCATTCCTGTTTACACTTTGCTCATTTATTACCTTTTATTTCTAGCTGGTATACAGAACTGAAAAACTCTATAAGTCTCAAGAATAGACTCTAGACTAAACCTGTAAAATGTACCACAAAAGTAAAAAAACAATTAATATATAACAGCTTCTATTCCCTGTCGTAAAGGGCTGTCTGACAGCAAAGTAAAGCAGTGAAAATATTCTAAATATAGTGTACACTTAAACTGATATTGATTTTTTAAAGTACCTCATACAAACCCTCTTCAAAACACCAAACTATCCCTTTAAGCGGACATTAAAGAGATCTCTAAAAGCTTTAAAAATTCTCAAATGACCTTCAGTTATGTTCTTTAACTGATTCAAGATGTCTTCACATTGTAAACCATGACCATGTCTGTGTCAAAGTGTGTGTGTGTTACATGGCTGTGTCCATACTGTAGCTGTTGACGTGTTTTCTCTCTGTCCTGTGAACGTGTCCTCCTCCTCTTCCTCCTCCTCCTCCTCCTCTTCCTCCTCCTCCTTCTTCCATCCAGGAGATTCCTGAAGGGGATCAGGTAGGATAGCACAATAGCACACCATGATACGGCTGCTACAGACTCGTCTACCTCCCTCACTCTCTCTTTCTTTCCTTCTCTCTCTCTTTCTCTCGGTGTGGGCGACATGGATTAAATATCTCAAGTTTGACAATGAATTGAATTATCATTCATGTTATTTAAAATCTGTAACCCAGCCGGTAGATGTTGGGACTCAATTTTCTGCCTTTAAAGAAACTTAAACTTAAAAAAAAAAAAAAATGCATGCCTACTTAAAGGAATTGTTTTTATTTACTTAGCAGTTCACCAAGGAAACAAATAGTAAGAAATATGAGAATACATTCTCAGCACATTTATGAAAAAAATATTTCAGTCTTTCCTTTTCTCTGTGCCAGATGTGAAATGAGCCAAAAGGAATATAAATCTGTAAAATTATTATTTAAACAGATGAAAAAGAAGTTGGTTTTTGAAATTCAATTGCATATAGCTAGAGCTGAACCAATTAATGATTGAATTCTTACAGTCATTAATTAAGCAAAAAGTCCAAATATTCTTTGGTTCCAGCTTCTCAAATGTGAGGATTTCTTTCCTTTTCTCTGTTTTATATCATTATAAGGTGAATAACTTTGTGTTTCAAACTGTTGTTTGGAGAAAATAAGCAATTTAAAGACGTCACCTTGGGCTCTGGGAAATTGTGAGAAACATTTATTTCTTTTTTTCTGTCATTTTGTAAAGTAATTGTTTGATCGCTAAACCAAAAGAAATGATAAGTAGATTAATTGATTGTAAAATAAATTGCAGCTCTGCATGTACTGTAAAATACTTTACAAACTGATTGATGGAAATGAAAATGTGCTCACTCAAATGTACTCTAAAGCAGCATATTTTTAAAAGCAGATATCAATTTTTAAAAGATAAATAAATATAAATATAAATGTGTTGACATGGGGATTTTACAATTATATTCATAAGACAAATTATGTATAGAAAATATTTTTATACATTATTTAAACCATAAGTTGTTGTTGACAGATTTCTATTCTCTTGTGTTTTAAACATTAACTCCTGGTGACCATTTGGACCAATTCAACCATTTGTTGCATTGTGCACATTTATTTCGGATATTTACGGCAGTACTTGAAGGCAGCATAAATCTTTTTTTTTTTTTTTTTTATGGTCGCAAGGAAATAGTTGTTTTTGTATAGTTGCAATCTGTCACAATGTCTGAGGTTCCTTTGAAGGCAAACCAGATACCCTGTTAACGATTTAAAATGTAAAATCATGTCGCCCAACCTCATCAACCTCTTGGCTTCTTTCTTTGAATCTCTCTCTCTTTGAATTCTTTCTTTACTGCTCTCTGTCTGCTTTTTTTGACCAGCCCTTCATTGTTGCTGCTGCTTCTTTTTCTCCATTCTAACAGAAATGTAAAATTAAGCCATAATAATGCGTCCTCCCACAGCTGGAAAACTAAGCAACAACAGCAACATCAACCCAACTAATTCCATTCAGCTTCCCGGACCTGCCTGGTACTAAAACAAAAAAACAAAAAAAACAGAACGAAACCAAAGCAACCACTCTTTTCCACCATTGCTCCATCTTTAATTCTGGCATCCACCTTGTGTGACATCACGTCTTGCTTCTCCTACTCGACAGTGTGGATGAGAGACGAGTCGCGTCCCTCCGACCTCCTCCACCTCCTCTGCTTCATTTGTCTGTTTGGAAGTTCATTTAACATGTTCGACCATCCGTCTGTGTTTTCAGTGTTTCCTAAATGTTTTATTGTCACGTTTCGTTTTGGATGCACTTGGCTCCATCTCTCATTCTCTGGCTGTTCTGAATGAAGGGGTTTTGTTTTGTTTGATTTGTATTATGTTTTTTTCAAGGCGGGGATAGATGAGTGCAAGGGAGCGAGCTCCGCACATCCCTCCCTCTCTGAGTGGCGGGGATATTAACCAATCAGCTCCTCACACACTGAGCTCCGTCCTCCCTCTTCATCTCAGGACCAGAAAACAAACTGTCCTTTAGACTGTAGACTGACATATGGAGCGTTATTAAAAGTCTGATATCATCAGCTCGGTGTTGGCCATTTGAGATAATTATGTCATTAATTATTCTCTCATATCATTATCCTGGCTTAGTGTGTTGCTGCTGCAAGCTACTAGATCACGTTACTCTGCACGAGGCTGTAATTACATTTATGCGGCAATGTGCAGCTACAGAGTTACAAAAGGCCCCACATGTGTCTTCAACTGCTTTTTTATTATCCTTTAAAATGTTTTATTTTGATAGGCTAAGGGTATACTTACTAAAACATTCTGGGGAATACACTTTTCAGGAGTTAAATGAGCGAGTTAGATGAGATGATCAATACCAATGTCAATGTCTGTATGACAAATATGCAGCTGGAGTCAGCAGTTAATCTTTGCTTAGCATAAAAACTGGAAACTGCTAGCCTGGCTCTGTCCAAACGTTGCAAAATCCGCCCAAAATCACTTATTAACACGTCAGATTTAGTTTGTTTAATCCAGGAAATCACTGCTCCCAACCAAGAAATAGTTCCACACCTAACCCTCCCATAAATCTACAAATTGTCATTAGTAAACAAATGAGATGTAAGTCCATATAGTGTCTGCACCTGCAGGGCTCTGGGGAGCGCTTCATCCCAGCGTCCCGGCGGCTGCACAGACTCTCTACTCATTGGAAACAATTGAAAAAGATGCTGGCGCTCAGAAGAAAACTCTAACAAAAAATTTGAGTATGCAAATGTGAAACATTTTGTTTCCTTTGGAGAGAGCCAGGCCAGCAGCTGTTTCCCCCTGTTTCCAGTCTCTAAGCTAAGTTAACATGAGACATGAGAATGGTATCAGTCATTTCATCACACTCATGGCAAGAAAGTCAAGTGTGGAATAGGTAATATGAATATCCTTAGAGCTTAATTTCGATCTTAACAATAGATAGATGTTTTAAAATCAATGTTAAATGGATTAACAGTTAACAGTTGACCACAAAAATGTCCCTTTATGTCATTCTGATCTATTGGAAATGAATGGACTTCTAGTCACTTGTTGATCCTGTTGCTCTCAGTGTGAATGCATGTGGTCCATAGTGTAAGTCTACAGTCTAAACACACCAAAAAAAAAGAAATCTAGTTAGTGGAGGAGGCTGGTGTCTGGTGACCTGGTAAATGGAGTTGGTGTCTGGGAGGGAAAAGGAGTGGTCACTAATGTCTCTCATGAAGTCATACAGCAAAATCTTTGAGAGCTCAAATACAAATGGTGAAGAAATCAAAAAATGAAGACCCCCTCATTGAGTGTCTTCTTGTGACAGTGATGACCACTCTTCCTCTCGACACCGGGTTGGCTTAGAGGGAGGGGTGGGCGGGGCATGAGTCTATCCCTGAAGTAACAACTGCTCCTTCTGGCTGCCACTCAAACAGAAAACCCCTCTCCTACCTTCTTTTTAACTCTTCAGCCTTTCTCCTTCGTCCTGCTGCTCTAACAACTTCCTCCCTATGTTTTTTTGGTTGGTACGTTACAGAAGCAGAAGAACATCGCAGGAGCGCTGGCTTTCTGGATGGCCAACGCCTCCGAGCTGCTCAACTTCATCAAGCAGGACCGAGACCTGAGTCGCGTCACGCTGGACGCCCAGGACATCCTCGCCCATCTGGTCCAGATGGCTTTCAAGTCAGTCTGTGTGTGTGGTTGTGTAGTTGTGGGAGTGGATGTTGGGTGGGAATCTGGAATATCATGGATGATGTATTACTGACGGTAATCAAGATAGAAAAGACTCTTTAAGTTCCCTCAAAGACAGATGATTGGATAAGAGCTTCTCTGTTGTTTGATGAAGTCTTGATGTCTTTAAGCTGTAATGTGCTGTGTGCAGGTACCTGGTCCACTGTCTCCAGGCTGATCTCAACAACTACATGCCTGCCTTCATGGACGACCCCGAGGAGCATAATCCACAGAGACCCAAGATCGGTAATATACAAACACATGCTATGATGATTAATGCCCCCCTTTAAGTTCATTTCAACCAGAGTGATTTTTCCTTCTTAGAGTTTTTGCATTTGGGGTTGAAGATGTAAAACTGTCAAATATTTCACCAGGAAAATAAGTCAAGATTTGAGAAAAGTCTGATAAAAATATATTTTTTTTTAATATGACTCCGTGCAGGCGACAGCCGTTGCCAGAGGCATTATGGTTTCGGGTTGTCCGTCCGTACCATTCACGTGAACACAATATCTCAGGATCGCGTATTTGGCACAAATGTATTAGATTTTGTTGGTCAAAGGTCAAAGCCACTGTGACCTTACGTCCGCGCCATTCTTGTGAACGGGTTATCTCAGGAACACCTTGAAGGAATATCTTCAAATTTGGCACAAACATCCACCTGGACTCAAGGATAATGATTTGATTTCGGTGGTCAAAGGTCACTGTGACCTCATAAAACACGTTTTTGGCCATAACTCAATAATTCATATGCTAATTATGGTAGTTTCACACAATGAAAATGTCTACCAGGATAAAATGATGTGATGACACTTTCGACAGACATGGATGTAAACTGGCATACAGCCCAGAGGCGGTAATTCTATTTTTTTCATATCCTATTTTGCTTTGGGTGTATCCCAACCCTCATGGTGGGAACTAGAGAAACAGTACCTTCAGTGCCTTCCTTCAGTCAAAAGGCAAAAATTGTTTATCTGGCCAACCCTCTATGAATTTTGGCCAAACATTTTACACAGACACTGGAGTGAGTGAAAGAGAGTATGGATTCCTGCCTTGTGAAATGGTAATAACCCAGGCGTCAAGACACTCAAAGAGGATGAGAGAGTTGTTTTCAGCCTCATGTGTGTCTCCTATTCTCAGCTGTCCAAACTGTCCTAATGTGAAAGTAATGGTTGGCCATCATTGAGCATACGTCTGATGTCTCTTCCTCCGTCTCTTTCCAGAGGACGTCCTGCACACCCTGACGGGGGCGATGTCGTTGCTTCGGCGGTGTCGAGTCAATGCCGCCCTGACCATCCAGCTCTTCTCGCAGCTCTTCCACTTCATCAACATGTGGCTCTTCAACAAGCTGGTGACGGACACCGAGTCGGGGCTGTGCTGCCACTACTGGGGGGCCATCCTCCGGCAGCAGCTCAGCCACATCGAGGCCTGGGCGGAGAAACAGGGTCTGGAGCTCGCCGCTGACTGCCACCTCAGTCGAATTGTACAGGTAAGAGGATAGAGGGGAACGTGGGAAGTGTGTGCTGGGACATGAGGAGATGCTGACACTGAGAGGTTTCATGGATTTTATTTTATTTATCTATGTTTTCATTTTTTTAAGATTTATCTGTGCTTTTAATTTTTTCCACAGTGGTCAGTGATAATTATCTTGTTTCCCTTTTTTTATTCGGTGTTTAAGACACCAGATCTATGCACTGTATTTATCCATAACATCCAGTATTTGTGACTACATAATCAACAGTTAAAGTTAGAAAATGTCCTTGTAAGGTATCAATGTTTAAGAGTTTAACATTCAAAATCTCAGCACATCTGCTTCTTCAGGACTGCGTGAGAGTTGTTTGATCAGATTTGACGGACACGGGCGTCTCCGTGGCAATATAAGCAAACATCCTGTCATCAGATTCTGATTATTGTATTGTTAAATTTCAAGTGATGCATGGAAAGAACACGGCACCGCCTCGCCTTCTCACACCAGTGAGACGAACACAGTCTGTCTGTGTCAGAGATGCAGAAATCTCTCATTCTTTTCAGACCCTCTTAGCAACTCTATATCTAAGAAGTGAACTGCAAAGAGCTAACCTCGTCCTGTTTTTGTTACACAATCACTTCCTTTGTGTCGTAAATGGAGCCATCATTTACTCGGGAGATCGTACCCGGTGGCAGACAGATTTGCATAGTGAAATTGAGGCTTATAGGGAACCGATCTAAACACTGATGGTGTCATTATTCTATAGCCATTACATTGTGCAATCAACATTTACTTCATAATGATATGTTAAAGCAAAAAGCATTAAGGCAGATTAAACAATAACATGTAGGAGAAGGCAGAAAACAAACAGACAATATCTATACAATATAAAAGATATGTGGCTCATTGACATGTTGTTTTCTGTGTGTCCTCCAGGCCACCACCCTGCTGACCATGGACAAATACTCCATGCAGGATGTGGAGACCATCCACAACACCTGCTTTAAGCTCAACTCCCTGCAGCTCCACGCCCTCATGACCAACTACCACTGTGCTCCAGACGAGCCTTACATCCCGCCTGTAAGTCACAAGCACTGAAACACACTCAAAATAGAAAAAAATCCAGCTAATGAAACATCACTTCTAAACTTAAATCAGAAGAGTTATGATGTACATACATTTATTTCTGTTAGATAACGTCAGCTTTATGTAACACAAGTCAGCTGTTTAACAAATCTGATTTGCACAGATGTTGAAATAGCCATTACTCTATATGATGTTTTCTAGATGTAATGAACCATCTGGTTGTCTGATATGTGAGCTGCCTCTGGTTGTGTGTTTGTGTACAGGAGCTGACAGACCACGTGGTGGCGGTGGCAGAGAACACAGCAGATGAGCTGGCGAGGAGTGACGGGAGAGAGGTTCAGCTGGAGGAGGATCCCGACCTCCAGCTGCCCTTCCTCCTTCCTGAGGACGGCTACTCCTGCGACGTGGTGCGCAGCCTCCCCAACGGCCTGCAGGACTTCCTGGAGCCGCTGCTGCAGAGAGGTAAAGACAATGGGACCAGTATTTAATAATACAAAGAAATTCTGTTGAGAAAGAATCGACTGTTACATTTCTTGTTTAGATAAATGCAATTTAGTTATCAAATAGTTTATATACTCTGGCTTTTGTGCAAGAATGTGCAGTATGTTACACTTGATTCACTGTATTTTATTATTTTTGGTGGTGCTCCAGTCAAAATGTGTTTAGCTAATTGTTATGTAACATGGATAACGCATCAACACAAATTGATTTTAACGCCACTAATTTCTTTAATGCATTAATGCAACTTCCTTTTTTTTACTTTGTAGCAGGCTTCATTTTAAAGCTAGAGTGAAGATACTGACATATGAAACTAGAAAACCTAAAGAATCCATTGGTACCAACCATGTCATACTAGCTTGTCGCGAAAGAGGCTAAATAACACTCCAAACTTTTGCTAAATTTTGGTAAGGAAAAACGGGCATGGCCATTTTCAAAGCGGTCCCTTGACCTCTGACCTCAAGATATGTGAATGAAAATGGGTTCTATGGGTACCCACGAGTCTCCCCTTTACAGACATGCCCACTTTCTGATAATCACATGCAGTTTGGGGCAAGTCATAGTCAAGTCAGCACACTGACACACTGATAAAAAACAGATAACAGATACAAAATTAGTGATTAATCACGATTAAATATTTTGATCGATTGACAGCCCTAGCTTTTACAGAATTTAGATGTCTGATTCAGTGAAAATGTACTTTAAAATGTGTGTTTCATCTTCCAGGTTTCTGTAGGTTAGTACCCCACGCCCGAGCACCTGGTACCTGGACCGTCCACTTTGAAGGAGCTGACTGCGACAGCCACTTCTCTGCTGCTGACGCTTCTGAGATGGTAGGACATTAACTCTCTCTCTCTCTCTCTCTCTCTCTCTCTCTCTCTCTCTCAACCTCTCTCTCTCTCTCTCTCTCAACCTCTCTCTCTCTCTCTCAACCTCTCTCTCTCTCTCTCTCTCAACCTCTCTCTCTCTCTCTCTTTCAACCTCCCTCTCTCTCTCTCTCTCTCAACCTCTCTCTCTCTCTCTCTTTCTACCTCTCTCTCTCTTTCTACCTCTCTCTCTCTCTACCACTCTCTCTCTCTCTCTCTACCACTCTGTATGTGTGTGTACTTGTGTGTGTCAGGGCAGTGGGGCATCCCAGGTAAAGGACTTTGAGCACATCTAGTAATGCTGACTCATAGACATACAGTAGATCTGACAGCTAGACGGCCACAAAAAGTGTCTGCAGAGTAACTTCAGGACGCCGCTTTGCTTTTTCAACACTCTTCTCTCCACGCTGCAGTGAGATGACTTTTCTTTGGTTAGTGTTTGTTGTTCAATCAGTGAGCTGAATTGTCTTCAGACTGCTCCAAAATACTTCCAGCTGAAGAATGAAGATGAACTTATATTCACATGCCAAATCTAAATGGAGTAAATACGGCTGTTTTTGGGGATGGATGCTTTGAATTAATGAAATGAATGAAAAGAAACAGCTTCACAAGGTTTTATCTCACTGTGGTTTGGCGAAAACCTCCAATATTGCTTGAAAAAACAATCTCAAGGTCCATTTAGTAGTTTCTCTGGAGCTTTAATCATTTCACAATCTTCCTCAGAAGATGACGTTTGCTCAGTTTTTTACGGCAACTAGCTGAAAACATAATGCCTCCGGCCACGCCTGTCGCCGCCGTGGATGCATTATGTTTTCGGGTTGTCGGTCCGTACCATTCTTGTGAGCGCGGTATCTCATGAACGCCTGAAGGGAATTTCTTCAAATTTGGCACAAACGTCCACTTGGACTCAAAGATCAAGTGATTAGATTTTGGTGGCCAAAGGTCACTGTGACCTCACGTCCGTCCCATTCTCGTGAAAGTGATATCTCGGGAACGCCATGAGCTAATTTCTTCATATTTGGCACAAACATCTTTAACTTGGACTCAAGGATGAACTGATTAGAATTTGGTGGTCAAAGGTCACTGTGACCTCACAAAACACATTTTTGGCCATAACTCAAGAATTCATATTCTAATTATGACAATTTCACACAAACGTCTAACAGGATAAAATGATGAAGTGATGAAATTTTGGACGTGATGGATGTAAACTGCAACTTCACTGGTTGGAGGAGGCATACAACCACAAGGTGGTAATTCTAGTTTTGAAATAAATTACATTTTCTCTGAGCATTTTAAGAACTTCTCACCCGCTTAAAAGCTGAAGTTCAGATTTCATACTTGACCTCGGAAACCTCGGAAGCTGTCAAGGATTTGATATGGTTGATTTGTAGTAAAATATAGCCTAACCTAAGTTACTAACCTGAAGTATTCATTAATGGCTAATATGGATTTCATAAACTGCTGGTATGCATCAACGTTATATAAGCTGCCTTCAGTTGCTCTTGTTGACCTTTTCTGGCTAAACTCCTTTCCACAGTACCGGATAATTCAGGTGTAGATTATACAGGATTTACTGGGTTTAAGGGAGATTCAAGTAGTCAGGATGTAGTCAAAATGAAAACATGGATCAGCTTCCAGGTGACTTTAAGACTAAAAAAGGTAAAATTCCTGAACAGAAACGGAGCTGCAGACGATATAACGGCACTCCTCACATAGTTTGACTATTTTTAGAAAAGTTTAAACCTGGAAGTTGCTTTGATTCGGGTCCAGAGGTTTCTGTGAGTGAGTGTGTGTGCGTGCGTGTGTGTGTGGTCTCCCGGTAGGAAGGCAGTGATTACAGTGGCTTCAGAAGGGGCAATTTACTTTTCATAACAACCTTCACAGACGCACACCAAACATACACAATTTAATCAACACCAATCACACTGCAGCAGTCAGTTAGTAAATGATAGACCTCACACACAAACACACACTCTCACACACACACACACACACACACACACAGAGCCACTTCCTCTGTAATTGGTCTGTTTATCCTTGCTCTACTATTTCATGACTGTAGTCTCGACATAATGCAAGCGTCTCTCACAAACACTCACACACACACACACTTTGATTAATGGTGTGTGTCCAGGCAGACTGGTTGGGGGGGGCGGGGCAGTGCTCATGTGGTGGATATAATGCAGCGTGTGTTTACATAGTTTAGATGTGGTCGATATTACATGCAGAACATTAAGAATATGAACAATATTTATTGAAACAATTGCTTTGATTCAAAAGGAAAGGTAGTCGTTCCAAAATGAATGTTTTGTTTATCTCTGTGGAAGATATCTCATTTTTGGTTCCCACTTATAACGAGGCTTGTGAGCCATTAGTAAAACGACGTTGATATCACTGCTGACTGCTGAAAAAGCATTTGATTGGTAGATATGTTAGCGTTGTGTGGACTGGGAGGCAGTTTTCAAAGAGTGGAACAAACTGGAGTAGAAGCTCAGCATGAAGATCTTTGTCTATGTTTATGGAGGGCCCCAGGATGCAGAGCAACACCCTTTATAGTCTGTGCCGATACCCGCACTTTAGTTTAGCAAGTAGTCACGTGGTTATTTATAATGTTGTAATTGTCTTCATTGATTTCCTTTGTGCATGGATTGGATGTAGCTATACTGTCAGTCATCAGGGCTGTAACATCCTTCTCACTTTGTTAACAGGACAGAGCATCCCAGCAGTTATTTGGTTAACTACCATTTAAATCCTGATTGAGAGAGTTGGGGATATATTTACTTTTTGGGCCACTTGCTGGTAGTATTTCCATAAGGCATAACCCTTATATACTATATTTCCATATGGTTGAGATACATGCGCTATAAAGTTCAAATGTGACCTTGGTGACATGATGGAGGTTTGATATTTGTGCATCTTACCACTATGGTGGCTGTCTTCTTTCAGTCCTCCCCTGCAGGATTTAAAACTGACCTGCAGACAAAAAAAAGATCTAAAAATGTCCAAATCTTTATGTAGACCCACTCTTAAGTAACAGAAAGTTAGTAGTCGCTAAAGGCATAAAGCTGTACCTGCTTTACAATAAAAGCCTTACATAAGTCGGCAGGTAGAAAGCTTTAAAAGAAGCTTAAAGGATGGGTTCACATTTTTAAAACAGTACTGACATGTCCATATGTAATTTGGAAGACCTTTAGAGTTAATAGAAGAGACCCCTTTAGCTATTTTATTTATTTATTTAATCTTTTATTAGGTTATAATTCTGTTTATATTCTGTTTTCTAAAGCGTCTACTACTGATGATATACTGTAACTTGCTATATATTGTCGTACATTTTCCACTTAAAAAAACCAGAAAAACATTTGTGCGACAGGCACAGTTTGTATTCTGGTTGTCATAGTAACAGCTGGGATGTCATTGTAGTGTAGCTGTGGCTGAGCTACTGGTGCGGTCCTGTTTTAATTGTAGTCTGTTTTGTCTCTTAGAGTAGATCTAGTGTTGTCGTAGCAGCAGTAGTTGTTGTGCGGTTGTTGTTGTTTTGTTTGGTTCTGGGTGTTCCTGCAGATTGCATTTACGCAAGAGGGCTGTCCACACACACATACACACAAATACACACTATGATGCAGACATACGTTTGTACAAGTCTGACTTAGAGCTTACTTATTTTGGAGTTGCCTCTTTTGTCCGAATATTTTTTCATGATGTGGGAAACCTTGGTAGCTCTCTCTCTTTCTTTGTTTCTGTCTTTCTCCCCACCCAGTCACCCAGCCCTGCAGTGTGTGTGTATATATATATATATATATATATGTGTGTGTGTGTGTGTGGGTAGCCATGATGTGGTTTTCATTCTTGACTGGGTTCCAGCGACCACAGGTTCCTCTGTGGTCTTCCCCTTTCCCCTTTTTATCCCTCCTTCATTCCTTCCCTCCCTTTTCTCATCCCTCCCTCTTTTTTTTTTTTACTCCAGTCTGGTTTCAGAGGCAGACGGAGGGAACACAACACTAGAGGACATTCGCTCTATTTCCCCCTGAGGCTGTTACAGACACATCTTAGAGGTTTCATCCTCACTCACAGTTTGTCCTTCCTGTCCATCTCTCTTTTCAGCCAATGAGGAAAGACCCGGAGGTTGTCACGGTAACCCTGAAGAAGCACAACGGCATGGGCCTCAGCATCGTTGCTGCCAAGGTAGGAAATACCACCTGGAAGTGTGTTAATGCGCGTCTGTCTGTGTGTGTGTGTGTGTGTGTTAAATCCGAACTAAAGCAGATCTGAGACTGTCTGAGCTTTTCAAGAAACTTTTTTTGTAAGAAAACTTCTCTTTCAAGGCAGAAGTCATATATTTTTCAAACGTTTTCTGAAGCAGAAGTGTGAGAGATTGGCACGAATTTGACAGGATATCCCAAAATAACTTTATATCTTGGCTGTCGAGACGGAGTGCGTTGGATTTTTGTGTATGAGTGTGTGTTTGAGGCTGAGCGACACAGTGCTGGCAGAATAAGGCTGCTGTTTTAAATAGACTCCTTTCATTGTTGAGTCTGACAGCAGCGCAGAGACTAAACAGTGACACGGCAAAGAAAGCTCTGGTTGACTCCTGGACAAAAAACGCTCTGTATTTAGTTTGCTGTTAGAGGGGAGTGGGTGTGAAGGGTGGGACTATGTATCACTGTCTGTCCATGTTGTTTATTCATTCACACACCTCTGGTGTAGTGACAAAACCTGGGGAAATTATACAAAATCACCACTGTGTTTTAACGTTAACAGAGAATGCACAGATTCCCCAAAAGGGCAGCTATGGTATCAGGAAAAATGAATTAAGATTCATGCATTTCCCCCATGATAGCTGCAATCTTGGCAAACATACACAACTATGTTTACAGTGAAAAACGTAACTTTTTTTTTGCCATATTGGATTGGATCAACCGAAAGTTTTAAAGGACCAGAGAAGGACAGGAGATTAGAGTAGGATGAATTAGGATGGATGTCTTTTTAGAGGTTTCCCTCCGCCCAAATCACCCCAAAATTAAAACAAAATAATGATTATTTGTGTCTAAAACGATGACCGATGTGCACAATGACGGCATCTACTGGATAAAATCAACATCACTGCACACAGATTGCCGTTCTGTAGACTGCAAACTCTGTAATGTCAGCTTCATTTTTTGCAACTAATGTCCCAAGCAGTTTGTCAGACCAACAGTCTAAAACACAAAAATACTGTTTCAGCTTTACATTAAACTTTATTCCCACCTAGGGGACATTAGTCTTGCAGCCGGGTGAAACAGAGAACAAAACAAACTCTGAAAGCCACCATTCAAATTTACATAAAACAATGTCCACCAAGTGAGAGAGTAACGCAAAACCTGGATAGAACCAGCTGTCATCATCCAACCCAATCATGGGTGATTAAAACAAACATCCCCATCATCACCCTCAAATTTTATATGAAAGACTGATCATCAGCTGACTCATCGTAAGCATTTAGCAGCTTGATGGCACCACGAAGGATAAATGAATCATCATTACTCTCGTTCTTCCATAACATTCATAAAAGCTCCACTTGCCAGTGCAGACCACCTGGTGTTACATTTGTGTTTTACATTCTTTAGCGTCACAAATGTGCATGGTATGGACCTCAGAGCCACCACGATGTCCCATATCACTTGGATTTAAATTTAAAACGGCAAAGAAACAAGCAGCACAGTTGGATGTCCACTTTGACTTACAAATTTCCCGTGGGGGAAGCCGTGCACTCACAAGCTGGAAGGTTTACGTAATTCTGTGCTGAGGCCTTAGATGGTCCCTCACTGTAAAGTATTTTATATTTTTTGCACTGTTTTGTTGTATATTGCAGTTTTTTTTATCAGCTTGCATTGATTTTCACAATATTTTATACACATTTTATTGCCTACCCTCAAAGACTACTCTTATTTTGCACATTTTCAGTAAAGATTTTATTGAATTTGAAGTTCTTTCTCTAGCAATTGTTTTGTATTGGCTCAGAAAGGTTACATGTTTTAAAACTTTGTTGTCACTCTTCTGTAGAATACTCTCACGAAACCTAAATTGGTTGTTTATAGCACAATAACATCTTTTTAAATGTGATGAGGAAGTGAATAATCAGTGTAGTGTATGTAATGTATATAAATATGTAATTTCCCACAGCTGTAAACTGCTGGAAAAGCTTTAAAAGTGCTTGAAAAGTGCTTGAATTTGACTTAGGAAAAGATGTAGGAACCTTGATCTTATCATGTAGAGGTCTATTCTGCTTCCTCCCGCTCTTTATCAACGAACAGATAGATTTGGGTGTTACGTTTTGTTGCTAAGGTTCGTTACCGGCCAGCGTATGTGAGGCTGATGCACCGTCTCAATGTGTTGCATCCTGTTTTTGTGCTTCGCTGCTACTTTTTTAATGATGAAATGGATTAAGTGCGTGAGGCAGACCGATAGTATTTGTTCCCTGTGCGAAATATAAGGGCTCTTTCTCTCTTTCTTTAGAGTAGAGTGAGTTTCCTGCTGAAGGCGCGAGCTTTCCTGTGTGGCTATGTGTGTGTGTGTGTGTGTGTGTGTGTGTGTGTGTGTGTGTGTGGGAAGGAAGGATGTACTGAGGAAACCTCCTTGTTCTGTTTATTTTCAAAGCTGTGTGGACGAATGAGGAGGCAGAGCAGTGTGTGTGGGATGGGAAAGGCAGGTAGAGAGAATTTTGTGAAACAGCTGCTTGAGTTCTCGGTAAACTGGGCTGAGCTCTGTCCTGTTATATAACTCAGCGTGTGCGTGTGTGAGTGAGTGTGTGTGTGTGTGTGTGTGTGATATTTGCCTGGTGGAGCTGCAGTGGAGCTCCACCTCACTCTGACCAGCCGGCGTCCCAGCCGACACTTCACCTCTGGATCGCCACCTGGATTCTTAACAAACCCTGCAATTAGGAACTCGTGGAGGACTTTACTGGAATTTCTGCAGCTTTTTTTAAACTCGTTTTTATAGGAGTTTTTCCACTAAACTTTTTTTTTTAAAATGACCTGCACTAAACTTCCACTACTTTTTGCCACACACGTAGGAATTCACATTACTTTTTTTATCCCACGTTCCCAGCCGTAAATAGTGATTTTACACGTAGACGTTCAGCTGAATGGATTACTCCCAGCCGGTGTAATTGAGAGCTTTTGAACTTGTCGGTGCACGTTAGCAGGTTGAAGCGCTCTGTGGGATAAAAGGAGGTGTGTGTGCATTTATGTATGTGTCCCAGTCTGGACGTCCCAGAGTGAACTGGTCTGGACGACGCTGACGAGCGGCTGCAACATGTGGTTTTCTGTGGTGGGCAGGAAAGACCAGGTAACAGGGCTTTATAAACAGACTTATCGTACATTTTCTTCTCATTTCTAGACGTTTCTTTGGTGTTATCTTTGAAGGAGCTAAATTTAAAAAGTGATTTGGAATGTGGGTGTGCACATGCCAGCCAGATAAAGAGTTTGTTCTGTTCCCTCATTTCTTGATAAACCAGATTCCTTTGTATCTTCTTCATCTTGTGATTCTCCTCCTCTTTGTTGCCGGGGCTCCTTAATACGCTGACTTTATTCAAAACGCAGCGGTCCAGGGTGGAAAGTGAATATTGAACACACTGTGAATGACAGCAATGTAACCACACTGTGGGTTTATCGTGCACCCTCCAGTGTGATGGCCTTCTGGTTTGTCACTCGTCTCTGTTTGCTTTCAGGGCCGCTCTGCTAATGTTTAAGCTAAGGTACACACATGAGACACAGATGGTAAAAACACACATGTTTTTGGAGCAATGTGCTCAGTAACGTTAAGCTATTTAATGACACGTTATTGATACCATCTTTTTAATAATCAGACGTCATCTGGTCATTGTTTTTCCCTTTAATGTGACTTTAATCTAATGCAGAAATATGCATTAATAGTATTTTATATATATCAGTGTGCGTATTCTGGGTTTAGAGTAACAGTAAACATTTTAGGCAACATCTGACTGCTCTTTTTATGATGAAACTAGTGTTTGCAGAGTACTTCAGTATTAACCCACAGTAGTAAATCCAGTTTGTCAAGCAGGTGTTGCAGTGATTGATCTGTAGCTTCATTAAACACGACAAACACTTCATGCATTATATTCATGTTGTGTAAGTCTCTCCCTGTGGAACAAATGAGTGGAGGAATTTGCTGCGAGTTAGAATAGATTTCTATCCTTAAAAACACTTTATCAGTCAAACGCACATGTGTGTGTGTTTAATGGTATTGTATTGCTCAGCTCCCAGCTGTCCAGAGGAAAGTAGGGAGTTGGCAAAACTCCTCCTCCTGCTCCTGTATTGGTATGTTTACTCATGTATCTATCTATCGCTGTAAAGAACAGAACATTCCCTCTGAAGCTAAATTTGCAGTATCTAGGTTTCTCAGAGATATGAAAACGTTTCATACAGGAGAGAACTTCATACCAAACTCCATTCAACAATCCTGCAGTTTAATTCTGCTTTGGTTCTTGGCAAACACTCACCTGATTGAGCTGGACTTAAAAGATATATGATTTATACAGTATATGCAATGCCGCAAGAAGCACTAAATTGAGTAAAATTACTATTCCAACAATTCCTTTCACCAAAAAACACCTTGGAGGAAATTAGTGCAAAGTGTGGAATTGCTGAAATTCTGAAAGCAGTTTTGTTTGATTTATGCAGTCAGCGCTAAAATGGGAATCAAAGTCTGAACTGAGGTAGATAGACATGAATGACTTTGGAAAGTTGCTCTGTTTGCTTCCACAGTGTGTTTGAAGTATTGGTTGTATGTGTTTTTGTTTGTTAGCGGACTGAATTGAACTAGAAGTGGAACAATAGTATGAGAGACTTACCCCCTGTGAGGCCTGAAACAATGAGAGGATGTACCGCACACACACACTCACATGCACTCGCTTTCCTGTAAAGCTGCGGCCAGGAGGTGTTTACAAGGTGTGTGGAAGAGAACAGTTGTACATCTTGGCGCTCATTTTAACAGACTTTTTTAATCTTGTGGTAGAATCACAATTTGGCAGGATTGTGTGGAAAAATGGAGACATACTTGCAGGAAAAGTGAGTTATCGCCTTCTTCTGTGCTCACTAGCTGAACCAATTGCGGTCTTTAGACAGCAACTTCCATGTCGTCCAAAATTTCATGTCACTGGTTGCTGATTTTGTCATGATGAAAAGGAAAAAGGTTACTTGGTTTGTTATTGTTTGTGGTCAGCTCTGCAGTCTGAACGGCTACTGAGGTTATCAGAGGACTGGTACTTTGATGAAACTGCAATTGAATCCTGGAGTTCCCTCAGCAGATCCCGGTGTTTCCCAACACATAGACGATACCCAATGATATAAATTATATCCCCACAGATAGTGGATTTTTTTAAGTGATACTGCTAACAATATTTGGGAGTTCAGATAACGATATATCTGCTGAAAGTATGTTTGTTTTGTTTTTTTCTTTCTAAATAATTGGGACCAAAATATATACTGAGCGGGACATTTTACAGTTAAAAAAAATCAACTTGCTCTCTGGTGAACAAACTATATAATGGGAAATGTTTTTTATTCAATAACAATACAAACAACACTACTAATAATACGAATAACCTTAAATGCCTTTAATTAAACTGAAAGACATGTGTTACAGCTGAGAACGAACAAATGCCTGGCTGAGTCCTCCCCAAGTCATGGCATGAAAGCATCTGCCCATCCACACAGGTGTTGTCGGGCTGATCAGACATCTTCTCAGGTTGAAGCTGGGTGCAGTTATGAACTGCAGATTATTTAAGGATTTAAATGTTCTAACAACTAAATTGAAATAGGAGAATGAAGGATTGGAGATGTCAATCACCCACAGTCTGTACATGTTCACAGAGTCCTGAGAAGATGTCTAATCCCCTAAAATGAAAATAACCGTGTGTGTGTGTGCAGGGCCTTTGAACACCTCTAGCTTCTAACGTGCCTCTTTATGGATAAGTGGTTTATAACCACAGAGAGCAGGTTGACACGTATTAACGTTGTAATCTCGGTGCGTCGCCAGCCTGCATTAGTGGTAGTTTCTTGTTTCTGTGGATCTGCTGCAGAGGTCAGTTGTCTCAGCGTGAGTCAGCCGCAGAAATGTCACATCACTCTGACTCTGCTGTCCACACAGAAACACTCAAAGACCTGTTGTATAATTCACATTTTTCAGAATTCTGGTTCATTTATTTACATGGTCTATGTCTCAGGAAGAGAGACTGTGTTCAAGAGGAAATTCAGGTGTTTTGATGATATCAATTAATCAAAAATGTGCTTTGTCTCTGTTTTATATCAGAATAACATCATTCAAGTCCTACTTGTTTTTCTCAGTACAACCTTTTCTACTTGCTTTTTCTGTAGCGGTGGTCGGTGAGCTTTGTTGAAGAGAGTGAAAGACACTTTATGCAGCCATTGATCTCTTTAGTTCTTTTACAGGCTCGTGCTCAGAGGGGGATTTAGAGCGAGCAGCCAACAAGTCTTACCTCAGGAAATTGGTAGAATTGTGTCCACGCCGAAGTTATATCCAAATATAATTCAAGCGTAACCACTTCAAGATTTGAGCAGAGAGCATAAAGGTCTGATAGTACGTGTATCCTGACATGAGAGGAGGTGAATGAATTCGTTATTAAAAGTCATGGAGCCAAGCATTTGGTGGGGAGATTGTTTAAAGCAGCAGACTCCTTCAGGCCATTCCTTCTCTTAATACAGACCTGGCTGCTTTAAGGTGCGCTTGATTTGTTGTGTCAGGGTGCTTTCAAAGAACCAAAGCTGTCCATTAAAACACAGTAAATCAAACAGTAAAGCTGTCCCTCAGGTATTCCAGCTACTCTAATAGATTTCTTTCTATAAACAGAGGCATGTGCACACTAACATTGATGTTTTGTAAATCTTTTTAAAAAAAAGGTGCGTTTTTATGTTGATTAGTTGACAAGCAACACATCTGTTTTCACTCTGACCCTCAACCCGGTGTCAGCTGCTAGTTTTAAAGCTTCAATAACTCAACAAACCTGCCGTGTGTCTACATGTGCACACGTCTCAACATGTCTTTACAGTTTGCCTGCCTATACATTACCTTCTGTGCTTGCATGGCAGAAAGTCTGTACATGTTACAGTACATGTAGATAATTACATTTTTCTGTTATGACTATGTTAAGCTGTGTGTCTTTGCACCTTGCTGCTGCTAGTCAGGGTGATGGGCAGAAAGAAATGATCATCCATAACACTGTTTTGCCTGTAGTTTTGCTGGTAGCCTCCCCTCGCTTGAAATATCATGACAGCATCACACCTGGATACAGTAAAGAGCAGAGTATTTTTTTTATGTCAGAAGTTGGTGAAGCAGTGAGGAGGTCATGGACCACATTCATGCATCAACAGCATCTCTAATTGCAAAATCCAACACAAGACCAGATCTTCTTCTTTTTTTTCTTTTCTTTTTTTAAAGACAAGCTACCAAGAAAGTTGCTAGTCTAATATGGACAGAGTCCCATTTTTGAAATGTCATCTCTGGTTGTATTAGGTAAACAAGGTCCAAACCGAGTATATGGCTAGACTGTGTGTGGTCAGTCTGTGAATTTATGGCTAAATCGTTACACAAATAATCAGTGGTCATGTCTATAATGTTAAATACAGCGGTACATGTCCACCAGGTCCGGCGAGGACACTAGGGGACGCGCTGCTCCACTCAACTGGTTGTTCAAGCGGTGACGTATGCTTACGTGGAATGCACCTGATTGATCGTAAACTTTCTGTTATTCCGTCCAAACAATCCACCAAAATCTACTTCTGAAAACATTTTAGGCGAGAAATAGAAATAGATGCCGCTGCTGAATCTCGTTTCATTTTATTTCATTGCCTAGATTGACAGCTTGGTCCAAGTCTCGTGAGCCAGGCACGTAAATACAGACCCTCTCCAACTTGCCACAACACTCCCACCATGCACTGGGCGACTGCTTCTCCTCCTTTCCATAAGAAATGAATGGAAAGCGCTGAGACACCCTCTGTCACCGGATCTGCTCCCGACTTCAGGTCGAAGGCAGCAGCATCAAGAATAACTATATAGAAATAGCCAATTTTCTTGCTGATGGTCTCATTTACGTATATAGGTCATTTAGACGCATCATTATTAAATTGAGACTGTTTCATAACCAGTTAAAAGTTGCTCATAGTAACTTTGACTACTACTTTAGCTTTACAAACTCAGGTAAAATCAAACTGATGCAGCACACATGCACATGTGGCCCCTCTGAACCCCCTCTGGGACCCCTTTAACTTGCTAAAAGCCCCTCTGAACATCCTCAGGGGATTCAGGGAATTCCCACAAGTGTCTCTGGAGCCTGATTTGGCGCCCCAGTCCCCCATTCTGGATAAGTGCATGGAGCTGCTGTGGCTCCATCTGAAACAAGAGGCTCTTTAAAGTCTTCTGTAATGTACAACAGACATAAAACAGTCAGAATGATTCACTGTCCGTCTCTCATCTTAATGTCACTTGCAGGAAATTCGTGCCTGCATGAATCCAGCCTCATTACATGAACACGCACACAAAAACACAGAGAGCTGAGACATTGTGGGTCAAATAGTTTGAAGGCCTGCTGTCTCCGCTGTCCGTCTGTACTGGTGAAACTGGGACGCAGATCTGTGGATGATGGAGGACGTGACAAATGTATAATGTGTCTCTATTCACTCAATTCATAGTCCGTCTTTTACCCACTCTCAAAACACATTTGGCAGAAATATGTGCCCTAATGTGAAAGCTCAGGAATGCATTTGTTTCATTTACTCAATATGAAGGCAACACAAAGCTCATTGTGATTTTATAACAAACTGATCGGTTTGAACCTTTTTGAACCCAGATTTTTATGTCCCTGCATATTCAAAAGTTGTTTCCTGCAGCAGGAAAGCAAACAAACAAAAGTTCTCATGCAAAGAGCCAGTAATCTGCTGTGTGGATGATTAAAAACTATTGAGAAAACACAAATTAGCTGCTAATTATGGGACAGAGCAATGGAAGTAATTTAAAACAGGAAATGTTCAGAATCTCACCACAAGGTCCATTTAGTAGCTGTCCCGGAGGTTTTGATCATATCACATGATTGGCAATGTTGAATTTTCCATTTTATTTAAAGAAAAAGTGAATAAAGAACTTCATCTGATGATGAACATCATGTGATTTGATCCAAAGCTACAGAACAGCTACTAAACGGACCTTAAACCGAGATTTTTTTCTCAACTGCTGTTTCCAATTTCAAGATTAACCTTTTTTTTTACTTTTTAAAATATCTATATTTTTAAATACATTTTGAAAATAACAAAACAAAATTAATAACGCTCTGGAATATTTATTATTAGTTATGCATTATTTTTTATTATTATTACTGTTGTTGTTGTTGTTACTGCCAGCCACAGTAGCTGTGAAGCTCATCAAGTCATAATAGTGTCATTTTTAGCAAAAACTTAAATTAACTTTTCTTGATTATTTTTTTAATGAGTTAATCCATCTGTCAATTTTCTGCTGCTTATCTTGGTCCATGTGTCATTACTTGATAAATTATTAAGATTTATTGTTATAAACAGCTGGGAATTACTGACAAAAATGTGATATAATTCTTAATAAATTCATGTACTTAACAAATAATTGTAGGCCTTATTGTCCTTGCTGTTTTTTGACCTGTATTAGGAAAAAAAGGTTTTAACATGCAATTTTATGCAATTTTAAAAAGTCTAGAATTTAATTTAGTAAACACTGCAGAAACTCTTATCTTCTGCACTACAGCTGATGAAACGGTTAATACATGTGACCCGCAAACAGTAAGAGCTATTAACCCGAGTGTAACCCCGGCCTCTGCTTTACAAGACACACACACTTACACACACCGTGCCACGTTGCCAGGTCCGACGAATGGCAGCAATTAGGAGTGTTTTTAATCCACTCCACAGTTTTATGAGCCAGTTTATAGACATGCTGCGATTCTTAATGTCTAGGTGTGAGTGAGTGTGCCTCATGATCCTGTGGTGTTTTCTGTATAAGCTTCATACTGCAGCTCCTTAAATCTGCTTTAAAAGTAGAAGCAGAGTGTCTTTAGTAAGAACATATTTGTCTGGTTTCTGGTTCTACTGTTGCACAAACTCTGAAGATAAACATGTCAAGATGGTAAAGAAAGCGTGTGATGCGTCTGATAACATGCCAGCACTTTGCTGCACTGCAAACCACCATCACCTCCCCATTTCACAAGAAATCCACACACATACTCCCCTTTTTATCTGTATTTCTGTTCTTTGTTGCTCTGTTGCTTCTTGGTAAAGAAAGGATTTGCCTTAAAGAAAATATTATGACATAAAATAAACAGATTCCTGTGGGGAGATTTGATTGTTTCAACAGCAAATATTACTGGAATACAGCAAAAGAAAGCTAGAATATAAGCAGGAGAAGGGAAGATACGAATACGTGTGAATGCGTTTGCTGGAGCTCCATACTGTAAAAGTTTCAGTTTGACATGTTGGTGAACTTGTTACCTCAGATAAAAGCGGCTCTGTGTCAACAATCTTGAATGGCTGCGTGTAAAATGTGTGTTTTTAAGTTCCTGGGTGTTCAGTCAGAGCTGCTGGATGTTACTAGTGTTTCTGTATCAACCAGTTATGTCTTGAGATGGTCACTATGTCCAATTAGGTGCTTTAAATTCCCATCTGGCTGCAGAGACAGACTTTTGAGATCAAGTATATCCGTGTGGTCCTAAACATTATGGAGCATGTTGTAAACATTGTCAAATAAAGCAAGAGATGACCAATGATTCTTACATTAACATTTTTCCTTTGGAGCCCTGTGAACGTCCCATATGCATTAGGGCTGCAACTAACTAACAATTACTTTTTTATTCTTGATTACTCTGTTGATCTTTTTTCTTTAAATTTATAGATTAGTTGTGAAAAATGTTGATCGGTGTTTCCCAAGATGACGTTGACGAATTGATTTACAGTTAAACAAGTTGATTTTTTTCCTGGGTTAATAAATTATGGTATTGAATCGGTGCATAGCCTGGCGTACTCGCTGATACCCGATCCTGAATTTTGTGCAGTATCGGACGCATTTCCAATACTGATATCGGTATTGGAACAACTCTAGCGATTTAATTTAATAGTTTACAACTAATAAAGTAATCTTTGCAGCTCTAATATGCAGAAATGATTGTCTTCCATAATGACTTCTACATGATGCTAATTTCTGTTCCCACTGCTCCACATCTGTTTGGGATTTGGGCGTTTTTGGGTTGATATATTGTAGTCTCTATACTCATTCACTTTGTCCAGAGACTCACACTGGCCTCAGACCTTTTTTTTGTCTTATATGTTTTCTTAAGATGTGTGTCATTTCTTTTTGTTGGCTCATTGGTTAATCTGTGTGTCTCTTTGTCTCTCTCTCTCTGTAGGGTGCCGGTCAGGAGAAGCTGGGCATCTACATCAAGTCTGTTGTCAAAGGAGGAGCTGCTGATGTGGTTAGTGTACACACAGAAACTGGAACCATCACAGAAAAGTATGAGGAAAAACACACAGTGACTCATTCTGTGGTATGCGTGTGTTTGTTTATACAGGACGGTCGTCTGGCTGCAGGTGACCAGTTGTTGAGCGTGGATGGACGCAGTCTGGTAGGCCTATCACAAGAGAGGTAAAGATTGGGTCCATTTAGTACTGATATTTTTCAGTTTGTTTTTTTAAATGTTATCTTTGGAAGCATCAATTTGTTGGAAGAAAAAAATGAACGGATTCAGTTCTGATAAATCATGTAATGCGATGCCACCTAATTGTCTTCTTGTGCTGATTTTCATTTGCACAATTAGAAATGGGGAAAATTCCAGATGACACGTGTGAATTATAATTAAACCTTCATGACATCTTTATAAAAACAACAACAGGGAGGAGAAGTGGGTGCACATGGTGTTTTCCTCTTTAAATGCTGCTCAACCACCTACCGCACAGTATTGACGCATTTATGGTCACGCTGATGACGAAACTCAATTTCTATTTTGAGAATTGAAAACATTTGGAAAGTAATATGTTATGTCGAAGTGACGTCAGATAGTAATCACATTTAGGGGGAAACCTCAGGGTTGACACATCTTGAGGTTCTTGCATTGCATCCCATTTTGTCCTCTGGAGAACACAAGCAGAAAAAGGGTGTGTATGTTTTGGAAACATCAGCGAAGCGCTCGACGGTGGCTAACGCCCCGCTCAGATTAATCCAGTTATTCCTCTCTCCCCTCAGCATGTACAGGCTTGGTGTTCAGTTCTGGTGCTTACTCTGTGTCAAACTGGATTTACAAATCATTTGTTAAATTGCTTTAGCGTGCAGGTTGCAGGTGGGAGGGATTTATTGTATCAGGCCATTTCATAATCTGATGATCATGATATCATCCCGTGGTCTTCTCCTCTCCTGCAGGTGACTCCCAACAGGTTAAGATTAAGTATGATTTGCAGCCTTTCTCGTCTGGTTTATGTTAAATCCTGCAATATTTCCAAATGTGGGTTTGTTTAGAGCCGGTTCTGCACAGCAGTTGTTGATGATACATTCCCTGAGTTCCATCAAACACACACATGGTTCATTACCTTGTGTGATGTGCCCTTCAACTATTTATAGGATTTGGTTAAAGCCCTGTGCACATGTGGCTGCTACAGAAAATAACATGGGTACTCTGGGTACAATCCTGCTGTGTCACACACACACACACACACACACACACACACACACACACACACACACACACACACACACACACACACACAAATTAGAGTGAAGTAAGTCTCTGGCAATGACAGATATAATCCCCCCCTCCTGTGGTTCATATTAGGTCTTACAGTTCATTTTTCTGCCTGTTGGGAAGCCAGTAGACAAAGTGTGTTTTCCCATAACGACTAAAAGATGTAAGTTTGTAAGTAGTGCACTCATACTACTAGGGCTGCACAATTAATCCTACTTTTTAGGGCTGTCAGGCGATTAACATTTTTAATTGCGATTAATCACATGATTGTCCATAACTAATCACGATTAACCGCAAATTAATCACACATTTATCTATCTGAAAATACATGTTAGTTGCAGCCCTAATCTGTCACATCAGTATCAAAGCATCTTAATACTTATGTTTGGAAAATTACAGACCTTTTAAGTGGTGGATACAGTGTCATATATTCAATAGTTATAAACATCTTCTGCAGTGAGGAACCCAGCAGATAAAGTAAATGTAATATATATGATTCTGAAATGGACCATTCTGCATAATGAAGACTTTTACTTTTGGTATTTTAAGTATATTTTGATGCTAATAGTTTTCTACTTTTACTTAAAGGAGCAGTGAAAATCTTCAAGATTATAACATTAAGTAAAAGATCTGAGTAGGGAGAACGGGGTTGGTTGTCGCATTCATTAGATTAGATTAGAAAATGTTGGTACTGAAATTTTCAGCATTGGGGTCAGAGGTCACCTACAGGGTCATTTCAGGAGTAAGACACTTGACACCGAGGTGAGAGGACTTAAAGTGTTCTTCATGTCAAAATGTAAATATTCAGCTCTTCTGTATTTCTCTCCGAGGCTTTTACACAACGGGTCCAGTTATCACCATTAAGAAGTATGAAGGGAGAGCTATAGTTTAAATTAGCTAGGCTTGTCACAATCTGGTTCGGGGTTGGTTTTCACATGTAACTGGAGGTGTGTTTGGTTGTTGCATTTAAATTTATGTTTTTCCCCTTTTAAAATAAACATAGGGACAACCAACCTTAATGTGTGACAGTTGTCACAAGTGCACAAGACGTACTTGATAGTCCACATCTTTTGAACAGAATACGCTTCAGGAGAGTAAGGTCACTCCTTTCCTACCTGAGACTTTAAGCTTCCTTTACACTTTAAATGAATTAAAGGGGAATCTATCAAGGATACCGTTTTTGAGGCATTCAAATTAAAGTAAGAACCCCATTCTCCTCTACTTCTTCCACCACTGCATGTGATACGTCAGCACAGTATTATCAAAGAGTACGGAGCACAGTGTACCAAGGACATAATCTTCTGATCACTTAAAAGGCCGAGCTTAAAAAAGCTCATTGCAGCTAAACGGGAGATTTAAATATTGATGTGTATTATATCAATTTAATGCCTACTCCACAGAGAACAGTTTAAGTATGTCACATCCCTTGAAGTTGTGAGTTTCATGTTCATGCTCTCTCTCTTTCCTCTCTCTCTCCTCTCTCTCTGCGTTCAGGGCAGCAGAGCTGATGACGAGAACAGGCTCAGTTGTAACTCTGGAGGTTGCCAAGCAGGGAGCCATTTACCACGGACTGGCTACCCTCCTCAACCAGCCCAGCCCCATGATGCCAAGAGGTGAGCACATTTATGCATGCAAAATGTTTAGAGGGAGTTGTAAAAAAGTTGGGGCTTATTTACAGTTTCTTTTACACTTCAAACTCACTACTGGCATCATGTTTCATATTTTTAAAGGTTCCATCGAGTCTAAAAAAACATTAGATAGGCTTAACCAACTAAATTATTGCAATTAAATCAGATTTTTTTATTATTAATTTGTCTGTTTTTCCTCATGATATTGAAGAACTTTATCTTTTATGTGATTGTTATGTCATTTGCAGAGCTTAAACAGTTTAATTTATCGAATATTCGATTGATAGAAAATTAATCTGCAACAATTTTGATGCGTCTTTTTGCGTCATTTTTCAAGCGAGAATGTCGATCATTCTTTGTTTCCAGCTTCTCCAGTGTGAGGATTTGCTGATTTTCTCTTTTTTTATATAATTTATCAATGGAATATTTTCGATTGTAGACTATTAGTTAGTTAATTTAAATACTTCAACTTGTGCTCTAAGTAATTGTGATGTGCATTTTCTCTATTTTTGGACGTTTAATAACTCAAACAATTAACCAATTAATCCAAAAATAGTAAGTAATTAGTCAATAATGAATCTACAGGTCCACTTTTGATACAGAACAGTGGAAGTACAATATGTATTTCTGCTGTTTTTCACATCCTTGAACAATCAATAACATTATTAAAGTCTTAAATTAAGAGCCATTTAAAAAGATCACACACAGTCGTAAGTTTGGCTGCAGATTTGTGCTGTTTAATAGTTGTAATGAATGGACTATTGTCTCTCCACCGTTAGTTAATGGCAGTGATTTGGTGTTGTGGATGAAAGAGGAGAAGCAGACTGGTCCAGACAGTGTGTCCTTGTTGTCTTCTCTGGAGCGCTATAAAAAAAAAAGCTTGCAGACTGAAGGATATAATGAGTGTTTGTGGCCACAGCCAGATATGTGTGTTTGTGTGTGTCTGAGACAAGCTGCATGTGTGTCCACACACACATACACACACATGGCGTAGAGTTTACTGGGTTGTCTGGCTGTGTGCTGGTCTTTGTCTGCTGGAATGTGACCCGAGATTCATTAAGGAAGTCTTCTGGCCAGCGGTCCAGGATGACGCTAAACGGGTGTTTCTCCTCCTGAAATTCCCTCGACCACAGTGTGTTTTCCATTGCAGACAGTGAAAGTTAACCACCAGGCTGTGAAGGACGCCGGTCATTCTTTAGTAAAGCTAATGATAGGAAACTGGACAAGTCAAAGTGTAGATTCTCACAGACTCAGGAAGCAAATCTAGATACATAGAAGGGAAATGAATTAAAGGGATAGTTTGGGTGCTTTTTAATTGGGGTTGTATGAGGTACTAATCCATAGTCGGTGTATTACCTACAGTAGAAGACGGTCGGCACGCCCCCAGTTTGAAGAAACAGACAGGAGTGCCAGCACGGGAGCAAAGCGATGTACTGCTGTTTAAGTAAACACTATATTTAGAACATTTTGACGGTTTACCTTGCGGCTGTTTCCGACGGGGAACTGAAGCCTTTATACAAATACGAATATCCAGCTAAATGTTTTACCTACATTATGTGAGCAAATAGGAATCAAACTAGAGTCCCCATCTTAACGTCACTTAATCACTTCTTAATCTCCCAAACGGCAAAATGATTTGATGTCAACAGTGGTCACATTTCCAAAATAACCCTAGCAAATATTTCTGGATAAGTAAGTGATAGAAAAGCTCAACTACTGAAACAACAAATTCAGAAGTTTAAACTGCTAGCTAATAACTCAAATTGTGTCTTAGAGATTTAATACTCAGTGACATGTACAAAATTAAGTAAATGACATACTAAACTGACTAATACAAATTCTATTGAGGGACTATGGCGTGGAGAAGTGTTAGGTTGGATGAGAAGGAAAGTTTCCCTCATCAACATGATTCACAAACTGGGTTGTTTACACTTGCATCATTGCCCTGAGAAATATGTTCCCTTCATCTCTTCAGCATCAGACCGAGGCCGTGACAAGAACGGGAAGCTGCGACCAAAGAGCGAAGGCTTTGAGTTGTACAACAACTCGGTGCAGAACGGCTCTCCGGAGAGCCCGCAGGCCGGCTGGGATTCTTACCCCGAACCAAAGAAGATGAGTGGTGAAGAACGACTTCTGAAGAACCGAGCCGACCACCGCTCCAGCCCCAACGTAGCCAGTAAGCCCTCCTACTTGACAGGATTTTATCTTTTTTTTTTTGTACACTTGAACTACATGAAGTTGTCTAGTTTATCTTCTGCTTGAATCTTTATTCAAGACTTTTTCACCACATACAGCGCATCATGAAGTGGCTTTAAATCCAGCTTTTAGTATTGTACCCAGTTAATTTTACCACTTTAATTCTGTATTTTCCCTTCTCCGCCTGAATGTCAAAATGTCAAGTGAATATTTGAGAAAAATAATAATATTTCAGATTTTTGTTTTTTTAACTGCCGTATGGCTAAAATACACATTTAAATGCATTTGACCTCTTTCATAATAAACCAAAAGTTTATTTATTCATCATGAAGATGGCGTTGTGACATGAGTTTAATAACATGTTACATGTCATCATGTGTCCGTAACATTTCCACCTAATTTAGGCAGTAAATTAAGCAGAAACTCTTTATGAAAATGACTAGTAAAAAAAAAATATGGAAAGTATATGTGGTTAAAAATAAAAAGTCAGTGGATTTAAACTTGGCATGGGCAGCAATGGAAATATACTGATGTTATTCTTTGAGTACTCCACCCTGATATGGAAACACATGGTATAACACTGTCTGCAAAAGTCTTAAAAAACAACCTCAGAAACCACTTTCAGACACCATTTTTGTAGTTTGGGATTTCTCAACAACTCCTTTGCATCCCTACTTCATAGCTTAACTGCATTGCATTGTTGGTGAATGCTTCTAACTGTAATAAAATGAAAAATCTCTCCTGCACCGTCATCAGATCAGGGCCAGAGTCCTGCAGGAAAAGTGGTTTACCCCGGAGGACCTGGCACTAAGATCACCTCCGTCTCCACCGGCAACCTGTGTGCAGACGTAAGTAACTGTGGGATTGAAGCCTGTGGCGTCTTTATGTGGAATGTGTCACCAGACTAGATGAGGACGCTCAGTATCTAGAACAGAGATGAGAAATCATATGTTGCCTGTTGAGTATCGAGAAGGTGTCCCAAATATTTTCTTTCCACACAGTAATTTTTTTCTTTTGTTTCATCAGGATGAGCCCTCCCCTCCCCGTCCAGAGGCCTACCCCATCCCCACCCAGACCTACCCCAGGGAGTACTTCACCATCCCGGCCTCGAAGAGCCAGGACCGGGTTGTCGGTCCTGGGCAGGGGCCCCCCCCAGCACTGGCAGGGCATGGAGGACAGAGAACGCCTCCCTGTGGTCGATAACATCCACAGCAACAGCATGCAGGTACCAGACACCAGCTTTATTATCAGAGAATAACTAAAATAGGATCATAAATGTTTTAGTTAATCATTCAGTAACTTCTCTGGGAGCATCAGGACATTTTATACATGTCCTATCTGAAAGTAACAGGCATATACCCTTTTCTCATTTCCCCTTTCATTGTCTGTTCACCTTCTCTCATCTCTTACTGGGATGTTTTCAATCTCTTCCCAGCGGATTAACCACTCCCAGGAGGAGTTGTACCCTCCACCAGGAAGTCTGAGGCCAGACGAACGCATGCAGCAGCACTACCAGCAGGACTACCAGCTCCGGGAGCTGGACTACCAACACAGAGATATGGACTACCAGCGAGGTCCACCGGGTAAGAAGAGAAAAAAACAGACCTCAGAGAAGAGGACTGTAGCACCTGATAGTGTATCAACTGCCAGATTATGTAACAGCTTTTCAGCATCCAGATGTTCCTCTAAAATGCAATCAAATTATATATTACTGTTTATGTAATACTCAATATTTCATCAAAATGACAAAGCAACGAATGGTGACATTTGCCCCTTAATCTGTAAAATGAGAAATCCCGTCTGTCACTTCATTTTGTCAGTTCATTTTGTTATGATGTTTGTGGTCAGTTGACCTTCATTAGTTCAGATTGACAGCTCATTAAATCTTTTACCTCTCTAGTGGGTTAAGTTGCTCTAAATATAATGCTACATGGAAACCTTGAGTGCTGAGGTCAGACTGGTGAAGAAAACTGAGAAAAAAAACACCAATCCTCATATCTGATGGGAATATTACCTTCAAACCGTTGTCTCCCTTCATCATGGACCCTAGCATCATTTATTACCACAGCACTACGTACATTACTCCATGATTTGGTCACATACTGTAGCATTTTTTGCCTGTTTTCCAGCAGCAGGTTACATCTTCAAAGTTATTTTTGTGATCCCACGAAAGACCTCTTTCTGCACAGGAGGGTAAAATGTTTACCTGCAGCAAAACGTTTGAATCCAAAGTTTCCACAGACAGGTTTCAGACATTTGTGGGATCACAAAAATACGTTTAATGATTCAACTCACTGCTGTATAACAGGTAAACTAGGTTCTATAGGTTCCCCTAAAGTTTGCGCAGGGAATACTACATGACCAAATCACAGATTTACAATAAAAGTGCTGAGGTCACAAATGGAGCAACGCATTCTGACGAACAAAGAAGAATTCCAGATGATCACTGACTGTGTTTCTATGTCTGTGGGTGTAGGAGGTCCTGACCACTGGGCCCCTCAGCCCCAGGTGTCCTCCTCATTGGAGTCATCCACGTCCAGCCAGGAGCATCTCAACTTCTCAGCCTCCTCCTCCTCCTCCAACAAGACCCCGAACCAGAAGACCGGGCCGGGCCGATGGAAGACACCCAACGCCCCCCATGCTGCGCCGCCGCATTCGGCCCAGACGCCATCCCGCTCCGACCTGCCCCCTCCTCCGCCCCCACCACCGGCTCCTTACCCTGACGCCTACGACGCCTATGAACCCCAACCTGAGCTACCACTCCCGCCACCTCCTGCTGCCGTCAATCCCGTAACAGCCCAGCAGGCTGCGGACCGCAAGAAACGAGAGGAACAACAACGTTGGTATGAGAAGGAGAAAGCTCGGCTGGAGGAAGAGAGGTATGGTTCCTTTAGTTTGTTTTTTATTCATGTTTTATTAGATTTATCGAAATGTTTAATGTTAAACATTTAATTTAACTGTAGGCTGTTTACAAAAAAACATTAAAAAAAAGCAACAGGTGCAACAAATATATGAATTTAGAACCAGAAAAACAGCAGATTATAATAGGCAGTATATAAAGGAATAGGAAAGGTTGTCCGCACACAAAAATTTACGATGTTGATCATATTAATTGCTAACAATAATGATGATGCTTTCCCAGGGAGAGGAAGAGGAGAGAGCAGGAGAGGAAGCTGGGTCAGATCCGGGCCAACCCCGTCATGCCCGTCCAACCTCACAACAACGGAGGATCCATGCCTCCTCCTCACCACCAGCCCCCTCTGCCCTCTGTGACCCCTCCCCAGCCCTACCTCCCCCCACAGCCTCAGCCCCAGCTGCCCCCATCCAGACCGGAGAAGCTGGCCACCCTGCCGCGGTCAGCGGTTCCTCCCCCCGCCAGTGCCTCCAACCCTGGTAACACATTCAAATCAAAACTTCTTACATTTAAAGAGCGGGTCCATCTGCGTTCTGTTTCGGTTCAGCTACAGAATGATATAAAAACCTCAGAAAATAATGGACCCGCCCTTTAATGTCTTATCTCAAAAATAGTGACTTCCAGACTGTTTTATATGCAAATTAACACCATATTTGAATAATAAATAAAATGTGACGCAGGCATGGACACAGTGATCAGGGAGCTGTTACCGCAGCAGCAGCCACGGACCATCGAGAGGCGAGACCTGCAATACATCACCATCAGTAAGGAGGAGCTAACGTCCAGCGACAGTCTGTCTCCAGATCCCTGGAAACGAGACGCCCGTGAAAAGGCTGAGAAACAGCAGCAGCTTCACATCGTCGACCTGCTGGACAAGGAGATCCAGGAGCTCCAGGTAGGCACGAATTAAGCTTCATTCAGAGGGAGGACTTAGTGATTGATTTACAAATAGCTGGTGCAACCAAATCCAGTTCTGATCGTACTTTGTTTTTTCAGTCGAAACCGGAGCGAACGGCGGAGGAGAGCGACCGCTTGAGGAAGCTGATGCTGGAGTGGCAATTCCAGAAACGACTGCAGGAGTCCAAGCATAGCGACGAGGACGAGGAGGAGGAGGATGACGAGGACGTGGACACCATGATGATCATGCAGAGGCTGGAGGCAGAGAAGAGAGCCAGGGTGAGACGGGAGTGGTGGTGGTGGCGGGATGGGAAAGGATAGAGAGACTGGAAGATCGGCGAGGACAGGAAATCGTATCATGTACAAAGGCTTAAAATATTCTGACTTCATGTAACAAATCAGCTCACAGTTTAGAAACAAATCTGTAGTTCAGCACACGAGGAAGGGCGAGCCACAGGAAATCAGGCTGATGGGGGGGAGAAAACAGAGCCAGCTTTCAAATACTAGAAGAGGAAATGGATTCCTCTCTGGCTCTCCCACTATGAATGTCCTGCAATGTGCATCTGCAACATGCTTCTGTCATCGCTTTGCCATGCTGAGCTGCTTAAATCTGATTGGCTGAAGGGGTGGACGGGGAGGTTCGGGCAGGCAGGTGAGGAAGTTGTTAATGCTGCATTCACATCATGTGGATATAAGTGTGACTTTTAGTAACACAGGTAGTGTGTTCGAACATGTCGTGATTTACATTTCCTGTAGGTTTCGGTTCCTACACTCAGGAGGTCATGATTTATAGCAAACAGCTGCGTCCTGCTGTGAAAAGACACAACTTGTGTCACAACTAGTTCAAAGTGGACTTTACGTTACCTGTATCTTGCATCTTTCCCATATAATGCAAATGCAGCATATATGCCGTGTTGCACAGAAGAATGAACCATGATCATACTGTTACTGGCCCCATTTCAACAAGGTTCACCCTAAATGGATTTTTGATGACTTGATTATTCGATTAAATAATAGGATAATGCCGAGGTAGAAAGGTGGAAGAGCTGAAGCCATAAAGCATCTAAACATGCTGATGATACTGTAGTTATCATGGTTATCATGACAGCAGCCTTTATGCTCACTAATCTAGCACTAAAATGTCCATCAGATATACAAAAATGTTTTAGGCAGATTCCTGGTGCTTCCTCAAATTGGTTGACATACTTTATTAATTCTTGTGCAGTGACTGCTGTGATGAATGTGGGAAGGTGCTGGTGGATGCAGCTTTCTGTTTGAGGGTGTTGAATCTGTGAGGGTGTGACTGAGTGTGTGATTGTGTGTTGTGGTTGGTTTGGTATGTATGTATTATGTTTAATTAAATCCCGGTAATCTGATACAAATTAGGGTGAAAAGTTATCCCGGGGCCCCTTAACAGGTTACTCTTCATCATGTTATGATCACATAAAACTATTTATCCCGAGGGAAATTGTTGCAGTGCAAATAGAGTGCAAATAAAACAAAATATAAACTGTAAAGATTATCAATAAGGTGCAAAAACCAAACGTACACAATGCCAGAATGGCACTTAATTTCGAAAACAAAATGTAGAAACTTTAGGAAGAGTACATGGTGAAGTAGTGGGAGGAAAAAAGTCACATGACTTAATTAAAAAAACATTAATTAACTAAACTAATGAATATTTGTTCTTACTATTCAAATTCAATACATATTTGTTCCAAATTTTGTATATATAAACAAATCTACGAGTTATATTTTAGAAGTGGTTAGGTGGTGCTGTGATTATGTGGATTTGGATGGTGGTGGATTTAGGAGCTCTTGAACAGCCACTAAACGGCTCAGTGGAGAAAAACAATGTTTTCACTTCTTTACTGTATGTCCTCCTCCTCCCTCCCTTTTTACTCCTCAGTTTCTCCTACCTCTTCCTCCTCTTTTTCTAACTTAGTTGTATTGATATCTCGTCCACACCTCCTTTTCAGTATTTGGGTATTTTCCTTTTCCTCCCTCCCTCCCTCCCTATCTGCCCCCCCTCTCTCACACTCTATTGTCTTCTTCTTCTTCAGCAGCAGAATGCTGTCCCAGCTATCTCTGTTCTAGACTTGGTATGTTCTTCCTGTTAATGACGAGTGTCCTCTCCCTGCCCTTACATCACTTCCTGTTTTCTGTGTGGGCTGCCCACCTGCCCGTGTTTCCTCTCCGTTTCTCCCCACCCATCTGGACTACTGTCGTTGTGTCATTGGGGTTTGGGGGTTGGAGGCAGGACTTGTGCCGTGATGATGCTAAAGAGCAGCCAATCGTGGAGAGGCCGTCCTGGGACGCTTGATGTTGTTTGGCTGGGGGAAGCTGTCCATCTCTTTGTCCACTCAAAACAACTGCTGGGGGGGACGGCGAGTGAATCTGCAGCTTACCAATGAGGAAATACTGGTGTTTCCAAATCATAGAAACCAAACCTTTACGTGCTTATCGATTAGCAGCAGTAGCTGAGGTTGTCGTGGTTCTTGTCAGCAGTGATGTTTTGAGTGCATATGGAGGTGGCGCCTGCATGGCTGAATGCATCACATAGGGCGTCCAGGTGGAGATCCATGCATGATAGTCCTGTGAGCCCCCAGCGCTGCCTACGCAGGGCCACATCATGATGTTGTGGTGTCCATGAATCCATCTATCCATCCATCCATCCATCCATCTATACATCTATCCATCTATCCATCCATCCATCCATCCATCTGTGTGTGACCAGCTGAGCCTCGTTATGTCTTTCTTTTGAGGGTCTCTTCAACCAAAACAAAAACACATATTTTCTCACTTAGTTCTTGAGTTTTATATCCGTCACATGGATTTCGTTTTATTTCCATCTCTGATATTTCAGTCTCCACTTGTTGCCTTTATATTAAATCTCTTGACATCTTTTAGAATGCTACCAATTCACACAGAGTGAGCACTTACAAATGTTCTCCTTACATTTATTAAAGATTGAATAATAAATAATTAATAGTTTATTATATATTTGATATAATAATGATATTGGAAATAATTATGATAATGATAATAATAAATATTAAATTACTTAATAATAAAATTAAAGTAAAATGAAAACAAAACATGTATAAATTAAATACAAAATAAATATGTAATACAGTAAATGATCACAAATAAAAACTAATACAAGTAAAACTTAAACAATTGGAATCAAACAAATGCAGAAAAAAAGTAAAAGAGAATATACTTAAAAATCACAAAAATAAGACTAAATAAAGTAATAGTTAAAATAAATAAAAAAATATATATCAAAATACTATAAATAAACTTTAATAATATATGCAAAACCAATTGATTATGAAATTATAATATATTTGTGAGCACTCACAAATGTTCTCCTTAATTGTTTCTTTTTTATAAAATAACAAATGTATTATATATTTTATATAATAATAATAATAATGGAAATAATGATGATGATGATAAAGATGATAATGATGAATATACAATTACTTAAATGAAAGTAAAATGCACAAAATCTGTATAAATTAAATAAAAAATTCTAAATAATAAAATAAATGATTACAAATAAAAATAAAAGTAAAACATTTAGAATAAACTAATATAGAAAAAGTAAAAAAAAAATATTGATAAAACAATAAGTCTAAATAAAAAATAGATATGAAAAATTAAGATAATAAAAATAAACATTAAATAATATATGCAAAACCAATTGATTATGAGATAATCTTTCTCATAATATATACATAAAAATAGTAACAAACTGAAACAGAACATGAAATAATATACAAAAAAACAATTGATTATTATATTAGAATATATTTGATATATTCTAGATAGAAACTTCAAGCGTTAAGTGGTAAAATATGTTGTCTTGTAATTTGGTTGAACTGACCCTTTAACCACCATCCAGCCCAGACAAAGGGTCTGTTTGTTTTGTGTGTCGGCGTATCCCACTGGGTTTGTGTTGGGATGGTTATCAGAACATTTCTGCAGCGGCCCGCTAAGCTTGCAGTTACTTCAGGTACGCTTTTTGACGAAACTAAATCAAACACACCTCAAGTAGCTGAAAGAGGGGCTGTCTTTTGTTTTTGTTGCATGTTGTTGGTGTCTGCATGTTCAGCAGTGTGTGCGTGTGCGTGTGCGTGTGTGTGTGTGTGTGTGTGTCTGCCTGTGCTGTGTGTTTTTGCAGTGCACGCTGCTCCTCCCCTCTGGAGCAGTCCTGTGAGACAAATCAAACCTACTTCACATTACACACAACATGTTAGTGTACGTTAGTGTCCGAGCAGTCGAACAGAGTCACTGGATGTGGGAATGTTCTCAGTTTGTGTATGAAAGACACACGATTCATGTTGTACTAATTGTTTCCTTGTTTGCATGCGTGCCGTTTGGCATGTTGCTCTGTGTGTCTGTCTGTCTGTCTGTTTTTGTGCGTGGTCAGTTGCAGGACGAGGAGCGACGGCGTAAGCAGCAGCTGGAGGAGATTCGTAAGCGGGAGGCGGAGGAGCGAGCAAAGCAGGAGGAGGAGAGGAAGTGGAGGGACGCGGGCAATCGCGAGGCCGGGGAGAAGGTCGGTTTGTCTGTCCGTGTAACTATAGGAGTTAATGAACATTAATGATTTTAGGATGTTTTGTTATGATACTGTGAGTCAGCCGATCTATATCAATAGGACAGGACAGAAATCTATCAGGGTTGGACCACTGTGAGTTTTTACATCTTTTAGCATCTTCAAAATATTCTTTCTTTCTCAATTACACCGATTAAATGTTGACTACCAGCACTAAGTGAATATCAAATTATGTGCAAAAAACAGAGTTCAGATAACTGTGGAATTAAAATAACCATGTTTAAAGGAATAGTTCAATATTTTGAGAAATCCACTCATTTACCCGTCCGATAACGACAACTTGTTGTTTTTCCACTTTGGTTGTTGTACAGTTGAAACAAACTAAATATAATGTGTCAATTTAATTATTTTTTTTATTTGAAAAGTGACAATGTACATTAATCGACATTCAAACCAAACGTACCTGTTAATTAAGTTAATTCAAGTTAATAACTGAGCATTAGAGGTGCTGGTAGTCGGGTTTTGTTCCCGTCGGACAGAGCCAGGCTAGTTTTTCCCCCCGTTTCCATTCTTTGTGCTAAGCTAAGCTAACCTGCTGCTGGCTGTAGCTTCAAGCCAATAAGTGTAATTTTTAAAGGGCAATTTTATCAGTTTACTTAGAATCAGAAATACTTTATTGATCCAAAGGGGGAAATTGAGGTGTTACAGTTGCTTAACATAAAGGAATGTAAGAAAATAGAAATAAAGGAGTAAGTAACATGTAAATTACATACATTATGCTACAATATTGTACATAATGTTAGTATAAACACAATATATGTAAAGAAATATAAGTACTAAAATTAAAAATAAGAAATGAGATTATAAGAATTATGTACAAATATGTGCATTAAGACATGCATTTATACATTGAGGCAATAAAAAAAGAAAATAGGTATGATAAAACCCGTGAAAAGCCATTCTAGGGCAGATACAGTATTTACTGCACGCTGTAATAACTTGATTTATGTTTGTTAATATAGGGCACAAATATTTCAGTATTTTAAATTGGACATTGTTTTGTACTTTTTAAAGGTTTTAAATGGCCAGTAGTCTGATCCCATCCCTGTCTTGTGTGTTAAATCAAACATATCCAGTGTTTTTTATCATTGTGTCGCGTCCACTGACTTCACCATGACGCCATTATACCGGTGCATTTTGTCCTGTGAACTGTCGACCACTGATCACACCACTGGTTGTTTAAAAACCTCACAAACATTTTTAAATTTACATTATAATATTGCTCCTTTATGTAGCTCTAAGAGGACTGATTTCATGAATTGAAAAGAAGTAATGAAAGTATCTCACAGAGCGTGTTTACCTTTGTTTAATTAAGCCAGTTTAAGATGTTTTGACTGTTAATCTGATGATGTTTTGTTTATTGTAAAAATGTCCAATTGCATGTCCTCATCTTGTGCACCCCCCACCCTATGTGACGTGTTGCTGTGTCATGTTATGTGCTCCCACCCACCTCAAGCATGGGACTTCCATCTTGTTGTTGTTGTTGTTGTTGTCGGTGTGTGTCAGGAAGTTCAGTTATTTCAGTTTGTTTTTGGGGGAAGCAGTTATGATTTTGTGAGTTTATTTAATTTTTTTGTCACCATTTCCATCCAGCATCGCTTCAGAAACTATGTTTAGGGAATGCCGCCCACCTTCCCACCACTTTTCCCAAAATCCACATGCTTTATATTCAGTTCAAACACACACACGCGCACACACAGAGAAATCTATACCCACCCATGTGCCTCATTCCCGCCCTCAGCCATCCATACTGTACATATTCAGAAACCCACTCATTCAAACCCACACACCCACTAATCCCTCCCAGTTTCTTCAGATTCCAACTGGGCTGATTCAACCATCACGAGCAGCTCGGATACATCCACAGCACTAGAGCAATATACGATCTCGACTACATGAAACGGACCAAAAAAACAAAAAAAACGCGAAGATAATCTGACATCAGAAGCATGGAGATTGAGCACATGTGACCCGGAGCAGCTGGTCGAGCTCCAAACCCAGAAATATAAACACATTCCTCCAGCGTAGATTCATGTGTAGCATCATCACAGGCCCGGTGGAGACAGGCTGGGCTCGAATCAAACATCCTACCCACAAACCATATAGTATAAACTGAGGCACATATGGACACATTGCACACATGCACATACACTCCCGCAGTGTTGAGTGAAAGGGGAGATGGCGGTAGACAGGGTGGTCCAGGAAGCAGCTTTCAGAAACAGTTGCCAAATGTCAGATGTTTCAGTAGTGCGGACTAGTTCAAACAGGTTCTTCTTCCAGTATCTTGTCAGATTAGTGCAGTTGTTGGACCAGTCAGAGCAGATTTATGGTTTAGTTGATTGACAATATACTTATTATATATAGATAAAGACCTGGATTTAATTACGTTGCTGTCCCTGGTGTTTACACAAGATTGGGTCTAGTGCAGGACGACCACATTGTATCTGAGGCAAACCAGTTAGGTCAAATCCAGTTCAGGGGCAACATTCATAAATCTGTTCTTGGATTTCTTCTGAAACATAAAATGATTTTAAATGGCATCCTTATATTGATTCTTGGATGTATAAAATTGTTTTAAGAAACTAAAACAGCTGTGGTTATGGTGTGATTTTTAGACACTTTATAGACCATATTAAGTTGTTTTTGAACAAGTAATATACAGATTAAACTTTAAATAAAATAATGCAGCCCTAAACAACATCTTCTAATATTGCAAAAACTAGCTGTCTTTCCAGAGATGGCACACATTTTTATAGCATACTGGATCTCATCCGATTTTTTGCTTGAATAGAAATTGAATATGACCATTTATTTATTATATTTATACAGTTTAAAGTTACAGGAACAGTGCACATTAATAGACATTTATGTAAATGTGATAGGATTATGGATTATTCCTTATTTCATGGGCTATTTTGGATTTATACATTTTAATGACATAATTGTGACATAAAAAAAAACAAGTATTCGAATACAGATTTGGAGGTTGATTACCATGGCAACAGTCGAGGCTTCGAAGCATTCGGGTCAGCCCTAAAAAACAAATGAAATACTTTAATAGAGTAGAGTAGAGTTTGGCCACACACTTGATTTTCTTTTAACCATAGTGTACACACTGCACAGCTTTTGTAAATATAAGATAATTTCCACCTTAAAGTAAGATTTATAATAATGTTACTTGATTGTATTTATGCTAATATGCACTTCCAAACCTCAATTTAACCAAAAGGAAATTCATGCCGCAGAGGTTTTGTAAATATAAGGTCATTTCTACATCAAAATCCGTTTTTATAAGGTTACTTTATTGTATAATTCTGATTGAAGTCATTGCTTAAGATGGAATTTGATCGTTAAACCATTTTATAAATGTGGCCCCTGATCTCGGACCCGGTATGCTTCAGTTCAGTTAAATTGGTAGACATGGTGGACATGGTGGACTTGGTGTTTGTACTGTACCAGATCTTTGTATATTAGAGCAGGTGTCGTAGGCCCAGAAGAATCTGGAATGGTAGACAGATGTGTTTTTTACTGGTGGTAGCAGCAGCAGCAGCGAAGTGGAGCTTTTTGACTAGTTGAATATTCCCCCAGCTAATTAGCCAGTTAGTGTCCATTGCTGAGGTGAGAGCCAATGAGAGTGGAGCTTACTAACAGGTTGTCCCTCCCTTAGAGGAGACAGGAGGAGGAGTACTACACTCGCCTGGAGGCCGAGCGGCGCCGGCAGCACGAGGAGGCCGAGAGAAAGCTGCTGACGCCTGACGACCCGGCCGGTCTGTACCGACCCCCGCTGCCCCGGGATTACCAACCCCCCGCCCCCCACAACCCTACTAACACCCCCCCGCCCCCCCCACAGAGAAACACCTCCTACCTCAAAACCCAGGTCGCCTCCCCCGACACGCTCTACACCGCCAAGTTTGTCTCCTACGCGGGCGATGAGGAAGACGAGGAGGAAGCCACCAAAGCAGGGAGTGGCGGCGGCATTCAATCAGGTCAGGTGAAGCTATCGGCGACCAGGAAGTCGTACGGCGACCTCCCGGCCTCCGCCTCACACAGCAAGCCTCAGCCGCCGCCCACTGCGCGCAAGCCCCGCCCTCTTTCTGACGGCATCTTCCTGTCTAGCTCGTTCCAGCTGCCAGTCAACAACTCCAACAGTACAGGTCCCCCCCTTCCTGCCAAACCCAGCTCCATCCCCCCAGGAGGCTTTAAAGGTAGACCCGGATGAGAGGAGAGAGGAGTCAGGCTCGCCACAGCGCCCTCCACAGCTCCCATACCTCCCTCTCATTCACTCATCTCTTCATTTACTACCCACTCCTTCATAGTTTAGAGCTACTTTGTCTTTAGTTTGTACCTTCAGTAGAGAGGTGTTCTGCCTTTTTTTCATTTCCAGCGTCTACTTTTTTCCTTCTTTACGTGTTTGTCCAAATTTTTTTGTCGTCAATCAGTCCCCCCCTCCGTTCATCACTTTATGTTGATTTTATATATGTGGAAATTTCCCTCCCTCTCTTCGAGCAAATCCGATTTTTTATGTTTGTTTGTTTGTTTGAACACCTCCACCAGTAATTACTTTCCCCTCCACATGTTCCTCCAATCAAACTCCCCCCCCCAACCCCCTCGATCAGCACTAGTGAACAGAAAAAGCAATCGATAATCACGCCACCACCTTTTTGCTGCAGATTGAGACCCATCAGAGCCAATCATAGTACTGTTGGTGTTGTCGCTCGCCGCCTCCTTTGTGTCTGGTTTGTCGCTGCTTGGGACGAGGGGGCGAGGCCAGCCGTCAGTCTGCACGCCCGCCCCCTTCCTGCCCCGTGGCTCTGCTTAGCGGTGTTGGCTTTTAAAGGGAAGGAGACACACCATTGGCTTCACACAACCTCATCAATCACTCGATTAAAAAACAAAAAAGAATCCGCTCTCATTTCATGAACAAAAATGCACACATGCAGCAGTGTGTTGAGTGAAAAGGCCTCTCCTTTGTCTGTGGTTGTTTTTTAAAAGGTCTAAATCTTCTTGTCATCAAGCTGGATCAAACTCAGTCTGCTCAAACCACAGCGCTTCCTAGTGGCAGTCATCCATCACAGCTGCTTATAGTCCAGATTTTAAAGGTCATGCTCAGGTCATAGTTCCTCTATATTTATCAAGCAGTCTTTCTTAGCATATATTAAACAGCTGTTTTTCTTGGTTTATCCTTGTCAAATGTTATGTCTAGATATGTATCATAGCTTTTCTTCTGAAGGCCTCATTGCAGCGTGACCTCTCTACAGTTAGATACTGCTTTCCAACAGTCAGTTGGCAGCTGGGTAGAATTTTTTTGCTCCCATAATTTTATCCCAGACACTTTCCGTGCAAACTGGTATTGTTATATATATACATTTTTGGCCTTTTTTTTAGGTATATGCCAAAAAAACATGATTCTAATTTTATTTGTCCTTTTGTCTAACTAATTAGGCAAGATAAATCTAAGGAGTTGATGATTAAAAGAAGAGACGATCAGAAAAAACTAGGGCTGTCAATCGATTAAAATATTTAATTGCGATTAATCGCATGATTGTCAGTAGTTAATCACGATTAATCACAAATTAACACAACAACACGTTTTATCTGTTCAAAATGTACCTTAAAGGGAGATTTGTCAAGTATTCAATACTCTTATCAACATGGGAGTGGGCAAATATGCTGCTTCATGCAAGTGTATGTATAAATGTATTATTTATTAACAGCGGTCAGTGTGCTGACTTGACTATGACTTGCCCCAAACTGCATGTGATTATCATAAAGTGGGCATGTCTGTAAAGGGGAGACTCGTGGGTACCCATGGAACCCATTTTCATTCACATATCTTGAGGTCAGAGGTCAAGGAACCCCTTTTGAAAATGGCCATGCCAGTTTTTTCTCGCCTAAATTTAGCGAAAGTTTAAAGCGTTATTTAATCGCGACAAGCTAGTTCTAGTTTCGTATGATGCCAGTATCTTCACTCGATCTTTAAAACTGAGTCCGCTATAACCTAAAAAATCACATGGTGCGTTAATGCGTTAAAGAAATTAGTGGCGTTAAAACGAACTTGCATTAACTTTGACAGCCCTCTTTTATAATTGTGAAAGTAAGGTACCAAAAATCCCTGTGGTCACAAGCAGACATGACTTTATATTAAGGCTTAATTAAGCTATTTGAACACCCACAGACAAACAGAGCTACTAATGCAGCACAGTCTGAATGCCATCACTACCTGAGGTCCAGGAACCGGCTGCCTGCACCTCCAAAATAAACTCCCTCCACCCCCCCGCTGCTTATTGAACACTAAAACACATCCAGGACCTCATGGACAACTGTGTGTTGCATTTTTCACTCGAATCAGAAAATCATCCCACTAATGTCCCATTACCTACCTACCTACCCAAACCCCCCCTACCTCCCTCAGAAATATAATCCGCATGTCTCACCCCCCCCTCACACCACACACACATACATGCATCTTAAACACACACCACTGCACTCTGGCTGCCAGCAGTTCATCCCAGTAACCGGCTTGATGTCTATTGCTTTTTACTGCCTGTGCGTAGCTTCCACCAGGCTGCTGTCTTTATTTCTTCTTTATTTATCTTTGCTTCTTTTTTCCCCACTTTGCCTGTCTGTCTGTTAATCTGCTCTTCCCAGTAATGTGACTCCTTGTACGTGCTTTTGTTGTCTTCTGCCTGTTTCGGCTCTGTCAGCTGATCCCGGCTTGTCCTTTCATATCAGTCTGTGTCTCTGCTGTCTAACGCTGCAGCTTTACTAAACCTTACTACAACTCCCACAGGGCATTGCGGCAGGTTCAGGTGACCAAACGGCACCTGAGTCTCTGGCTCCCCCTGACATATGAATCTCCAAGATGTATTGAAATGTGTGTGATTTTAAACAGCTGGCAGCTCCAAAAGCTCTGAGTCTGGCCTTAATAAAACATGTTGAAACGCAGATATTTGTGTTAATCAGAATGAAACCACAAGAAAAAAACAACACTGCCGCCAGTTTGCCCCAGAAGGTGCACGAACTGGAGAAAGCTACAAAGGAAGAACAAATTCAGATCGTCCCCAGAGACGGATGTTCTAACAAAAACTGCGTGTTGGTACAGAAAAACAAAAACAAAAGAGTTTTTTTTTCAGACGCCACTGGCCTCACAAAGATAACTGAACCACAGTCAAAAGAAAAACATTCACAACCTTTGAGAATCCGTGAAAAGCCAGCGGATTACTTTTTTTTGTGAATCTGGAGATTTTTCAATCAGTGCCAGAAGTATAATTTTCATCTCTTCTGGCTCCACAGAGGAATGTTACTGGCCTTGAACAAGGGTTGTTTCACTGTGGTTACTTTGTTCTCTGCCAGTTTGTGTTTATGTGGTTTCGGGGCTGAAGTGGGACCCGGCTTGATCCCGTCCCAAACTACACTTCAGATCTCTCTCTCTCTGTTTTCGCACTATAAACCCCAAAGAAAAAAGAGCTCAGGAGCTGCCAGCTGGATGAATCCATCTGGGTTCACACCCTGTCACTGTGTCTGCATCTGAACTGTACCAACCCCCTCTTCCATTTCATCTGAAACACCAGACCAACATGCATTTGGACTCCCAAGTAGACTTGAGATGTTTAATGTCTAAAGTCCTGGGTTGATACCTGCAGTCTGGTAGGGTTGAACCACTGCTTTCAGTAATTAGTTTGAATTGTTTTGGATCCAGAGTTTCCGCTTAACCTGTGGTGTAAAACATTGTGCCATGAAGAGAATCTGCAGGGTTTTATTTCCTCTATTTAAACACATAACTCTGATTAGCCCACTGGCATTATTCTCTATTTTTCTGTCTGTCAACAAATCCCTTGAAAAAACCAAAAACAAGAAGTTGTTAGTACGTTCCGATCCCGTCTGTGGCACACAGCCCCGACCCCCTTTGTTTAAACTGAAGACGTAAATGTAGCGTTTCTAAGTGGTATTATTGTTGGCGCCGCTGTCGCCCTAAAGACAACCGGATTGTTTTCTTCACAACCTACCAACAACAAGTACCAACAACACAGGGCACACTGCATTTTGTTTTCCACAGTTACGTCGGTTGTTCCACCGTCCACCTTTTCCACTAAACGTTACTCAAACAGGAGTAAATAGTTTCTTTGTTGGGACTATTTTAAGCTGCGCATTAATACACATCTGGTGCTCTTGTTGAGTATTTACCAAGCCACCGCGAACAGCACTAGGTGGGGCGTGTTGGTCTAGTGGCCACACTCTGTATTGCAGGATCAGGTGACACATTAGCCCCAACATACTGTCTTCCATACACAGTAATGACAATAGGAGCACATTTTCTGTGATTTTCTGTATGATCAGAATTTTATTTATTCAGTCCATTCATTATCATTTATAGGATGGATTCATTGTCGGTCTTTTCATGGAATTTGTTGACAACAAGAGAAATACTGAATATTGCTCGACTTATATAACCTTGAATCAGCAGAGTGGAACTAATAGTTTTTTCTTTCCTGCTGTAGTATTTTGTTCGGAAATAAAACTCTGCAAGACTCCTGGGTCACATAGTTGTGAACCACTCAGGCAGATCTGGCTCCAGCTGCGTCTCGCTTTAGGCTGGACGTTGCTGGGGGTTTGGAAAAGACACAGGGACACATGAGCCAACTGATTAACGTCTATTTGGGGTCAAAGGTCGGGGTCACCCTCCTCGTGTTACAGTAGTTCCACCGGGCTTTAAACAAGCCCAGGATATAGGTTTTTACATCTACGTTTATGAGCTTTTTTTCTTCACAAGTTGGCTTGATTTGAAGTCCAAATATTTAGTAAACCCTACTATAACTATGATCAATTCAATATTTTTTTATAAGTTCAATGTTGGATCTAAATCTTGACGGTGACCTCGGCCTCGGATCCCACCGACACTTCCACAGACCATTTTTGCTGCTTTGGAATGGCCCTTTAACAGCTTTTTTTAACGCTCTCTCTTTCTCTCTTCTCTTGGCTCGCTGCTCTACTTTAATGAGATCTGATTGTTTCTGCCTTAATGCTTCTCCAGAACCCGTTCCCTCTCTTCCTTCCTTCCGCTCAGGCTGGTCTGTGGGAAATGAAGTGATGTCGACTGGAGAAGCTGCTGGTTACTGGCGACCAGGGTCTCAATAATCAATACTGTTATGGGGAAATAATACGTTTTCCACAGTTTTGTTTCTATGAGATTAAAATGCAGAAATGCCTGCAACTTCTTATAAATGATGGGAGTAATGGGAGACGGGTACCAGAGATCTTGACAGCCATCAGCCAGCAGCTTCTATCTCCGATGTTTTTGCATAACAAAAGCTGTAATATGAACGATGCTGACTCTTCACTCTCTGCTCTGTCTGTCTGCCGTGTGACTCCTGAACCTTCGACAGGATTTAACTCGTACACTGGAAACTCAGCAGGAGTTGTAGGAACAGGAGAAGTCTACAACGACCCGCGAGACAAATGGACAAAGAGGTGAGACACTTTTTCTTGTCTCTGGTTTCTGATTAGTTGGACTAATTCATTGATACAAGTTGGTCAACATTTTGCTCACAACAGCTAAAACATGTATTTTTTAAGACTTTGCTACTACGGAAATCTGAAGGAATCTCTTTGTTGTATTGAATGTTAAGCTGCCAGTTTGTTTAAGAATTTAAATACTGCAATATAATAATAAAGTATTATGACTTTTTAACTATATATATTATATATAGTGTTGGGTGAGATGCGTTGTACTGTGTTACTGCAATACAGGTCCTGCATTGAAAATGTAACTTTTAAGTAGCGCTGTCAATCGATTAAAATATTGAATCGCAATTAATTGCATGATTGTCCATAGTTAATCACAATTAATCGCAAATTAATCGCACATTTTTTATCTGTTCAAAATGTACCTTAAAGGGAGATTTGTCAAGTATTTAATACTCTTATCAACATGGGAGTGGGCAAATATGCTGCTTTATGCACATGTACATATATATTTATTATTGGAAATCAATTAACAACACAAAACAATGACAGCAATTATGGTCCAGAAACCCTCACAGGTACTGCTACTAGCTTTAAAACTGAGCCTGCTACACCCTCCGAAACATCAATTGCGTAAATGCATTAAATAAATTAGTGGTGTTAAAATGAATTTGCGCCCTACTTATAAGTAAAAGAATGTAAGTATATCAGGAAAATGTACTTAAAGTCAAGGTTGGCAGGGTTACTTTAGAAATGTATTCTGATAGGATTACTGCTGTGAAATACTGTCATCATGCAAGGACTCAAATCATTTGGCACATTAGTGCAGTAGTACCATCCATCCAACCATCATCTTCCGCTGATACGAGGCCAGGTTGCAGGGCAGCAGACTTAGCAGGGTATTCCAGACGTCCCTCTACCTAAACTAACTTTTCCTGCTTGGGCCAGAGTCGATAACGTTACTTGCTCCTGTCACCGCCGCTCTCTCTCTCTTGCTTCACCACTCACTTCCCAATTACACACACTATGTACCGTCTCTGCTCCAAATGGCTCTAGAGAGGGTTATTCGCATTTTTGTGTCGGCCACCGTAGATCTCCTCACTTCACCGCTAGATACCGCCACATCCTACACACTGGACCTTCTAAATAGTTACCAATTCATTTTCAATCAATCGACTAATAGTTTCAGCTGTACTTGTACATTTTCATATGTATTGTTAGCAAAAAAATCTTAATTAGTAAAGTAACTAAAGCTGTCAGATAAAGTAGTGCAGTAAAAAGTACAACATTTCCCTCTCAGATGTAGTGGAGTAGAAGTAGAAAGTGGCATGAAAAGAAAAGACTCGAGCATATATTTGAGATACTTGTACTTTATTTAAGCACAGTACTTGAGTAAATGTACTTAGTTACATTGCACCACTGAGTAAAACGTACATTGTGTGTGTGTGTGTGTGTGTGTTGCAGTCAGGAGCAGGAGAATTCGATCCCCGGCGGCGCTCCTCCAGAGAGTCTGACCTTCAAGGAGCGCCAGCGTCTCTTCTCTCAGGGGAAGGAGGTTTCCAACAAGGTCAAAGCTTCACGCAAACTCATGGAGCTGGAGAACGAGCTCAACACCAAGTAGTCGACCCGAGCCTTTCACCTTCCAGCGCCACCTTAACGACGACATCTCCAAGGTAACATTAAGGTGCTCCTGGAACAAGAACCGGGTTCGAGAGAGAGTCGTCACCCGCTTCCCCACCACTGACTGTCTCCTCCTGTTTGTGTTGTTTTCCCCCTTTTATTTTAATCTTTGAATAACTGGACCATTCACTTTTTTGACGTAGCTATATCGTTGCAATAGGAGAGACATTTATGGCTTAAAACTTTTCTTCCCCTCGTTAATGTCTGTCAAAGATATATAATGATAAAGCACTGTAAAAAAGTTGTAATTGTATCTAGTGAGAATTTGAGAATCACACGACAAAGGGGGATATATTTTTGTTTATAAAATGGTTCTTGGGGCGAGGGGATGGAGAAAGGTTTATTCTCATTTTAAGTTTTTTTTGTTTTTTTTAAATAGCTCACTGAAATATGAACAATTTTATGGTGTTATTTTAATGCTCTTTTTCTGCATCATGTTGTTTTCACACTTTTAATTGCCAGCAGAAATGCCCACGGTTGAGCTCCAGACCAATCTTCATTTTCTTGTTTTTTTTTAAATTAAATTCTCAGTGAGTGGAAACACTGTTATTTCATTCCGTAGCAAGAAAGCATGGGATTTTTTTCTTTGTGATGTTTTAGATAAACTCTGAAAGATTCTCCAGAGGAGAATCCTACAGTCTGGAGAAGGATCTTTAAGTGCACAACATTACTGTAAATATTTGGGTCCACAACTGTCTCACTCTTTTACTACTGTAGAAACCTGCCAAGCTACTAAAAACTGCAGAACTAATGTGATTTAACAGCATTTTGGTGACAGAAAAATCCAACAGGAAGTACTGCTAAAACTGTACCGTCTCCCTGCTGCTCCTCATGGTCAGTGGAGTTCAATTTTTTTTAAGTGTTTCGCCCCAATATGAGGTAATTTTATTTTAAAACTATTAGTCATTTTTTGCAGTTGTGTGAGATTAATTTGATTGTACCTTAAATTCAAACCAGAAATAGGATTTCTTTCACTCACAATGTGATTAATGTTGGTTTTCACAATTTAAAAAAAAGGAATTACTCTTTAAATGGATACTTCAGGTGTTTTGAAGTGGGGTTGTATGAGGTACTTCTCTGTAGTCAGTGTATTATCTACAGTAGATCACGGTCGGCACGCCCCCAGTTTGGAGAACCAGCCCGGGAGTAAAATGTATTTTAGCCACCTAAAAGAAAGGCTCACCTAAACAAATTGATATCTGTTTAAGTGTACACGCTGGTCCACTTTAACAGCCCACCTTAAATGAGTCTGAGCACACCCAACTATGGATAAGTACCTCTCTTCAAAACACCCAAACTGTCCCTTTAAGTCCTTGTTTGCTTTACAGATATTTATTTCAAACCTTGTGGAAAAAAAAACATACTTGCACAAAAACTTGTTTTTAATGTTAACTATGTATCTGCAAACTGTTTTGAGAAGTGGGTTACATTTGGGACCTCTCGTACTGTGGTAATCTCTGTTTTTCTGCATTAGAGACAGAAAAGTGTTCTGTTTTTACACCAGCTGTAATTTGGGGAGATCCAGATGTTTTTTTTGTTTTTTTTAGGACTGGAGTCAAGGTCACAGAATTGTGATTGTACAAATATATATATATATACACACAATTACCATAATCACTTTCACCAACACACTTTAAACCCCAGTGTGTGTCCCAGTTTTAAAGTAAACAGATGAAAAATAGTTTCAAATGTATCTCTCTTCTGCAGTTTGACTCCATCCTGTGTGTGGATCTATTTAATTTTAACTCTCCAGGAGCCTCCACTAAAACAGATTCTACATGATGAGATAAGATGCTGTTATAATAACTGACCTGTAAAAACACTACAGACTACACTGTCTCCTCTCCCCCCACAACAACAACAACTCCTTTTTAGGTTTCAAAATGAACTGAATCATTTAAATGGTTTCATGTTTAGCCTTTTGTAAATCATTAATAAATACAGATTTTTTCAACGGTGCAGGCTTGACGTGTTGTCTTTTGTCACTATCAAAAATTGTGTTAGTTGTACTTTACTTGAGCATTTAAATTTTATAATACTTTATACTTGCTAAATTATGAATTTTTTTTTATAAAATGTTCGACATTCTATACTATGACTTTTCATGACATTTTTGACATACTATACCATAACGTTTTTTTCATACAATTTTCAACATACTATTACTGTTTTTTTCATTCAATTTTCGACATGCTATACTATGACGTTTTTTTTCATGAAATTTTCAACATGCTAAACTATGACTTTTTTTCATAAACTTTTCCACATACTATATTATGACTTTTTTTAATGACATTTTTGACAAACTGACTTTTTTTTCATGAAATTTTCCACATACTATATTATGACTTTTTTTAATGACATTTTTGACAAACTGACTTTTTTTTCATGAAATTTTCAACATGCTAGATTATGACTTTTTTTCATGAAATTTTCGACAAACTATACTATGACCGTTTTTTTTTCCATTAAATTTTTCTACATACTATGACTTTTTTTTCATGAAATTTTCCACATTCTATACTATGACATTTTTTAAATGAAATTTTCGGCACACTACTAAGACGTTTTTTTCATTAAATTTTCAACATACCATACTATGACTTTTTTTTCTATAAATTTTCAACATACTTTAATATGACTTTTTCATGAAATTTTCGACATACTATACTATGACTTTTTTTCATGAAATGTTCGACATACTATATGACTTTTTTTTCGCCACGGGTCACACCTGGATGGAATTATTAATTAGCCTACATTCCAGAACGGCACTACGTCATCCAGAGTAGACTCGCATGACCACGCGGTCACAGAGTAAACAGAGGAAGATGAAACATGAAAACAAACTACATCTACTTTACATAAACCGGTAATAATAACGCTGTGGGTTAGGGTATCTTTCATGTTGTTCATTCGATTTTCCTTTCATAAAACGGATATTAAAGAACAAAAAAATTTTTGTTATTTGATTTTTGTTTTAAAATACAAACATTTATATTGAAATAGAAGGCGTTAATAATCACACCTTCAGATCATGTACACACTTTAAATATGTGATTTCTGGCCGCTTACCACCAGATGTCAGGATGGCCGAGCGGTCTAAGGCGCTGCGTTCAGGTCGCAGTCTCCTCTGGAGGCGGGGGTTCGAATCCCCCTTCTGACAACATCTTTTTCTAGGGACACATTATGAATAACGGTGAAACAGCATTTACTTTTTGACTATTAATCAATTCCCTGCTACCTAAAACTTGCTAACATTACATTAGCATGTGTGAATAGGTGAATGAGGAGGACATTTTTTTTTTGAATTTTTTAGTATAGCCCACCAACTCTTAAATACTGTAGTTTAGTTCAATTACATTTCTGTATTCCTGTGTATCCTTACTATAATTGTGTGACTTATATGTATGCGTACCTTTGATCCAAAACATCGGTCCTGTTAATATTTTAGTTATTAATGAAACAATTTAAATAAAACACCTATACTGTGTGGAGTTTGTATTAAAAACACCTGCAAACTTCAAAGATCATATTTAGGGTCAGGTGGTTTGGTTTGTGATCCTTCCATTCACTGAAAAAACACAGAAAGGTTCACAGAAGTCTTGTAATTTACACTTTTTACATTCGTAACAAGTAAAAACTGCTAAAACAGCAATGGTAAGTTGGGTTTGACAGCCATTACTGTACCTCACATACTGTAATGTTAGTTTCCCAATTGGTAAAACTCCAATGTAAACAGACACCACTTAATACTGGTTGAATGGTTAGGGATGCATGATGTAGCGTCCACACGACTTACTGTGAACAATCAATCATGGCTTAACAGCGCTCTCTAGTGGTGAAACATGAATTTGAATTTCTATAGGGGTCATTTCAGGACTTCTCAGTTTTCCCACACCCCTAAATGAACATCTGTCCCACTACTAGTTAAGACAACAAATTATGTGAGAGCAAAATAAGTATCAATAAAGATTTAATTGTTTTTTTTCCATTCAACTCAAAATGTAATCAACAGAAGGCACTAACTGTAAAGGTTCAAACAAAACTCTTTTTTTTTTTAAATCTGGAAAAATGTAGTCACTAAAACTCAAAATTAACAAAGTAGACGTATTTACAAATGTCCTATAAAATGTGTAAATTAAAATTAATCAAACAAAATGTCTGCTTGGCTACATTACATTCAGTTCACCTTGCTAAAACAAACACTGCAGCTCTTACTGTCCGACTTCATCTTTTCTTTTTTAAACATAAAACACTCTAAACAGTAAAAAAATCTGAACATCCATCAACATTATTAATGTAAAAAGTATAAGGAGAGTGTATGAGGAGAACACCTAATTTAAATAAAACAGTTCACTAACTCAGATTTCTTTCGCTTTTAAGGAACATGGTGCTACTGACTTACAAATCTTCTATACTAAGTCAACAAAACAAAACAAATCTGTTTCACCATAAATACATTTACATAATAACACAGTAACTCACTCTGAAAGTGCTGAGGCTCAACGTTTAGCCAAAACATCCAACAAGTAGCACCTCACTTGGATTAATGTTACGCAGAGTGATTGGGAATTGCTGTAAAGTCGCTGCTCATTTTAGTGACAAGATACAACCAGACTGCCTTCACATTAGAAAACCTGTAACAGAAGAGAACAAAAACAAAGTTACTGTACATTACTGCCAGTTATTTTTCAGGAATTGCTGGAAATGCTCATCTAATAAAGGGTTATACCTACTGTACATATGTTATGGGAATGTGTTACTATTCAAAGGTTTTGGATTGATGTATTCCAGAAAACTTGTGTTGTGCCAAAAGTTTGTATTTAGCCTGATCCCTACTACTGTACAATATACAACAATAATAAAGGCATGGAATTTCATCATTTTAGGGGCAAGGCTACTTGGACTTTGGTGTTGAAGTGAAATTGTTTCCGAGTTCTACTGCGGACACGAAATAAACTGTTTTTGGCCAAAATTTCAAAAATGTTCTTCTTACCCCCAAAAGGCACAACTAGACCACACTGTCAACCATCATACCAAATTTGAAGTTCCTAAGTTGAATAGTATCCGAGTTCTGCTCCAGAAACGAAAATGGGACACGCAAACGGACCGAAGGACGGACGGTGGACGCGTCAAGTTTCGTCACCTAGAGATATTCTCATTACACTTTTCTCGAGAAGAAAAACAAGAATATTTTAGTAAAATGTAACTCGTGCTCTGGCACAAAGGTTAAATCCACTGTGAAAAACAGTAATTCTGAACTTTTGAAGCACCTGGGCAAGCAACATGCCTGCACGAAGACCCACGCAAATCTGAAGTCATTCAAGCCTACATACAAAGCTACATTTACAAAAAGGAAAAAATGAAAGACTAAAAATTCACAATGAAGGAAGCCAATCCTCAATTTTGAAATTAATGAAAGCCAATGGCTAAATGTTGGCAGCAAAGCATCTTCCAGCAGTCTATAGTGATCAACATACACTTTCACTTGATGCCAATAAACAAAATGTATTTAAAATATTGTCTTACATTGACAATGTGATCCAGAAACGAGGCTAAGAGGCATCTTCCCCTCTGCTTCATCAGTAGACTCAACATAGAGATCTGACTTCCTGTCGGAGCCTTCATCTTCCTGGCCAGGCTCTTCCTCACTGTTAGGGCTACGAGGAGCTGCTTTACAGGGGCTCTGTTCCTGGAACCTGAATGTATCAGAAATAAGGTTCCATTTTATGTATTTAACTTGAAAATGTACACACTTTTTATTTTTCTTGTTTTGGCAACAAACTTGTGATTTTCTTTTCTGATATTACAGATTTTTGCTGAAAAATACCCATATTTTAAAAAGTTTAAACAGATTTCCAAAGCATTCAAAAATAATTTCCTGTTGCAAGAAGTGATTTTTCAAGTTTATAGTTGACAGTGTCTTCTGATGGTGAAGACAATCTATTAAATGCTCAATTTAGAACTGAATTTTTTGGAGCCCCAGGGAAGATGTATTTTTGTAGGCCAACTAGGAAGTTAGCATCGCCCTAGGTTCCCTCGACAAAAAGCCAATTGGATTTTTCCATTGGGTTTTGGATTATTGCCAAAAATAAGATCTGTGGCAAACACACATTTATGATACTTACATACTTACTAAAAGCTAACACCAGGCTATAAACGAACTACACCACAGTTGCATGAGTGTGAGTATGCACAACAAAGCTGTAAAAGTGAACGAGGCGGCGTGATGACGCTTAGTTGTCTCATTTAGGAACTTGTTAGCAACCATCTTTTTTAAGACATATATAGGATTCAAAATTCACGAGTGGGATATTCACGCATTTTATATTGTAGAACAAAATGTTAAAATCTCTTAAGCTTGTGTTAACCACAGACCTTAGTTCAGGCATCTCACTAAAAACCCATTTCCAAAAAACATTTGACTTTGAGACAAGGGAACCGGAAGTGTAAACATGGTAATTAATTTCCGGGTTTTAAGACTCATTCCTGTAGCACTCAATACAAGTATAATAAAGACATAAATACAAAGTGATAAGAGCCTACCTCAGTCCTAGCATGATGTCTATATAATTGGCATGTCCGGCATCGACCAGCTCCTTGGCAACATGGACGCCATCTGCCAGAATATCCACCTTCCAGTGTGTGTTTGACACAAACTCTCTGAAGAAGATCTGGAGGTTCTTCTGGTACAAACACTGCTGGAAAAAGACTCCTGCTCCATCGGTCCACTGTCCATCCACTCCAACTGGTTTCACCCCTCTCAGAATGCAGGGGTACGTCACCTTTGGGAGGTCCGTTATGTCCTCAGGAAGCCTCTTCAGCTTGGAGCAGTCTTTGTATGGGATGCATTCGCAGTGGCCATAATCCACCAGGTTTAGGACCGCTGTGGTGTCGGCATGTACGATTTCAGCCCTGCACCATTTATTCTTGGTGTCTGAATTCAACAGGCAGCAGGTGCCAGGGACGAGGTGGGCTTCAGGAAGAGGAGACATCTGCCCAGGGAGGTTGTCCAACATCATTGACACTTTGTTCATGACGAGAAGCAAGTCCTCCAGAACAACACAAAACTCAAACGGAGTCATCACTGCAGAAGCAAATCCAGAATACGCTTTGTCTATATCAATAGGAGCAAAGACAAGTTGCTGAGGAGGGCTTGTGTCCAATTCTCCTTCTGCTTTCTTATTTTGGGTTTCGGTGGGTGACGGGATCGTCTCTGCATTCTGCTGCAGTGAGGTTGTGATCTGACGGATGAGGAACAGTCCATTCATGATTATTTCAACCTTCCACAGTTTATCAGCTTTTGAATAACATACAAACACCAGCTTGACTTCTTTGCCGATCATTGGTTTGAGAGTTTCAAACCACAATTCGTGAGCACCCTCTCCCTCACTGAACCCAAAGCAGTTCACCTTGCACAAAACTGCAAGGTGCGGGATTTCTGTCAGCTTGCTACACAGTCGTCGGATTGAGCCACTTGGAATTTCTTCTGTTATTCCATGGTCCATGAGGAGGGCCTGGCATTTTTCCCGGCCTACATCTTGAACGACAGCCCTGTGCCACTGCTTGTCCTTGTCTACCTGAACTAAGCACCTCAGGCCTTGTTTGACGTCCTCTTCAGCCACCATTTCACACTTGTATAGGTTGTCAGCTATACAACTTTCCAATGAAGTAAGCAGTTCACTGGTCTTATTAAGTCTGACGTAAAAATTGCTGTTACTCAGGACCGACAGAACTGTACCACTCTCTGTGTCTTTAGCTTGAATAGGTATGATTGCATCTGCCCAATCAATTTTCGCTTTGACAGAGGATTTTGCGATTTTTCTTTGATTCTCCTTAAAATCTCCTTTGTCTCTGGTGGGTGCTCTTCTATGCTCTCCTAGTTTAGGTGACAGTTTGTCAGGTGTTGGTTTCAACATTAAGTTTTCACCATCAACAGTGGTTCTTTCGGATTTAGTCGTTTCATTCTCGCTCAGGTAGTTCTGCTTGCAGGATCTCACTTTCTCTTCCATTTCAGATGAATCCACAGGAGTTTCCTCTTCCTTTTCGGTTTCAGTGCTACTTTCAACAGCTGCTTCAAGTGCCGCTGGAAGACCAACCGCTCTGTCAAGAATCTCAACCTTGACTTCCCAATGAACTTCATGATGACGGACAAAATCAACCATGAGAGGCTTCTCCATTACAGCGTCAGTGAAAGCAGCATCATTTTCGTACGTGCTTGTGTCCAATAGAGAGCATGAAATGCTGAATCTTGGCTGAGAGAGACACTCCTTTGGTATAGAGTAGATCTTCTCCTTCCCCACGACTGCCGAGTTTCCATAGTCCACAAACTCAACTTTGAAACGGGAACTTCCTTCACAGTCCATCACAGCAGAACGATACAGAGCTCCATCTTCCTCATACTCAGCCAGAACAAGGTCATGGATTCTCAAAGATGGGGTAGCCTTCAAGGAATCTCTGAAGATACTTGAGTTGAGATCTTCACCCATTTTCAAGATGGCTGGTTCATCCTCCGACAGTTGAAGAAAAAAACTGTTGACCGAGTTGATGTGGGAGACGAAACACTTCTCCCTGAAATCTGCACTCACTTTCATGTCCGGCAAACACGAGAGCTGAGGGCTCTCCGATTCCTCCATATCTTGTGGTTGTTCTGTGTTTATGTTTGTATCTCGGTACTCTCTTTGTTGTTTTACGTCTGTGTTCTTGTTCTGAGCTTTCCCATGAGTATAGCTTTTTGTGTTTTCTTTCTTTTTGCGAGATGCACTCCAAATTTGAGTGCGTCTTGAGGCATTCAATGTGGGGAAACTTGAAAGCGGCCATTTACGTTGACTCTTGTATTGAATTGAAGTCTTTGTGCTTCCTGTGCGGAGAGTTTTAAGTTTTGTCTTTGTGCTGCTCATGTTAAAACTCACAACTGTCTTTGGTTTTGGTGAAAGACTGAGAATGAGCTCCTTTACCTTCTCATTAATGTTTACATCTCCATCAAACAGTTCAACATCAAATGAACCATCTTTGCTCTTTCCAACTATGACAGCCCTCACTTGCTTGTTGAGGATTGCACCATCAAGCCATTCTTTGACATCTGCATAGTGCTCTTCCTTGGACACTGAAGCAAGGTGGCATTTCACAGCCTGCATGGGTGTGTACAACAAATCAGCAGAGTCCCTGGGGATAGACATGACGTGGGTTCTCTCAGATATGTTTGAGTTTCCATAGTCCACAAAAAACACACTGAGGTGCAGAGGCGACTGAACAGGATGTGCCAAACCCCTGTACCATCTGCCATCAACGTATTTTGCCAGGAACAGCTTCTTAACAACTGGTCTCATACTGGCTTGCATCATTTTCTCACTCTCCTCTGAGATTTTCTTTTCGAGCTCTTCAATGATTTCAGTGTTTCTCTCAAGGTGGCAGTAGACCTCCCACTGACTGCTAACGTGAGTGACGTAGACTTGTTCTTCATTTCCAGGGTTTAGGTCATATGAAGAGTAGACGAAAGACTCGGGAAACACTGTTGACAGTTGCTTCGTTGAGATTGTCGCTTCTCTTGGCAGGCCCTGTTCCAAGAGCAAATCTGTTATGCTCTGTTGGGTTTTGGTGTTGTAGAGCTCCACAACATTGCACAGCTCTTTGTTTTCCACATTCAACTGTGAGACAACTTTACATCTTAGCCCGCTAGCGCTGTCGAGGATAAGATCTTTCAACGACTTACACACCTCCAGATTCCAATCCTCACTGTTGTTGGGGTCAGCAGGCTCGATTTGGTAGTAAAGGCTGCACCTGAAAGCTTGTCCTTCCAAAAAAACATATTCTGGCATTATTGCCTGAAGATTATGCTCCTTGATTTGGATGGTAAAGCCATAGTCAACCAACATCACTCGGGCATGACCGTTCTGTTTCTCTGTGATGAAGGCCCTGTACCATTTTCCATCTTGAGGTGACTTGGCGACACAACATGAATCCCCTGATTGGAGGGGAACTGTGTGAGTTGAGTAATATTGATTAACTTTATCCATCAGTTCCTCCAAAGCTGGACGCTTATCTAGAGGCTGGCACCAGAAATCTGATGGAGACTTGATGTTAGAGAAAGACACAGCAAAATTACACCCAGGCTTGATGCTTAAGGCTTTGAAGCTAGCGGGTGCTTGGGCCTTCTCAGTTTGATTTTTGGCTGTTTTCTCCTCCTCCTCACAATCCTTCAATTGCTCTGTATTCCCACTGATGTCTGATGTCACACCATTTCTTCTGCATCTTGTTTTTTCTGTCAAATCTGTGTTGTTTTGCACCGCAGGCTGTATGGTAATGTTGTTCCAATATGCAGCTTGTTTGGCAGAGATCAGGAGCTCAGTGACACTTTGCTTGTTGTCACTTCCCATGTCATGGAGATCAACAACAAATTTGTTTTTTTTCATTTGGACAACATGGACTAGCAGTGCTTTGTTTGACACAGCTCGTCTGAAAAAGTCAGAGGCGGTGCTTGTCCAGACATCATCCAACGGAAACACATTAACAAGAGTACAACAGAAGGCAAATGCTGATTTGCTGGCAAATGCCTCGGGTATCTTCTTGATCAACATGTGTGGCACTTTCTCAATGTTCCCAAAATCGATAAAAAGAACTTCAGATCCATGATCAAGAGTGTCTGTCACTACACCCCTGTAGAAATGCATGTCTTTTTCATAAACTGCACAACACAGTGTCCCAAGCTCAGGATTCAACAGCATGTCTTCATCCAGCTTCACTTGACTGAAGTTCTCTGTCATTTTTGTCATCATTTCTTCAAACTCATCATTGCGCTTATGTGTTCTGATCCAGAAGTGGCTTGGATTCTGGACATACTCGACATAGCCCACAAAGACAGAGTCTACATGCACCTCTTCTGCTTCCAGTGTTTTACTCAATGCTTCGCCCATGATTGTCTCATAGTTTAAATAGCCACACTGAGGTGACAAATCTTCTGCCTCAAAAACTGACTCCACCTTCATTCTAGGAAGCTCTTGAATGGGCTCTGGTGCCTTCATATCTTCAGCACCAATTACTGTGATAGAGTACAGGTGGTGTTTTTCGTCAAAACTACTGATCTCCACATCTAACACTCTTCCAAGCAAGCCTGCCTTGAGAAAACTCAACTGCTGAGTTTTGACCGCCTCATCCTGATCACCCAGGGAGGAGAGCGAGCATGGGAACGCCATGATGGGTGTTGAAAATGAGTCAGGTGGCAACCTGTGGACGTTCTCAACTTTGACAGATTCAAAGAATCCGTAGTCAATGAACAAAACTCGAAGTTGAGAGTTGACTGGGAGAAACTGCACAAAGCCTCTGTGCCATTTCCCATCTTTGCCTTTGACTGAGCACAGTAAACCCAGGTTTTCTGGTGTCTTCTGGTTGCGTTCTTTGGTTCGGCACTCATTAACTGCAGCCAGCTTCTTTGACATTTCCCAAAGATCTGTTTCCATACTGGTCATCTGACAGTAAAACAGCCCAGGGTGAACAGCAGCAGTTACATGCACTTTAGCACGTGTCCCACAACTTAATCTAGGCCCACAGAGAGAAAGTATGTCTTCGTATCCCTGCAAACAAGACGGTTTGAAGCTAAATTCTTGTCCCCTTGGCTTTTCAATGAGTAAGTCAGGAACTGGCTCTATGTTTTGTTTGAGTGGCACCTCTGTGAGCATCCCCACCAAGAGGAGGAAAGTATCTGTGTCCACATGCCTCCCAAACCCATGTCTGACAAGGTCAATGTTGATGTCAGGGGCTTCCAACAAGAGCACTTTATGGGGCAGAAGGGCTTGGATGTAACCTGTGACATTTCTTCCAATCAGGTTTGAGAAGTACCCCTCCACTACAGAATGAGAACAACCTTGAAGCAGCAGTACATTTGCAAGAAAGCCGCAAACTATCTTGGGAGGCAGGATGAACAGGTCGTTTGAACAGGAAGATATGTGTGCGATGTCGACACTCAAGACGTTACCATGATCTATGAGGAAAACATCAAACAAGTCCTCTTTTCGGTTCTGAACTCTTCCTCTGTACCAGCGGCCTGAAGTCAAATCTTCCACGAGGCAAAACTCTCCGATATCCACTGCAGCTTTAGTCTTTGGTATGTTCTGTATTTCGCCTTGCAAGATGTTATAGTCAAGATCACATATGGTAATGTATTGTCCCTGGAAGTGTATCAGGGTTGCTTCAGGGTTCCAGTCCAAGTGAGTTAACTTGAGGTCCACTGGCCAAAGGGCACATGGTGCAGATGGACCATACCTGCAAATTCAAGTAACTTGTTTTATTAACCTTGAAAAAGTGTTAATCATTTGATGAGGTTACGACGTCATTCATTCATTGTGTTTTAACCAACATGTGAAGCCGAGGGCAAATTTCCACATTTGTGGATAATAACGATTATTACTATTTAAGCACCAGGAGCTGCCCATTGTAAGACATATTTCAGAGCCTGGTGTGTAGAGCAAAACGAAACCCATGCTGTGTATAACTCCCCTAGTCACTATTCCCATTATAATTAAAGGGATAGTTTGGGTGTGTTGAAGTGGGGTTGTATGAGGTACTTATCCATAGTCAGTGAATTACTACAGTAGATGACGGTCGGCACGCAAAATGCACCTTAGCCACATAAAAGAAAGGCCCACCTAAAAAAACATATATATATATATATATATATATATATGTATATATATATATATATATATATATACTCTACAGTAAGCGGTAAATTGAGATTTCGGACACATGACTCATTATCATTTTGCGTCAGGTGTGGAGTAACACATCGGTAATTTTCACATATATAACATTTTTGAGGGCGCTATGTAGTGCAAAAACTTCACACAGAATTTGGACACTCAAATGCCACATGCCATAAATCCTACACACTGTACATACAGTATATAAACATGTATACATGTACATACTGTACATACTCATCCAGTCCATGTATATCCATTCAGTATTTATTTCTTAAACAGTTTAAAAGAGGAAAATATAACTAACATAAATAAGAATAATTTCACTTTTAAATGGGAGGCCAAATAACTGCTACACTAAAGTGTATGCCACCAACTCCGACTATGAAAATCTGTAAAGTAAATAACTACGAAATCACAACTTTATCTAATAGCTAAGCCGTCAACTTCTAAATCAGTCACTAAAACACAAAACATGCCTAAATTTGCTACATTATACTATAAGTAAGAACATGCCAGCATCACTTTATTGCCATTGATTTACTTACTTTTGATGGTCGGAGCGCAGCACTGACTGCATGGCTGCAGCATCAGCAACGGTCACATCCTATACAGAACCTGAAAGATAAATGCTGGTGATGATTAAATGTACTCACTGTCATTAAAACACACAAGATCAAAACCAACACTGATGTTGACCTTTACATACTAAGCCTTATTAAAGAAAAGCTTAAAGGTTCCATATTGTAAAAAGTTAGATTTTCATGTCCTTTATATTATAAAGCAGGTTCAAGTGATATATAAATACTGTTTAAGTATCAAAACACTCAATCCATGGAGAAATACACACAGCCCGTATTCAGAAACTGTGCATTTTAAACAAGCCGTTTGGATTTCTGTCCATTTGTGATGTCACAAATCTACAATATATAGACCATTTCACAGTTTTAAACATAAACATTCTAAATGTGTCCTAGTTTATTTCCTGTTGTAGTGTATGTAAATAACATCTGCTGACAGGAAGTAAACATGGACCCAAGCTGTTGCCTAGCAACGCAATTCCGTTGCAATTCTGTTGAAATGCATTAAAACGGAGCGTTTCAGACAGAGGGTAAATACAGGTATATTTAGGCTGACCGTATGAGGGAAATAATGTTTTTTTTTAACATTACAGCACGTAAACATGTTCTAGTAGAAACGCAAAAATACAAGTATGAACCTGAAAATAAGAACGATATGGGACCTTTAACTTTGACACATTATTTACATTTTATTTATTAATTTTTCCTGTTTAATGGTGTTTCTTTGGAAAGTTTTTGAGGGTCGAAGGATAAAGGTGACTTATATTGAACACATAAATAATAATAAATAAATATATAGGCCTATATTTAAAACAATGTCTGAATTGAGTATTCAGTAATATATTAATTTAAAATGTCAGAGATACTTACTTATACTCGTGCTTCAATTTTGTGGACTGTGCTACACAACTTTAAATCTCTGCAGCACCATTGCTATGTGCAAAAAAAAGGTTAACGTACAAATCTCTGGTTTAGTTTAGTTAACGTTATTGTACACAAGACATTGTACATATTGTACTTTACAAGAGTAAATACAATGCAAGTCACCACAGGTGTTATATTAATAATATATATTATATATAATTAAATTATGATTATACTTATATTATTATACTTATATTATATTACTTATTATAATTATAATATATTGTTTATATTATTATTATATAATATAAACAATATATATAATTAAATTATGATTATACTTATATTATTATACTTATATTATATTACTTATTATAATATATTGTTTATATTATTATATAATAATAATATAAACAATATATATAATTAAATTATGATTATACTTATATTATATTACTTATTATAATATATTATATATATTGTTTATATTATTATATAATAATAATATAAACAATATATATAATTAAATTATGATTATACTTATATTATTATACTTATATTATATTACTTATTATAATTATAATATATTATATTATATATATTGGTTATATTATTATTATATAATAATAATGTAAAAAATAATAAATACCCAAATTATATTTTATTCATATTGGTAGACTAGCTTTATTTAAATAACATGAAAATGCACAAATGTGAGGTTATTGTCTGATCTGCACGAGACTGTTTGATTTTAGCAATCTAGCTAACATAGCTAGCCACGCTACACGATGATGACGCTATCTAACTTCATACTTCAGAGTAACTGTTCGCCTCCATCATGGTCGGTTTTTATCTCAGATAACCGTCATTGAATAGAAGCACCGACATCTTTCTGTCTAACGTTTCCTCAACTCACATTCAAGACTGTTTCCTACCTTTTGTACCGCCTCATGTGAGCGACATGTCAAGTTAAAGTTGACGTTACTCAGGATGCTGCAACCAACAAGGAGGGAACAGCGAACTGGAGGAACTCTCGCGAGATTACAGTTAGGCTGTTCTCTACATTCATGGTTAGGATAGGTCAGAGGTCAGAGGTCAGCAACCTGTGGCTCTTTAGCTCCTCTCCAGTGGCTCCCTGTGGATGTTTTTTAAAATTTAGTGGAAATGAATAAATATTTTTTTTGTTTACATTTTTAATTTTATTTAACATTGTTGTAAGGCAAGGCAGCTTTATTTGTATAGCACATTTCAGCAACAGGGCAATTCAAAGTGCTTTACACAAACATTCAAGAACATTGCGACAAAGTGCAAAATAATATTAAGACATAATTAAAACAGTTATAAAAACATAAAAACATTTGTAGGTGTATTAGGGCCACATTGAGGAACAAAAATATATCTGAGATTTCGAGAATAAAGTCATAATTTTATGAGAAAAAAAGTCATAGTATTATTAGAATAAAGTCATAATGTTATAAAGTAGTAGTTTTACGTGTTATTTTATTTTTTTCTTATTTAATTTCAACTGAAAGTGTTGGTAGATGCATTATTTTCAAATAACTGAAAACAACAGAAGATTAATTTACAACATCTTTGATAATCGATTAATCATTTAAAACCACTCACCACACAAAACTGCTAAACATGATCTAGTTCCAGCTGTTTAATAGTGATAAATTGATGTTTGTTTTAGACAAAGCAAATAATGTATAAGGTGATTTCTTAATGTCATCTCTGGCTTTAGGAAAATAATTTTTTTTGCACTATTTCTGACTTTATAAACCAAACAATTAATCGATTAATCAAAAAAAATATTAATTTAGAATAAAAAATAATCATTAGTTGCAGCTGTAGTTTGGTGGATGAAACTAAAAAGTCTTTCTTTTCTTTATTTAAGCAGGAAAAGTCTCATTGGGCTAAGAATTAACTCATAAACATGCTACACAACTACCACATAAACATAATATCCAGTCAAGACGGATGTATCCTATACATTTTTGAGTTTTCAAAACTATCTTAATAAAGTGAAAGCAAACTGGAGAATTGTTTTTATACATATCTAACTTAGTATAAAGGGCCAGCTGAGTGTGGGAGGCCGGATGGATGGATGGACAGATGGATGAGGGTTTTTCTGTTAATCATTAATAACCTGGATTAGCCCCAGTCTTCTGTAAATATGATGAATGCATCCACGGCTTCATTAGCTCTGCCTTCCCACAGCTCGGCTTTATTAGTCTCAGGCTGCTCTGTCAGGTTTATCAACACTGCAGTTGTTTCCACTTTTCTTTTAGCTTCAGATTCGTTTTATTGGATGAAAAATGCTGGACGTGGTGTTTGTGATCTTTTTTATCTTTTCCTGGACTCGTGTGAAGGTGGGATTGACAAACAGTGTTTAAACATTCACAGCTTTAAGGACAAATGAGCTGCAGTGGACTGTTTTTTTCACAGCAGGCTGCCTTCAGTTTTCTTTGTCTTTGGTTGATTTTGTTTATCGACTTTTATTTTATGTGACTATGCCGATGAAACGCAGCAGTGAGAGTTCAGCCGGAGATGGAGTGTTTCTTATTCACTCTCTAACCAAGACTTTGTGCAGCTCACCAGAAGAAGCACACAGAGATTTCAAAGGACAGATACTTTTTCAACAGGAGGATGATTCTGGGATTAAATCAGGTAATGAAACAACCATTCTTTATCAATTATTGCTGCTGGGAGTTCAGATCAATAAGGCTGAAATGTTAATGTTTTATATTAATATCCTTCTTATGTCTTCACTATCATCTTCTCATTTGTTCTTGAATAATCTTCTCTTAAAATCTTTAAATCTGAATGTTTTTCTGTGGTTACATTTGAAAACAGCTCAGGTAAAAAAGTGACACACATTGACCACATGGTGGTGCTACAACAACAACAACAAGATCCCTTCTTTTTTAGCCCCATGCATGAGAATAAGGATGATGAAGAAACACAAACAGGAGGGAAGATGTGATTAGTACATGACTAAAGTGAGAGCAATCAGTGAAGAAAGAATAAATAAATACACTAAATTAAATAAACTTGGGCATATATCATGAAAAGCAGCTTTACATTCAGATGAAAAATGTAGAACGAGTAGGCCTCACAGTTTTTCCCAGTTTTGTACCATTTTTGCGCAAATTTGTTTTTAACGCCACTAATTTCTTTAAAGCATTAACTTTAGATTTTTATGTTGTAGCGGGCTTAGTTTTAAAACTAGAGAGAAGTAAATAACGCTCCAAACTTACGCTAAATTTTGGTGAGGAAAAACTGGCATGGCCATTTTCAAAAGGGATCCCTTGACCTCTGACCTCAAGATATGTGAATGAAAATGGGTTCTATGGGTATCCACGAGTCTCCCCTTTACAGATATTTACATTTAATGATAATCACATACCGTTTGGGGCAAGTCATAGTCAAGTCAGCACACTGACACACTGACAGCTGTTGTTGCCTGTTGGGCTGCAGTTTGCCATGTTATGATTTGAGCATATTATTTTATGCTAAATGCAGTACCTGTGAGGGTTTCTGGACAATATCTGTCATTGTTTTGTGTTGTTAATTGATTGATGAATAATATAAATAAATACACACATTTTCATAAAGCCAGCATATTTACCCACTCCCATGCTGATAAGAGTATTAAATACTCAAATCTCCCTTTAAGGTACATTTTGAACAGAAAAAAAATGTGTGATTAATCGCGATTAAATATTTTAATCAATTGACAGCCCTAATTTCTCTCCTGTGATATAGATTGTAGCAATATGTATATAATTTACATACATACTCCTTTATTTCTATTTTATTACATTTCTTTATGTTTATATAAGAGCAACTGTAACACCCCGGGATCAAGTATTTCTGATTCTGAAAGAATAATTAAGTAAAATAAAATGAAATAAATTTGGTCAGATAGTAATATGGTGGTATTATGAAATTCAGATTTACATTCAGACAAATATCCATTAAATGTAGAACTAGAAATATTTTTGATACCGATTTTTTCGCTCAACATAAATCCTCTGCAATAACAGTTTTTCGACATTAGTTTGATGCAAAACCTTTAATTTATGGTGCACAATAGTAATTAAGAACTTTTCTTCAGGTTTTCACATTCATCAACAAACAGATGCACAAAAAGATAAGCAGAAATTCTTTGTATTCTTAATGTCAGAGTTAATATTAAATATCACATCCACTGTATTTAGGATGAACCCAAAAGAGCATTACCGTTATCACAAAGTGCTCCTTTTCAAATAGCAATATCAGGCAACATTTCACCAAGTGTTCCAACTCTACATAGTGAAACTTTTCCACAACAGTGGATTAAGCGTTTCATCGACACCTTGTTTGCTCCAAGGGCTTCGGCCCTACTCATGTTAATTATCAGCGTTATTAGGACTAAAGTAGTTCACTGTCCCATTTAATTATTTTCAGTTGTATTGTTTTTACCCTCCCTTCCTACGATTTTCCCTTTAATTTCAGTCCACTTTCCTCCAATTAGAAATCCTCTGATGCTGATAAGTTTGGAAATTTTCCTACAAAGTTTGGAAAAATATGCTAAATATTGTTGCGATGCCATGATTCACATACAATTTTGAATTTTTTTGTAGTTTTAAATAATAAATTTACAAACTCATGTTTTCTTTGGCTGTCAGCTTCAATATTTTGGATTATTCTGATGGATATATTGGGGGGTATATGAGTTCTTGAACACAACACAAAATGTTACCATATCAATTATAACCTATGTTTTTTTAAATAAGAATTACAGAATTTATTCTAATTAATTTGGCTTGTTTGATAGTTCATCATTGCCTTATTGAGATTAGTTATTGTAGTAATTATTTTCTTAGTTTTCATCATCTTGACATGACATTAATGGTGTTCAGGTTGGTCTCTTTTCTCACTGTGGAGTGTCCTTTGCTCTAGTTTGCAGTTTTTGCACCAAAACATTCAAAATGCAGTTACATAACATTTCTTTGAATAGCTGTTATAATACAGCATATACGTCTCATTGATCATACAATGCATTGTTTACTGTGCGGACAGACCAGTGAAGTGATAAGAAAGTTCAAAGTTACTCACAAACACAGGAGGGTCCTCAAGTAGAGAAAACAAGACTGCAGATGTTTGGATTAAAAAAATAAAAGCTGTAGATCTTACAAGGCGATGCTTGAGGCACATGATGGTTGCTGGAGTCACCGGAGGCAAAGAAGAAACGCTGAAACTGAAATAAATGTTATTGATAAAATATGAAATGTTGTGTGCAGTGCAGAACTTATTAGCTGAAATTACACTAGAGAAGAAGAAGCTGTTTCACTCTTTCAGATAGTGATATGGAGAGACCAATATCTGTGTAAACTATACTGAAAAAAGTCAAGTTATGTTGAAAACAAACCTCTCTTGTGAACTACTGTATGTATATTTGTCTGTGTGTTTTTCTCAGAAGCAGAGGACAGTAATGAGACTCCGTCGTCTGAGGAAGACCAGGATCTGGTGGACTTTAACCCGGACCTGACCATCAAACAGAGCATCTCGTCCTCCAGGAAGACAATCAGTCAGATCATCAAGGACAAGAAGAAACAGACACAACTCACTCTGCAGTGGTAAGAGCACTTACTGCATCAGTAGAGAGACACTAATATCAATATTTATAAGTATGTGAGGTGACATACATGCAATATCTCCAAAGCAACTTGTCAGCAGTGTTTTGCATCACAGAAACCTTCCTTCCTCCATCCTACAAGATGCTGGTGGGTGGTGGAAGAAAATGTTAATAAGAAGATGTGCGCTATTTCTTTTTTTTTTGTAATTAGTATTTTTATTGATTTTTTACATGAACATTTTCACATTTTGGTCCACAAATCAAACTCCTATATGCAAAATAATATTAATAAAAAAAATAATAAAAAAAATAAAAACACATAAATGAATAAATTAAAAAAATAATATCTACAAAATCCTAGTATACAATTAAAGTGCAAAAAAATAAAATAAAGAAATAAATTAAAAAAGACAAATCAAATACATATTCCTACATTCATCTGCACCATGGTGTAATCTAATTTACAAGCATCCAATCAAATTTCAGACACATAAAGTGTGTGAGCTATGTATACAAGTATTGTGTCAATGTGCTCTATTTCTATTATGTTTGTTTGTTTTTTTCCTCTAAAATATAAAAGTGAGTCTGTCCATTAGTTTTATCTTTTTTTGTGAGTATTTGCATATGTTGCTCTTTTAGTACTTTTATTTTGTTATTGCTGTGTTTTTTTTATTAGTTTTTACGTGAATCACTTTGCAACTTTGTTTTGATAAGTGCTATATAAATAAAGATATTATTATTATTCTCTGAGTCAAATTTGCTCTATTTCTATTACGTTTCTTTTTTTTCTAAAAAATATAAATGTGTCTCTCCAATAGTTTTTACATTGCAAGTATTTGCCTTTACTATATTGTTATGATAATTATATGATTTTGTCAACAGGCTGGAGGAGAATTATATTGTATGTGAAGGAGTGTGTCTGCCTCGGTGTATCCTCTATGCTCACTACCTGGACTTCTGCAGAAAGGAGAAACTGGAGCCGGCCTGTGCTGCTACATTTGGAAAGGTGAGTGTGTGTTTGAATAGAGAGTCAAAAAAAATATCTTCTATAAAAACAGAAACAGTGACATTGATCTGATGACTGATTGATCTAACCAGAATTTTATACCTCCTTTTCTCATCAGACGATTCGACAGAAGTTTCCTCTTCTAACAACAAGAAGACTGGGCACCAGAGGACACTCCAAGTAAATGCAAACATTCACTTTCAGTCTTGATCTTTCATATTTAGAATTTTTGCAAAAAAGTTGTCATGTAACCTCAAGCGCCGAAATGTTGTCGTGCTTATTTGATATTAATATCTTGGCATTATACAGGTATCATTACTATGGAATTGGCATCAAAGAGAGCAGCGCTTACTATCACTCTGTGTATTCTGGAAAAGGTTTGACCAGGTAACTAAACATTTAACATGATTTATTCTTGCATATTATACGGTATCTCCATGTCTTTTGCTTGTTGATCATTATGTGGTATCTTATTGTTAGTGTGTCCAGCATTAGTGGTTATATTTTTTTCCTTTTTGTCTCACACTTTGCAGATGACACTCTGTTTTATTCCTTAAATTTTCTGTTGAGGTTTGACGACTCATGTTAAATACTCAGTTTAGTCCATCTGGAATAAATCTGAAAATGTATTACACAAATTATTATACATTTATTAATATGAAAAATTTCAATGGCCTTACTTTCTCTAAAATTAACGAGTAGTGTATTGTTATCACATTGTGTTGTGATATGGTATTGATACTCTAAGCACATGGTATATAGCTTTGTACTGTGTTTTCTTTCTGTTTGAAGATTTCAATGTCGAAACACGATGTATTTAGAGTATATTTTAAAAGATCAAATCTGTTTCTCTTTGATTGCAGATTTTCAGGGAGCAAGCTGAAGAATGAGGTAAGTGAAAATACGTAAAGAGTAACTTAACACCAGACTGAATAGCAGAGTTTTGATGCCCTCTCTGGTTGAAAGTTTTTCCCCAAACAATAGACTTTCTCATCTGCCGTAAAATGTAGTTTTACACAAAATTGTATCATTTTTAGTGTTGTTTTAGAAATATTAGAAATATAAGTTTGGAGTGTTATTTAACCTCCCTTGCAACAAGCTAGTATGACATGGTTGGTACCAATGGATACCTTTATATGACACCAGTATCTTCACTCTAGCTTTAAAACTACAACCTCCGAAAGATCGATTGTGTTAATGCATTATAGAAATTAGTGGCGTTGAAACAATATTGCGTTAATGTGTTATCGCGTTATTATCGTGTTATCATCATGTTATTATCGTGTTATTATCACGTTATCATCATGTTATTATCGCGTTATTAACGCATTATTATCGCGTTGACTTAGACAGACCTAGTTATTACATAATGTGTTGTTACACTGCAGCAAGTTAAGCCACTGGAGGTCAGGAAAAACAAGAGTTTCAGAGGGTGTTAAGTTATTCTTTAAATAAAATAAATGGTGTCAAGATGAACAAAAGGGAAAAAAAGGACATTAAGTTGTTATATTTTTCAGGGAGGTTTCACCAGGAAATATTCTTTGAGCTCTAAAACTGGAACGTTGCTCCCAGACTTCCCCAACGCTCAGCATCTCCTGCTGCAGGGAAATATCTCCAGAGAAAAGGTTGGTGATAAATATTAATTCATTTTCATGTATACAGTATATTCTGTATTTACTGTAAACAAACAAGAAGCTTGACAATGTCTATCTACAGCAGAGAAGAGAAATTTTTAAACCAATAAATATGTTAAATATACATAATCTTAATTTTGACATACATCAAATGCAGTTGTTTAATGGGTTGCCTGGGCTGTAACTGGTTTCATTATAATGTGTTTCATGTCAGATCTTCATTGTCTCTTTGCAGGTGGACACTCTGATCATGATGTATAAAACACACTGCCAGTGCATACTGGACAATGCCATTAATGTCAACTTTGAGGAGGTGATGATTACTGTCACACGAGAGCATTTTTATAGTTTTTAAAGCAACATTTTACCATCCTCTCAAACTAGATATAACTATTCAAATGTTTTTTTTCAGATCCAGAATTTTCTGCTCCATTTCTGGCAGGGAATGCCCGACCACCTGCTGCCGCTGCTGGAAAACCCTGTTATAGTCGATATCTTCTGCGTCTGTGACTCCATCCTCTATAAGGTTGATATGAAATACTGTTTCTGGAGTTTTATTTCTGCAGAATAACAGCAGAAATGTGCAGGTCCTACCATTATATCATAAGTTCCTGTTTGGTTTCATATCTAGTTCCATGTATGTTTTAATAAGACCATTATAAATACAAAATGGAAAGATACTTATAAATATTTTTGATAGTTCTTTTGCACTTGTACGTGCTCTTTTTGATGGGACAAATTGAAATCTTTCACTTTTTCAGTTCATGACATGGCATCTTTTTGTTGATTGTGAAGTTTGCTTTAACATATTAGTACACTTTTTTCATTAGGATTGCCCCGTCTTAGTCAATTAGGTGACTAATCAGCTGTTTTGGTCTTAGTCAACTAAGAGTTATTTAGTCGATTAATAATTTTTTATGCTTTTTTATGAATTATTTACTTTGCCATATTGTTTTTTGCAACCAGAAGTGCCACGAGAGGGCGGAGCTAAGTACAACCGAACACTGAATAAGACATTTTTAGGCGATGTTAACTTTCATGAACTGAAAACACTGTGAAAGAGTTAAAGTTGTTAGACAAAAACACGGACAACTCCAAGACCGGACAACGCCGTGGTAGCGACCTGTCAATCACAAGGTAGCCACGCCCTAAAGCATACCCTGCTTTATGGTCTATCTCTAAATGGGACCATAATTTACTAAATGAACATCATGCTGTATTGAAGAAGACTTGAAACTAGCGATTGAGACCATAAACTCATGATTACAATGTTTACTGAGGTAATAAATCAAGTGAGAAGTAGGGTCATTTTCTCATAGACTTCTATACAATCAGACTTCTTTTTGCAACCAGAGGAGTCGCCCCCTGCTGGCTATTAGAAATAATGCAAGTTTAAGGCACATTGGCTTCACTTTTCAGACCCGGATTGCCGCCTGGTTTATCATAATGTTTTTTTTTATTCTCTCAGGTTTTAACAGATGTTCTGATTCCAGCTACAATGCAGGAGATGCCTGAAAGGTTTGTTACTTCATTTGCACTTCATGTATTATTGTCAAATCAGTTGCTGGTGAAAAAAAAGTAAGAATGGGAATTATTTCCCATAAACCCCCATAAAACCCTTCCATAGCCTAGAAAAGATAAGACATGTTGGAAGTAATTTTCCTGATTGACAGAAAGCTTTAGCCCAGTTTGTGATGCCTGGATCTTAATGTTGGAGGTTTGGCCATTATTCCCATCAGTCATGACAATTTTACCCATTTTCTTTACTGTAGAGACGAGGATGCAGGTTTTAAGTGCAATCTACCCCAAAACAGTTATTTAGAACTACAATAATATAAAAAGAGATGAAAGCTTTAATTAATCAATTGGGAATTGATAAGAGATCTGTATATTATTTATCAGTCTGTTGGCAGATATCCGCAACTTTGCCAAACACTGGGAGCACTGGTTAGCCTCCTCCCTGGAGAACCTCCCAGAATGCCTTGCAGCCAAGAAGCTCCCCATAGCACGCCACTTTGTTTCATCCCTGAAGAGACAGACGTCTTTCTTACACCTGGCACAGGTACTGAAGGACAGATTAGATTATGTTATACTCTAATGTCTCAAAATAAATGTGATGATGATTCCTAAGGTCTGTTTGTTTTTCAGATAGCCCGTCCAGCACTGTTCGACCAGGCTGTAGTCACCAGCATGGTGTTGGATATCGACAATGTGGATCTCAGCAGCATCAGCTCGCAGCCTTTGCTCAGCATTAACGCTACTGGAGACCAGGACCCAGACATCTACTCTGAGTGTAAGACAGCTACAGTACTGATCAGTGGTGAAAGAAGTACTCAGGTCTTTTACTGAAGCAAAATTAGTAATACCACAGTACTAGCACATAATATGTTACAAGTAAAAGTCCTGAAATCAAAATGTTTCTTAAGTAAAACTACAGAAGTATTATAAGATAAAATAAACTTAACTGAAAATACTTATTTTAAAGAATGGCTCATTTCAGAATAATATATATTATATTATCGGATTATAATTATTGATTAATTAATCTGTAAACATAATTTTAAGTAGGTAAAAGTGGAGCTATAATCTATGAAAATACATCATAATATATATATTTTTTATTATAATTTGCTTTAATAATCTGAATCTGGAAAATATCTAAAGTTGTAGAATAAATGTAGTTGAGTAAAAAGTACAATATTGAATATAAATAGAAAAATAGAAGAAGAAATATAAAGTAGCATGAAATGGAAATACTAAGTAAAGTAGAAGTACATCAAAATTGTATTTGAGTACAGTACTTAGTTACATTCCACCATTTCTGACCATCTAGCTGTTATTTTCTCAAATCAACCTGATAAAAATGGAATATTTACATATTTACATTTATCACCATAACTGAGATAGAAAATAATTATATTTGATTTTTAATTAAAGTATATAATAATTTTATAATAATATTAGTTATTGTTTATGTTTATGTTTTCTGTTTTTTATTCCAGATGACTCCATCACCGTCTTTCAGGAGCTGAAGGAGCTGCTGAGGAAGAATGCCACGGTGGAGTCCTTCATCGAGTGGCTGGACTCGGTCGTGGAGCATAAAGTCATCAAGGTAACAGCTGTTCCGCCTGACGCATGTGTGGACTCATATTTGTCCTGTAAAATGTCCTGTTGTGCAACCAAGGTTTGTTTTTCTTTTCTGTCTCTGATCAGCCCGGGAAGCAGAGCGGTCGATCAGTGAAGAAGCGAGCGCAGGATTTCCTCCTCAGGTGGAGTTTCTTTGGTGCCAGAGTGATGCACAACCTCACGCTCAACAACGCCTCCAGCTTTGGTAAGAACAATTTTAAAAGTAACAAAGTATACTTAAAGGTACTATATGTAACAATTCACATGTATTAATTGCTTTGTATTTATTGCCAATGTGCGAACGGATTGTAATGTAACTTAAAAACTGAGATCTTCCCCGACTTTCTCGGTTGCCTATAACCGCCTGTGGACGGATTTCTATGTAAAGGACTCGGGATGGTTTTGCTTCGTAATGATAGCTGATGAAGTAATTTGCAAATGGTAAGCTAGTCAGTATAATGGAGATTAGATATTACAGATAGTAATGGTGATATATGATTGTAATGTTTTGGCCGATGCACGGGATGATTGCTCGCGCCTACGGAGTGCGGCGAGCACGTACACAGGCAACAGGACGCCGACTGCAGTTCACTTAACGGCCACCGGTGTCATTAATAACAAGGATTTTCTGAAAGTTACATATAGTACCTTTAAGTACAATTTTGAGGTACTTGAACTTGAAATATGTATTGCACTACATTTATTCTACAGCTTTAATTACTTTGCAGATTCAGATATATTATTTAGATTAAAGCAAAATATAATCAAAATATAATTATGTTGTATAGAGTGCGTCGGGGATGACATATTTTTGTAGGCCAACCAGGAAGTTAGCATCGCCCTGGTTCCCTCGACAAAAAAAAAATGGGATTTTTCCATTGTGTTTTGGATTATTGCAAATTGGATTATTATTTGTCTTCTACATGCCACTGTATGTCGAATTGTAACACCAACACATGTTTACCTTGTTCGTTATCATATTATTAAATATAACTACTGTAAACAAGCATGACCATCACTGAAAGGACCGGTGGTATCAAAGGAAGGCAGGAAGTAACAGTTATTGGGAAATGTGGTCTAACTGGTGCAAACAACACTGCTAATGAGGCAACATTAAAACACCATTTATAAAGGAGCTCCATACTGAACATATCGTTGGTGAAATGAATAACTGTCACTCAGCTAATTAATTTTGTTCCTTTCTTCTCCATCATTCAGTCCACACACACGCACACACACACACGCACGCACGCACGCACGCACGCACGCACGCACGCACGCACGCACGCACGCACGCACGCACACACACACACACACACACACACACACACACACACACACACACACACACACACACACACACACACACACACACACACACACACACACACACACACACACACACACACACACACACACACAAGGCTAATATGAGCCAGCTCGGAGCAGATTGCTACAATAGCGCCATAAATTGTAATGGCCAGACTTGCCTTGATTAAACAAAGTCTTATCTGCGGGTCGCGTGCTCTCTGTTCAAACACACACACACACACACACACAAACACGCGCACACACACACATACAGAGATTACGTGTACATGAATAAACACTAACCATTTGGTCTGAAGAGTCCCGGGGAAGCTCAAACACACACGACCCCGCAGGTCAAACAAAGAGCAGCTTGATCCTAAAGGTCAGACTGTAGATAAAGAAGAAGATACAGTGAGCTACTAGTCAAACGTCTCTGTGTGTTTCCTATGTGGATAAACAAAAAGTCTCACCTCATATTTTTTAGGTATAATTCTCTCTTTTCTCATCGTCGACTCTGACAGGTTCCTTCCATCTGATCCGGATGCTGTTGGACGAATACATCCTGTTGGCTCTGGAGACTCAGTTCAACAACGACAAGGAGCAGGACCTGCAGAACCTGCTGGACAAATACATGAAAAATGCAGGTATCAAGCATCAAAACAGACACTGAGGTTCAGCTGCTGACATGAATGAACTCGACTCAAATCTACAGCAGGTTTTACAGTCTGTTTTAGATTTTTCTTTTATTATCAGGGACTTGGTAAATCTGTAAATCCAGTTTACAGATGTTACAAACATTGTAGGATGGTAATAGTAATAACTAGGGCTTTCAAAGTTAACGCAATAATAACGCGTCACGCAAATTAGTTTTAACACTACTAATTTCTTTAACGCATTAACAATATATATATATATATATATATATAAACAAAATACAAGAAACTGCATTTGTTAAGAACATAAAGTCTTCTTCTACATCATAGTAAGAGTATCAGAACTATTATTTTTTTGTTATACAAGACATGGAGCAGATTGTATTGGGGAATAAGCCAATAGTGTAAAGAGTGTAGCTTTACATAAGGCATAAAGGTACATTAACACAGCAAATAAGATACAGTGAGGGGGAAAAAATCCAATTATAGTAGGATAAATCATAAAAATAGACAAAACAATTTTATACAATTTATGTGCATTTATGGTGCAATAATAATAAAAAAAAGTCAAATTTAATAAAGCATAAATTAAAGTGCAGTTGAGAAGAAGGCACAAGAAAACACATTTAATTTATATTTAAAGTGGCTAAAGTTTTGGGCTGATTTTAATTTAATTTACTGGAAATTATCCACCTTACATATAATAAGTTTAGTTTAGTTTTATTTGATATGGACATCACACTAGCATTAAAGTTGTAACATACATTTATGCACAAGGACTAGATTAATGGTGTTTAATGTTTGTAACAAAACTAATTTAAAATATAAAAAGAAGGAAAATACAACAAATACATAGCCTACACAAGATACAAAAGGTGCGTCTACAGGGGTATGATGCCATGATGACATGATGTTAACTTTGTCACTTTCAGACGCGAGTAAAGCGGCGTTCATGGCCTCTCCCAGTTCCTGCTTCCTAGCTAATCGCAACAAGGCCAGCGCTGCCATCGACCAATCGGTGAAGAACGAGTCTCTGGTGGAACACGCCTACATGTCTCTGTCCGCCAATCAGCAGCAGAGTCTGGAAACAGGCGCCATCATCTACCAGGGGACGGAGTCTGCTGGGTTCACAGTCTCAGGTAAAACTAAGCAGCTTTAAAATAAAACACTACGGTAAAGTGAACACTTCCAGTTCCTGTGTGTTTATTATGTATTATTCTTCTTCACAGGTGGTCAGATGGACTTCTCTCAGGTCAGCGGTCCCCTCATGACGCCCCCTATCTCTCCAGCAGCGTTAGTGCACCGAGGCTCCGTCATCAACCAGGGGCCCATGACGGGGAGACCCATGACTACTACTTCTTCTTCCTCTACCTGCTCTTCATCCTCTTCCTCCTGCCTGTCCTCTCTCAGCGCCATGACCCAGCCCAGCCCCTGCTCTTCATACCCGGAGACCCTGTACCACTGCTTACCTCAGACCAGCTCTAGTTACTTCCCCCCAGCCGGCAGCTCGTTGGCCTCAAACTACCAGCCTGCACTCAGGTCAGCTTCATTTAGTATTGTGCATCTACAACGTGTCTTATGGCACTTTACTGTATTTAACAATTACTTTATGATAAGATAATACCCTGATAGGATTCTACTGTCATATTGTTATTAGATAATCTGTATATAAAAACATTGATGTTTCTCTTTTCTGATTTTTCTTGTCGTTATCTCCTTTGGTTCACTTTGAATGATTGTTATAGATTGGTACATCTTGGAGATTTTTTTTTTTTTTTTTACATAAATTCAGTAAAATAAGGTTATTAAATGTGGTTGTCACTAGACCCTGGTGGTATTATATTAAAAAGTAAAATGTTTACTCCATTTTAAAGGCCTTAAGTCTCAATTCATACAAAACATTGTGCAGATATTATTCTGAATTTGGCCTAAAAACAAAAAATGTAGTGTGCATAATATTCAAAACTGTGTGTTGCTACAAATATAATAATTATGACAATATTGTAATGATTCTTGCAGTAAAGAAATATAGTGTGGTGTTGTAAGTTTTGACTATTTTATTATGAAATTTCTGAAAAAAAAATCCCAAATTTAATATTTGCTGTTTCTTTTGTTTTTTTGTCAATACTCAAATTTTAGAATATTAAATATTAACATAAAAAGCTCCTTTTTACTTTTATGAGCAACTTTTAATTTTAGATAAACGCTTCCTGCGGCAATCAAACTGTGGTTGTTTTATTGTGGCATTGGCAAATATTGACGTGGCTACTGAGCCGTCAAGTTCCCGTCCATGTTTGAAATTTCAAATATTTGATGGTTAAATAAAAGATGTTTTGTAGTCATTAAGTCTGAAGATTTGTTTAATCTGTGTTTCAGGCCTCAGAGTCAGTGTCTGGCTTCGGTTCAGTCTCAGGCTTCATCGCTGGCCTACCACCTCTCTCGGTACCCGTCCTTCAACGACCAACACCTGACTAAAGACGTGTTCTACAACCATCATCACCCGTCTAACAGCACTAACTGCTCCCTGACACCTTACGGCTCTGCGGTCCGACCCGCGTCCAGCTACACGTCGGGCTCAGATCAGACTGAACAGGGACTGGACGCTCAGACAGCAGCTCAGATTCTGGACCCAGCGGAGGGGTTCGGGTTTGTAGGGGCTGGAATGAACCCTGCGGGCGGTGGGTGTCAGGGACAGACGTACTCTTCTGCAGGACACAGCGGTAAGGGCGTCTCAGACTGTGGATTTAATGTGGGAAGTTCACGTGGCGTTTGTCGCTCTTTATACGAATGGTGTGGAGGTGTATGAGCCTGCAGACTGATACTGTCAGTGGTTCAAAACCTTGGCTTTTGTTAGCCACAGTATTCAAGAATAAAAAGTTAAACATTTTGACTTGTGACCCTTTAAAAAGAATGTGAAGGTGATGTTTTTCTTCTATGATTGTTTCATTTGAGGGCTTTTAGAGACATGCAGAGGTGAAATAATGCAGTATTTCAAAGATATATATCTTTTATTCCTATAATCATCTTGTGACCTTTCAGATTTTTCTTGTCCCAGCCACTGCTCTATGTGCTCAAACCAAATAGCACTTGGAAAACAATCACTCAATGCCAAACTTTCGCCCTGTGACAGGTTACTACGGCAACGGCAGTTACCTGGACAGCCAGCGCATGACATCACTGGTTGACCAGCACGTGTCCGTCATCAGCACGGTAGGCAGCCTGCGCCCGTTCCCTTCAGCGTACTCTGAAGTCCACGATCCCCTCAACATCCTGGACGAACCGGGAAGGAAAACGACAGGAGCGTATTTCACCGAGGCCGAAACCGGAGGAGGTCAGGTTTAAATCTGTCAACAATGACAAATCCATTAGAGAACCAGAGGTGTAAAACCCACCTTGCATTGTTGTAAAGCAATCAAATCTTCCGTTTCCTCCTCAGATCATTCCCTCCCCTCGTCAGGATCTGCTCACTGCATGTTTGGAGTTACCTCTCCGTTCACCTCCCAGGATGCACTGCTTTCTCAGCAGCGGGTGCCGTCATCCTCAGAGGTGCAGGACCTGGTGTCTTCGCTGCCTCCCATCAATACTGTCTTTATGGGAGCAGGAGGAGTACAATGACGGCAGAAACTTCTACAGGAGAACCGCCCTGATGTTTGGAGTCCAGTTCCTATCAGATCCAGAATGTATGTGACGAAAGAACATCCAGACTGTACGGTACAGTATGAACGTGGAGCCAGGACACTCCTGCATAAACAGATATACATATATAGAAGACCTACATGACACCTGACAATTATTTTGTCCCCTATTGCATTATAAACCAGAGAGGAGCACTATATGAAAATGTGTATTATTACTTTAAAAACATACAAATTATAACTCTAAATTGTCACTCTAGTGTAGATATTTATCAACAACTGTATTTTTTAATCAGTCATTTGTTCCAGTTTGGAAATAATCCCAAACTTTTGTTCCTACGTTATTGATGCCTGAGGGCTTCCACTTCTTCTGTGTGCAAATTGTTGTAAATAAATCTTTGTTAGTCGAAATGGTGTTCTATATTTATTGACAAGACAACCAGTGAAATTATGTAAAAGCTATAGACTTGGTGAAGAGTTTGTTCATTCAGAAAGGCTGCCTCCTGAGGAGGACTGAGTACAGTTCGTTTCAGAGGGGTCTGAGTTCTTTTGGAGGGCTGAAAGGGACCAAGTGTGCAAACACCCTCATTGTTAGACGACAACCTCTAGTGGTCGTAGTAATTATGACAGGAGCAAAGCAGGAAGTCAGGTGACTTACTATGAAGAGCGACAAAGTTACTTTTTTTTAACCAGGCAATATCGTTTCAGTTTAGTTTTCGTTTTTTGTTAAGGATATAGTTTTTATTTAGCTTCAGTTTACGACAATATGTTTCCTTTTAGTTTACGATAATAACCCTGGTAAGCATGCATCCGAGAGGAAGCTACGTAAATGGCGGATACAGCACAGAGAAGAATATAGCGAGGTGAAAAGTCAAGTGGACAAAGCTCGTTCCAGAGTGAATCTGGTGTTGGCTTTCACCCGCTGGCGAGCACCGTAACCCTCGTTGAGACGGGTAGAAGGGGCCAACTTTGAATGGTGTGTTTACAAACTACAACCAGCAAATCTTACTCATTGTGCCTTTAACATTAAGTGGTTGGTGCTTGATGGAAAGTCAAAAGGATCACAACAGTTTCACCCTGACGGGGACATGAATGTCTGATCCAAATTTCTTGGCAATCTATCCAATAGTTGCCGAGACATTTCACTAAAAGTCCAAGATGGAAAGTCAGAGGATCGCCAAAAACAGTACGATTCGTCATATGGGCACCATGAATGTCTGCACCAAATCTCATGATAATCTATTAAATATTTTCTGAGATATTTGAGTATGGACCAAAGTGGCGGATACACCGCTAACGTGGCTAAAACCATAAAGTAGCTGCTGGAGTTCTACTGAAATATTACCGTGTTGCTTCTGGTTATCAATTAGCTGTAATAATAGAGATACTGAGCAGGGAACAGTTTGTGCTCTTGCTTTTGTCTTCCTCAGCAGCAGATTGACTTCCAGTCGATAATAGACCCCAATAGAGTCCTTATCTCCCCTGATTCAAAGACCATGTGTCAAAGCTCCAAACACACGACTCTTTAATGGCCGAACTCTGAGATTACACGGCCGAATCACAATCGAAGACTGTGGATCAAAGTTTTTTTTTATTTGTAATTATTTGCTTTTACCGCGGCACAATAGAGGGGAGATATGAGTCAGATAAAAGTGTTTACCAAAATGTTACGAGAACCAACAGAGAGAGAGAGAGAGAGGGAAGGCTGGTGGACGAGAGTAAAGCTGTTAATATGACACCATGGTGACCTCAGTGAAACATGGAAACATGTCTCCTCTTTAGTTTGTCCGTGCTGGAGCAGATGGGACGTCATAAAACTGTAAGATCAAGATCAAAGACTGAAACAGGACGGGTTGTTTCCTCTAGCAAAACATACTTCAGTAAAAAACTCAAAGCTTTTACCACATTATCTTTTTATGTCGCTAAATGGAGAAGAAAATCCTTAAATTTTACTGAACTGTTTTATGACTTTGAAATAATTGATGATTTTCAGACCAATAAACTGTATCATAAAATGTATAATTAGAAAATTTAAACTCCATTTTTAATATGAATTTCAAATATTGTATCCAACGCCTAACCAATTAGTTTATTATTCTACTGTACAGATGAAAAAGCATTTACTGTAAAGCATAAATTTAACCACTTCTTGTCGTTATAACGCTTAATTTTATGGGTATGGAATATCTTAATAATTTCCAAGGAAGTTTCCTGGAAAGAACAATGTAATTTAGTACGAATCATAGAGAAAATACTCAAAAGAAAAGCTCAAATTAAACCCATTAAAATATTTAATTTATTCTCCATTTATGATTGTAAACTTTACTCTCCAAATATGTTGAATTGTATGGTTGAATCTCATTGTTCTCTATATTTTGTACCAAACTACATTGTTCTTTTCATTAAATTTAGCGAATACTCCACATGTTGTGTTGTTGTCAATGAACAGGATGGGGTTCACCAGTTATATGAACAAAAAGAAATAGAAAATTAAATGCACTTTGTTTTTTATATTCTCCTTTATCATGACCTGAAGAAAGATGTTATTTAATCAAATTAATAAAGATTGTTGTTGACTTTTGTCAGAACATTTTATATTATTTAGACAATGCATGGACATAGAAGAAATGATCTTCTATAAAATAGATTGGTTTTATATTGTGGTTTTATATTGTAGTCTTTATTCTGTTTATGTGTGAAAACATGTTTTACTTCCTTGGACACTGGTTTGTCTTTCATTTGAAAGTGAATAACAGCAGCTGGAAGTCTTTATAAGTGTCATGAAATCTCATTTTTACAGCATGACACAATAATAAAATGTCTTCTCTCATTTACAAGACAAGTTGTTAAAAACTCCAAATCAATAGTATTATTGTTATAAACTGTTTTTGATATAATGAAAATAGGAAAATGATTATACAAAATAAAAAAGTGCAAAATATTAAATATACTAACATACATATCAGGCTAATTATAAAGTGTTTTGAGATGGCTTTCTTGGCTCTCCTAAAACATTTATGTTCGAGGAGAAACCTCATGGATAAAACCGCAAGACTACTGTTGAATATTTAATAAAAAGCCGATAAACACACACTGGCATGAGGTCTGTTTTAGATGAATGGCGGTGACGTGGCCGTCCTCCCTCCTCCCGTCTTGATTGGTTTTTATACGTTATCTACTCAGGAGGAAAAATCCATTTCAGGTGCTCATGCAGCGGCGAAGGGACAGATGGTGGCATATGTAATGATTACAGAATCCCCACGTTAAAATACTTTAATTACTAAGTCAATAATGGCTGCAACAATTGCCGGACCTTTAGTGTAAAAACAACAGAAGGCGGAAGGCAAACTTTGGGCCAATGTTTAACCAGAACTTTGCATTAGAGCCGATCGAGGCCGCCTCCATATGTGTCTCTCTCTCACAGGCTGTGCTGCAGGAAAAACCTTCCTACCTGCTGTTTCTACTATAACAAATATTATTATTTCTTATTTTATGGCAGTTAGAACCCTCCATTAAAAATAAAATATAATATATAAAACGGAGAGTAATGTCTGAATTTTTTTTTAATTATATTTTCCTGTTCCAACAGACTCATGACATTAGTTTAATTCTCACTATACTATAATTTTTTGTTAGATTTTTTATCAGCCTACAAATGGAGAAATATGTTTTGCAAATAGATATTGGAAACTAAATGTTATAACATTTAAAGTTGGCCACTAATTAATTGTTCGATGGAACACATTACTGCTATTATAATCAAGAATCAGCAAATGGAATAACAAAAAGTAATGATTTAAAGCATTTTGCAATTAATTATTTTAAATCTAATTAAGCAACATTAAAATAAAAAAAACAAACAATATAAAGGAAATAGAATCATTAATTGACAGATTTAATCAAACTTAAAATAAATAAATAAATAAATTCACATTTCATTGTTTTTCTTTGAGTTCTTAATAAAAATTAATTAAAAAATGTTTTTCTTTAATGACTTTAATTAATAATTGAGTAAGATTAAAAACTGAAAAGGTCTATAATTATTCCAGTGGCACACACGTCTCCATACAGGTGGGTTTAAGTCAATGATCTGTTTTTAATACATTTGTAATTGTTTCATATTGATGATTAATAACTTTTATACAGGTGATGGACAATACAACATAACATAATAAATATACAATAAACCATATCTGTATGAAGCTTAAAATGTTCATTGGTGAGAGGTTTAATAAAAAAATAAGATAAAGTTATTTCAATGTTTGATGCTACAGAGGGCGTTACATAAAGTACATACTTTGTATTTTTATACATGTTAAATACTGCATTATCTGGAGACTCTTGTTAGTATTATTACTGTAGTTTTCAGGGACATGCTGTGTTCACACCTAAATTCAACACGACGGCTCTTTTATGTGTTTGTAATAGTTTAATCATAGCATATCAGGCTATGACTACACAGGAAATACTTGTTAGTAATATAAGATATTTGTTTATAATAATAATATACTGTCCATTCATAATACGCCCGCCTTGTATTACATAGACAAAGCCTTTAAATTGGCATATGATGAATGAAGACATAAATCAACCACATGTATCTGCAAAGTGATGAACTAATAGTAACCCTGGACTACATGTGTGATCTCAGTGCTGTTTGAGTTTCCCACTAGGTGGCACCACACCTGTGAAAATGGCCTACTGTGAAATATCTGAGTTTTGGTCACTTTTGTCGTCTTATTTTGTATTTATAGTAGTAATACTGTCGTTCTGCAGGTCTCTCTTGAAAATCAGACTTTTACCAGGTTATATATCGGATCAGAATATATAGTGAAAGGCAAAAACTGATATAAAGAAAATGTAGTGCTGGAAAGTAACAAATTACATTTGCTCAAGTGCTTAACTTAAGTACAATTTTGAGGTATTTATACTTTACTTGAGTATTTATATTTTATGCTACTTTGTACTTGTACTCCAATACATCTCAGAGGTAAACATTGTACTTTTTACTCCACTACATTTATCTGATAGCTTTAGTTACTTTGCAGATTCAGGTTAGTAATACAAAATATTATTGACAAATGAATTATGATGTATTATTATATATTAAGCTAAGATTATATATGTATGTATATATGTGTGTATATATATAAGTATGTATACATGTATATATGTGTATATATATGTGTTATATATATGTATGTATACTGTATATGTGTGTGTATACAGTATACATATACGTACATATACACACATACAGTATATACATATATATATATATATATACATATATGCATACACATATATACATATATAAATACATACATATATATTACTTTTGGTACTTTAAGTATATTTTGATGTTGATACTTTTGCTTTACTTCCGTAACATTTGCAGTAAGATTGGAGGACTTATACTTGTAACAGTATTTCTACAGTGTACAGTAGTATTACTACTTTTACTTAAGTAAAATATGTGAGTACTTCTTCCACCACTGAGAAAAAGGAAATCAATTTTGATATCTGATATGTACAACATTTAAGAGGTTAAAGTGAAAGGATATGGACCTCTCTCTCTAGTATTCTTATCCAGAGGAGAAGTGCTAATGAGAAGGTGTAGTTCTCCGGATGTCTGTTAGAGGGCAACACACTCACATAATAAACTGAGTTAGTTTAATGTACCAGTGCTGAAGGTTTCTGTGTTTACTCAGGAGAGAAAGAGGTCGCAGCAGATTCAAACAAAAGTTCATTGATTTGCTTTTAGGAAAAGTCTCTGAAAATGTCTTTCAGTGCAGCAAATCCAAGGTCTCCATTCACAAAAAAGAAAAGAAAATCATTTATTGATTTTCAGTGGATCTGGTCTGCTGAGGTTTACACTGCGAAGACTTCCTGCGAGGAGATGTCACACAAATTTGACAATTACTTACTAATTAAACAATTAAAAAACAATTTAATATTAATTGGTTGCCTGTTTCACACGGGACACTAACAGCGGCCTCTTGGGCGAAAGTCCGGCGTTTTTAGACGCACCCATCCACCCAAACCTCCTAAATAACCTCTGACCTAAATAAATGCATTAATACATACATTTAAAAATAATTATGAAATAAATAACAAATAAATGCAAAAATAAAAAACAAACAAAATAAATAAATTTAAAAATTAATATAATTAAATACATAAATAAATAAAAGGGAAAATTAAACAGAAGAGTAAATAAATATGGGAATTTATACAAAGATAAATAAATAAAGAAGCAAACTAAACCAGAAATATCAATTTCTGACACATTTTATCGATGAATTAATGCCTACATCTATTTATTATGTTATTTTTGCTATATTAATGACATCGAGTCATTTATTTATTTATTTTTTTGATTTTGTCAGGTTCCATCCTCCATACATCACCCGTCCTGGCTAACGATTACGTGGATAACATATGAATTTATTACATGTTATGTACGAATTATATAATAATTTATATTAATGTATATATAATAATTTTTATAAAGATGATGATGTGGTTTGTATGTAAAATAATAAGCTGTAGTTTAAGCAGTAACTATAGCAGTCGGATAATTGTAGTGAAGTAAAAGTACTGCGCATAAGTACCTCAAAATTACAATTATGTGCAGAGTAATTTGTATTTAGCTACCACAAATCACAAATATGTACCCTTTCTTACGTCAGTGAGCTATCGCTTCTCTGTATGTAGCTGTAATTTCAGCTGCTGCTGCTCTGTTCATGGAAACCAGCGATATTAACGCTCCATTCGTATATTCACCACCGAGATATTTCCACAAAGCCGGGTAGGTTCCATTATCTGTCTCCACAATCAGACAGAAGCTTCAACTGGAACTTTAAGCCAAAGATCAATGCTATTATTCAATAAAGCAAGTTGTTGAGATACAGTCTGCAGCAGTTTGGCATAATAAAATAATCTCCCGGAACCGAGCATTGACTGAGGATAGTAAGGCAAACTTCAGCTGGTATTTTGATCAAGTGCAGCACTTGTTCGTGTGATTGTTTTACAATGGGTGAGCACTAGGAAGCATGAATGAATAGTTGATTGAGAGGCACTCAGAACATGGCACTCATATTAGCCATTCTACAAAATAAAGTGTTCAGTTATTAAAAAATGACCCGTGTGACTCTCTGCTGAAATCCATTATCCATTTTATATATCAAGTTTCAACTTTAGTTTATCTAAAGAGCACATTTAAAAACAACAAAAGTTGACCAAAGTGCTGTAGAGTGGTAAAAGAACTAGGGCTGTTCTCCATCGAAGAAATTATAAGTCGACTATCACTCGATTTTCTAGACTAATTGATTAGTTGATTTAATCGTCAGATCTGTAAAACTGAGTTTCTCCACAAAGAATCACACAAAAGCACCACTTGAAATTCAGAGATGTGCTCATAAGTTTCTTGGAAATAAGTCATTCAGCATGAAAAAAACATTAGAAAACTACTAATCGACTAGTCAACTCAGATGGGGCAGCCTTCAATAGAACAATAGAATACAGTATATACAAATTCATAAAAAATACTAGGGCTGTCCATCGATTAAAATACTTAATTGCGATTAATTGCATGATTGTCCATAGTTAATCACGACTAATTGCAAATTAATCGCACATTCTTGTTCTGTTCAAAATTATTTACATGTCTGTAAAGGGGAGACTTGTGGGTACCCATAGAACCCATTTTCATTCACATATATTGAGGTCAGAGGTCAAGGGACCGCTTTGAAAATGGCCATGCCAGCTTTTCCTCACCAAAATGTAGCGTTAAGTTTAGAGTGTTATTTAACCTCCTTCCCGACGAGCTAGTATGACATGGTGACAATGGATTCCTTAGGTTTTCCTGTTTCATATGATGCCAGTATTTTCACTCTAGCTTTAAAAATGAGCTACAACCTAAAAATCTAAAGTTCCGTTAATGCGTTTAAGAAATTAGTTGCTTTAAAACGAATTTGCGTTAACGCGTTACTATCGCGTTAACTTTGATAAATATAAGTAAATACCTAAATATAAGTATCCAAAAAAATGGTCATGAACATATAGTTTCATTCTTTTAAAAGATCAGTAGTTTCCTAAAACAGCTGGTCACTGTAGTTTTCAACAAACGTTACTCAATCAGAAGGATTGAGGCATTTGTTGGGGACTATTTTCAGCGGCAGATTAATACACATTTGGCGCTCTAGTGAGTATTTGTGGCAGCAGGACAGTGTTTGTGGGACTGAGTCAAAATAAACTACAGTGTCTGTGTGTTCATGGTAATGAAGGAACATGTCACCCAGTGCACCTGCGTAGCTCATTAGTTTTTGGACAACAATAGAGCTCTATGGCACAGAGGAAGAAGATATATCAGGCTTTAGATACACACACAATTCTTGTTGGTTTTGGTTTGTTGACAATAAGGACAGTATAAAATATCGCCAGACTTATACTTTAAATGAAAATAATTTACAAAGCTTAACCCTCAGGTCAATGACTTCACAAAATAGTGCTTTTGTCCATATTTTAATTTATATACAAAAACAGCATAATTTAATTGAATCGCTTATTTTCATGAAGTGACATGTTTTTGTTTTTGAAACAGTCTGAAGAACATGTTTCTCATAATTTGAGTTAAAGAAATGAAAGCTTGTGTCTAAGAGAGAGAGAGAGAGAGAGGAGGTATACTTGAGTGTGAGTGCGAGCTCAGATACAATTTTTTCATCTCTCACACACACAGAAATACATTCTTACAGCATAAAAGAAACAAACTATTCACCACAGTCGAGCCCGTCCCTCATAGAAAGAACATAGAAAAGACTACATAAAAGACTTTAGTGGCTTCTGCTCTTATAAGACTCTTCCCTGACTTGGCTCACCTTGGCAAGACCAACAGACATTAACAAGACTCCTAATTGCGTCCTTAGCTGTACCTCAATAGCTGCTTCATCACATCGAAGTTGAATTTAATTTCCGAGTTTAAATTGTGGGACTCTGATTTCTCAGCTGTGGCCTTGTAATTTCTTTTTTTTTTTTACTTTCCACAAGCGTCTTTCACATTCTCAAGTGTGTTTTTGGCGTATTAATGCTTTCTTCTTTAAGTCTTAAAGCTGCTCTTGATAAAACTGCGTATTATTTTTCAATAAGACATACAATACTAAATTAAATAGAAGTGTTCTTGTAATCTTAAAACAGTGCAGACATCATGTCAGCATAGCTGCCAGCAGAAGGATTATATAAATGCAGCAGTTTGCCCTTCATTTAATACAGTGTCCGATGTGAATAGACGTCTTCAATCTCTCACATGGCACAAAACAGAAAGGACATGAATACCACCTCGAGGGAAAAAAGTCTCTCTGAGACAGTGAGGAATAAAAGTTAGAGAAAGAGAGAAAATGAACTATTCGTTGTGCCGGTTACACCCTATGTATTCAGACCTTAAAACACCCAAGGTAAAAGCTCCGGCTCTTCTTTGTGGACTTAACCACATCTTTTCTTCGGCCGTCTGAATGAAACTGGGAAATCTTTGCTAAATGTGTCAGAGCTTTGTTCCCCCGGTGTAGTCACGGGTCAGAAAGTGTCCAAAAAGCTATTCACATAAAACGCCACAAACACTACAGGCGGAGGGTCTGACTTCAATAAAACCTGATATGATACACTAGTTCATTCTACGGTGGCCCTGAGAGCTCAATGCACTGAAAGTTAAGAAAACCCAACACAAGCAAATGAAGAAAAATCTGCACCAAGAGAAGAAGCACAGAAACTGACACTAAAAAGTGAAGCACATGGCTGGGACACGCTATATATACAATCAAATATAAGGAACGTATATTGCCAAGAAGTGAAAGTCAGTTGTTCATTGATTCCATAGCAACATCAGCGCACAGCAGCAGAGCTACGCTTCTGTCATTTTGGACTGAAAGCGACTACCAGACGGCAGTAAAACGTCCGCCTACAAAGTGTCATACAAAAGTAAAACAAAATGTGGTCATAATTTGAATTTCTCTACCGAAATGGCCTGTGTTGAACAATACAAATATTATAAATATACATACTATTATAACTATTTACTTATTTACTTACTTATTTATTAAACGTTTTTGCCCGGCAAGTGCTTCAGTCGTGAGAACACCGATGCAAGGCAATGGCAACATGGACGCCACTGTCAGCGTCTAAAAGCCATCGAGGCTAAGAGTTTAACAAGCAGGTAACACAATGCAAGAAATGCAAAGGCATCATGACAGAGGAAATAAGATGAGTCCTTTGGGAATATCAACATTTTCCTCAGACATATTATACAGTTACAAAGAAAAACAATATACGGCTAAAATTGCAATATATTAACTTATCAACCTGATCTCACAGGTAAGTGTATAAATAGCACGACATTACAAAGACATTCTGTTTGTCATGAGGACGCATTTTAGCCGTTTCGCGTGTCTTTAGTAGGCCGCGCAACAAAACTAGTTAAGTTTAGGCAACAAAACCACTCACTTAGGTTTAGGAAAAACGTCACGGTTGGGCTTAAAATAAGTACGGAAACTAAGTAAAATCTGTACGGAAACAACATAACATAAGGACGGAAAACACATCACAAACGTCATTAACGTATAACTGATAAAACACAACACCGGTCTCCTGTTTGAAAGTCCTGTGTTTGTTGGACCCATCCACCTCCCCTCCCACCGCCATAAGCAGTCTTTCTCCCTCTTTAATCTACATCACTAGCTCTGAGCGCAGCATATTTACACGGATGCGTTTACACTGCAGTCAGTACAGACTACATGGCGTACAAATGACACGCCAAAAGCAAGAATGGTAAACACGACCCCATTTGAAGGCAGCAATAGTTCCAACCTGTGGCATTATTTTCTGCTGTACTGAATTGTTTGCCCTCCTTTTTGTTTACGGTCAACCTTGACGTGGCGACAATGTGTACATGAAGCATGCGTGCTCTGAACCACCGTTTTACCGCGTTCATACACAGAAACTTTGGTGTTGACGCATTCTTTTCACTTTCTTTCTTTTATATTTTCCTCCACAATAATAATACTACTAATAATAATAATAACTTTGATTTATCTAACGCCTTTCAAGAAATCCAAGGACGCTTAACAAAGACATAATAGACAAAACAAACAGAACATAACAGTAGCTAAAGGCCAAAGTTGAAGCGGTAAAAGCTTCTTTTCTCTCCTTCATCTAGAAGACGTCTGTCCTTTAATGAGCTTTTATAAGCTGACGGCATTCATGCAGCTGCAGTCAGAGAGCTTGAGCCTCTCCTCCCTGGCGGGAGAGACGGTGGGATCAGATGAGCGATGGATTTCATTTTACACACCCAGCTCTAATCCGATTTCATAATTAATTTAATAAATAAATTATAACTGTAGTGTTTCTACTGTGTTTGGTAATGAACAGCGGAAATTATTGAAATAATATTTCATAAATGTAAATTTTGAATCTACAGGACATATGATGAAAATTGATTATAACAAAGAAAGTACTTGTTTATGATTGCTGTCTTATATATTATATTATATGTGATACATATTATACTATAATATACTCATATTATACTATATTTTATAATCTATTCTATATTGCCGTACTACACTATATATTATGGTATACTATATAACTATATTATATTAATATGCTATACTGTTTTATTGCATTATATATTATTATTTTTATTTCCATATTATTTCTATATTAATATAGATAAACACTATAGTATCTTTACTTAAAATCATTAATTATATTATTCTGGTGTACACTGTTTACATACACTACACCTTGCTGACTTTGCTGCTACTTTATCAAATCACATCACATCTTGCCTTTTGACTTTAATTGCTCTTGTGTAGTTGTTTAGTCTTATTTTTTATTTTACATTTTTTATTTTGGACGGACTAGGGACGGCGTGTCAATATACGCTCCTTACATGCATCGTGTCCTTTCAAAACAAACTTCTGTTTTCACAGGAAGTTAGGTTTAGGCAACTTAACCACTTAGTTAGGGTTAGGAAACGGTCGTGGTTGACGTTAACTTCACTGACTGGCGACTCACGTGACTCACGTGACTCACGGGACTGACGATACCGACAAGTCACATGATTAAAGACTGACGTGACAAAATAAGTCAACGTTACTTTTAGTTTCACATGGGACACAAACACCAGCCTCCTGGTTTAAAGTCTTGTTTGACCCATCCACCACCCCTCCCGCCCTTAACGTACTCTGACGCTATTAAAACTTTGTCACTTGCTCCGACCGTCAAATAACGCCGCAGGTAGGTTAACATTGGAGTTAGTTGAAAGCCCGGTTCATCACATACTGTTGCTAAAGGGTACCTCCGTCGGTCTCCCATGCCGAGAGCCACTTACCAAATGGCCGTACTTGACGAGTTGGGAGTGAGAATGGGTTGTTAATAAAGATACCAGCATGCATGCTATTCGCCATCACCATCGAAGCGTGGGGGCGCAATATCAAACTCTTCACTCAAAGATCTTTCTTAGTCACACTCATTCTGCACACCGTATCACCATTATTCATTTATCCCTCACCCCCGTACAAAAAAAGTGACTAAAATGTTTCAGAATTATGTTGATAAAAGATGTAATCTGAGCAGCATTACATTTCTTGTTGCAGATTAGTAGCATAGAAACATAATTTCTCTGAAACACGGCTGAAAAAAAATGTTTAAAAAATTGACGATGAACACAGCTACAGATTTTCTCAGTTGCTTGATAAGATGATGTGGTCGCAGGTGATGCGTATGACTGATACATTGAAAAGTGTTTCATATTTTTGTAATAAAAACTGAATTAAACACATTTGAGACCTCTTAATAATCCACTTGAATTTTAGGGTCTCTTTTCGTTCTTGCACCTAACAGGTAGGTCGACCGGGCCAGGCTCTGAAAATTCACAGTATTTCTTTAAAGATCATCCACCACAAAAGCTACAAGTAACTGAAGGATTGATGTGACAATTGTACTATACAGCGTTATGATCATATGAATGAAATAATGAAAACTGAAAGCAAATTCACTTAAGTGATTATTCAGTCCAAGGGCACGGAGAGTCCTGTTGTTTACTGGGCTTTCACGTGAATGGCAGACAATCCTTTTTGTGAAACCTTGTCCCCTGAACCTTGAGCAAATTGTTTCCATTTCTGAATGCCACTTAATGCATCAGAAATACATTTCAGCTTTGCCCTGCTAATGGACATTGAACCGGCAGAATGGTGATAGGAGAATTACAAAAATGCAACTTTTTCAAAAACCTACACCCCATAGAAAGGATTCCCTTTTACACAACTCACTCACCAAGGGGGAAAAGTATGATTTCTTTTTCATTATTTGTCCTTGAGCAAACAACAGCCATGTTTTCCTCACGCCTCTGAGGAGAGGAGAGAGCACTTGTTGCCAGACACTTAAAAGGAAGAAGCATCGTCTCTGAGTTGCAGAGAGAGACGAAACATCTGCAAAACCACCAGCTTGCCTTCAACTGAGGACTTTCTGATGCTGTCTACAGTGGGGACGACGAGTGTATAATATAGTGTTATGAATTCATCATTTTTGATTAAAAAGAAGCTAATAAAAAACAACAAATACGGTCCAGTCAGCAGCAAATCTTTTCCATTTGTGAACCTGGAAAAAATGTCTGGAACGATTATCAAAATAGTTGCCAATTAATTTTCTGTCAATCGACTGTTGACTAATCAACTTATCGTTTCGTTGTATATAAACTATTGGGTAGTTTAATTCATAACAAAACATAATATTTTATAAGTTTTCCATATGTTTTGTGTGCACAAATCTTCTAAAGCTGTCAGATAAATGTGGTGAAGTAAAAAGTACAATATTTGCCTCTGAGATGTAGAAGAGTAAAAGTAGCAAGTGGCATGAAAAGAAAAGACTCAAATAAAGTAACTCAAATTTATACACAAAGGTGTTAAATGCAAGATTGGGAGCATTTCTATTGTCTCCCCGCGGCTTTCAACATGGCGGCGGCTCACAGCTAACAGCACTAACAGTGAAAACAAAGGCAACACTGCTGACACAGCTAACAGTATTAACCTGGGGGGGAGACCGGAGGGTGGGTGCTACGCTTCCGTCGAACGGGGCGGCGTTATCAGCTGTAACCGCCGCATGAGAGCAGTGCACAGCTGCAGCCATGAGCTAGCCAGTGGGGCACGCTCACATGCACTAAAAGGCACGCACGACCGGCCGGCCGGCTATGTCAACAACGCACAGAGAGAGAGACTTCATTCTCTGCTCAGGTAGACATTACTCCTCTATATCTTTACATAGCAAATAGTTGTTTGCTGCTATATTAATGCTCTGAATATCATATAGAGAACCTTTAAAGGATAAGGTATTTTTCCTGGACCATGTTTTTGTGTATAAGTGTATAATGGGCACAATAACAAACAGAAAGTGAAAAGAAAAAGGTTTTATTACTCTGTAGGGTATTTTCCATAATGTTGTCAGACATTTATGATAACAATCTGAGCCTGTCAGTGACAAAAACAAGCACTTTTAGTGGACGTAAACTGACGGTGGTTGCCCCAAATGATCACATTACAGCTTGTTTAGCGGCTGGCGGCTGCAGCGTTGTCCCTCAATACTCAACCAATTCCAAAAGGTGTTATCCCAATTTGACACTTGGGACACAAAAACATGAGAAAATAAGGTCCAGGTTGAAAAATACAAAAATGATCCTTTAAGTACAGTAGTTGAGTAAATGTACCTCTGATTTGATTGCAAAGATGATTACTTTGTTGGGTGGTGATTCATTAGTTATTGGTCATACATTTTTGAAGAAATAACATTGCAATATATTTACATGTATTTTGAATAGAGTACATGAAGTCAATCCACTTTGCTATGTGAATGTATTTTTGAATACATAGTGCCATATGTGCATTACAGATTTCTACAAATACCATCATTCAGCCTCTTCCAAAGAAGCTATAGGTTCCTTGATCTCCATAATTACACACCGTTTTCCAAATCGCCCTCCTAGGCTAAGGTCCTTGAGAAGATTTTTTTGTTTCTAATGAATGTCATCGACGAATTTCACCTTCTTTGAGAAGAAAATTCAAGGCTCACTACAGTACCAAGTCTGCTTCTCTGAAGCTGACTAAAGACCTCCTGATTGCTGCTAACAAATGAGACGGCTTGACCTTCATTTATTAAAGAGCGCGAAACCTTCATGCAGTTTTTTAATCAATCAGAGATTGACGTTGGGCTGATTGACTCTTAATTAAATCGTAGTTTTCTGATAGAAAATTACATGTCATAATTATTTTGGTGTTCCCCGAAGAACAGTCCGAGGGCCTTTGTTTCGGTTATAGGGTCTTTTTCATCATGTATCAATGTTTGCTACAGATACCTGAAATAGATGTGAGTGGATAAACAAAATAGTTGAACTTAACTGTTGGATTAAAAGCTCTTTTGCTACGGGAGATAGGAGACAATTGTGCCCACATCTATGCAGAGAACTGGTTCCATCGTGGCATACTGAATTGGGCTGTTGCACTGGACGGGCTACTTATTTCAGCCTGTTCTCACTAAATGGCGTATGAATGGTACTCCAATTTGCTTTTGGTGTGTCATTTCACACCATATTGTCTGCACTGACTGCAATGTAAACGCATATGCATGAATATGCTACGCTCAGAGCTAGTGACGTGGAATAAAAAGTGATAAAAAACATGTTTATGACGGGCGGGAGGGGAGATGGATGGGTCCAACAAACACAGGACTTTCAACCAAGAGACCAATGTTTGTGTCCCAAAGTGTGGTGAAGTTATTTTGACGTTACGTCAGTGACGTTTGTGACGTATTTTCCGTACTTATATTACATTGTTTATGTACGTATTTTACTTAGTTTACATACTTATTTTAAGCCCAACCATGATGTTTTTCCTAAACCTAACTGTGTTTTGTTGTCCAAACATAACTGCGACCATTTCGCAGTAAGGGTATGGCGTAAAATGAAACGCGAAAAGCTGTTTCACAACGTCGGGCTATTTATACGCCTTCCCACGAGATCAGGTTGCTTATTTTCTATATTCCTACATTAAAGTTAACCCCATCTTCAGATCATAACTGTAAGTATCAGTGTTGTGAAATGTTCATGGCCAGACAGGAACTTGTATTTGTATTTCTACTCTGAGATATTTTATTTAACTTTGTGTTAATGCCAGGCCGGGTCTAACACACACATTGTGTATGTGTTTGTTGAGCCTACCTGTCTGTCTGTGTTTGAATAAAGGAGTATTCTGTATTTCTGTATTGTCGTCTCCCTCCTCTCCTTCTTCTCTGACCTTCTATTATGAGTTGCTGGGAGACTGACAGAAAAGAAGCGCTGTCTGACCCTTTATATACTTCCCTTTTTCCCTTCCTGTATCCATCATCCATCCCCCATATTTACCTCCATTTCTTAAACCCTCTACCCCCTCGTGTCTTTGTTTCTGTCTCTCCCTTCAGATATCAAACATGCTCTCACTGTCCTCTAGTATTCACAGCAGCGAGTCATCCTCCCATACAATGTTGGTGGTGTCTGGGTAATAGGGTGTGCACACTAATACACATCCATCCTTTATTCACAGCTTTTCATTGTCCCCACTCTCTCATTCACACGGTGCGAGACATTGGCCTTGGGATGGATGCGTTAGACCCTATTTGCCCTGTAAAACATGTGATTTCTACCGTCTGCCCTCTCCCTATGTGTTTATGCACATGCAACAATCACTTAAATTGAGTCTATACAACTAAAAAATTGAATTGATCAACCCCCAGCTGAGTGGCCGTCAGCGTTTGTAAACCAATACAAGCACCAGCTACAGCGCGATTTGATTGACTCCCATTTGTCTGTTGTCTGTTTTGCACCTGTGTTGCTGGGAGTGAATGGGAGGAATATGTCACAGTGATCTTTCTCCTCTTAACAAGCCAATTTATCAGGTGGCTCCTAGGTCCTTGGTGAACGTGGGTCTTTTCATTACCCAGCCTCTCCCTCTTTTCCTCTCCCTCTTTATCTGCCAATTCAAAGAAAACCTTCAACAGAAAAAAAAAAAAAAAAAAAACGCCCAGGAAAAAGAAAACCCCGTTCCTTATCATAAAGAAAAAAAAGAGTAAATGACAAGAAAGACGACGCTCCTTTTCTTCAAAGCCGGACAATGAAAAGAGGGTGAAGATGATTCGTCTTAATTAAGGAGCGGGGTAGATGTAGCTAACGAGGCGGTTCTAATTAAGAGCATCCTGCGAGGTGACGAGGTGAGGCTGAGAAGCGAGACCCGGGAGAAACAAGGAAATGTTTTCAGTTTAGCATTCAAAACTGCGGAGAGGAACAAAGCTGAAATGCGAGAAATGTTCATCAAATGCTTTGCCTTTGCTTTGCATAATGACCAGTTTTGTTCCGTTTGAATGGTCTGGATGACTTCTTAGCGCCGGCTGCCAGAGCCGGACTCCCGGGTGATGGAATATATTTCCCCCCCCAACAAGTGTCGAGCCCGTTTCTTCTCCCGCCGAGCCCCAGAGCCTGACACCTGGTAACAAGAATGTAGCTGCTGCCCCTTCTGCCTTTATCCTCGAGACCCATTCAGCTAATCAACAACAGGTTAGATAGCGAGGTATAAAAGCAAGAAAAGACAGGGGCAGGCGGAGGACATGTAGAGCAGGATGGATAATTAAAATTGATGTAATCAGGAATCTACAAAAAAAAAAGAGCATCCTAATTAGTCTGTTTGGTTAATGTGTTCACAGCGGATTGTCTTATCTGATTTCCTTCTTGCTGTATGAGTTATATTTATGTCACCTAAAGATATTATGGATAAAATTATAGCAATGTTAAAAAATAAAGTTGCAAAGTGATTTGTGATTTTTAATGAACCTCTTAAAAATCGGACCAGGTTTAGCGGGTTTTTAAAGCTAGAGTGAAGATACTGACATCATATGAACTAGAAAACCTAACAAATCCATTGGTACCAACCATTTTCAAAGGGGTCCCTTGACCTCTGACCTCCAGATCAGTGAATGAAAATGGGTTCTATGGGTCCCCACGAGTCTCCCCTTTACAGACATGCCCACTTTATGATAATCACATGCAGTTTGGGGCAAGTCATAGTCAAGTCAGCACACTGACACACTGACAGCTGTTGTTGCCAACAAATCGCCCTTTAATGTCCATTTTGAACAGATACAAAATGTGTGATTAATCACGACTAACTATGGACAATCATGCGATTAATCGCGATTAAAACTACATTTTGTATTTTAATCGATTGAAAACCCTATCAAAATAACAAACTGCAGGTTTGCCACAGGGCAGGAACTCTAGTCAAGACACACTGCACACCCATCCACCATCCTGACCTCCACACCTGTGCTTTTTGCACAGTACTTGCATTGGCGCCGACTGTTAACACTGGATATAAATTGAAAGGTGAAAACTCATCCGATGTGAACTTAATTCTTAGATACTCAACTTAATTCTTACTGTAGATACTCGACTTCAGCAGCACTTTAACCTCATTGTTCCTTTTCAAAGTCCAACGTGATAGAATACAGAGCCAGAATAATGAAGAATATCTCCCTGATCTACGGACTCTGTCCTTGTGAAATCTGCCCTTGTACACTGTAATTTCTTCCCATCCATCCACTGTCTAATACAAAACAGAAACTTTGTGAAAAGGAACCGTGAAATGTACAGTACAGGGGATGAACATCTACACTCTCATACAACCCAACAACCCAGCAACAAATAGCACTTCTGAAGGGTCAGTTTGTCCAAATCACACACATAAAACATTTTCTCACTTGCACCTCGCGCAGATACTGAGATTTCTGCTGCCACCCCAATACAATCAATAATTTCTCTTATGCTGCTTAAAATAGTGGAAAAAAATAGGTAACACTTCATATTACAGGTGAGTAAATTTCATGGTAATTAGGTGATAATTAGCAAGTAACCTATTTGAAATTTCTTTGGAATTACTGCCAAATGACCCCGATATTTACCTCAAAATGTATCAAAAATTACTGTATTATAAACATTATTTTATAATTTTATCCCGCTATTTCCCAATAGCTGGTCATTTATTTAATACATTTCAGGAAAAGAATACAAAGTTAATTGATATGTTTTATTTTACATGTCTGCTGATAAATAGATAATAATTAGCAAATAACTTTTTTGAAATTTCTTAAAAAAAACTCCTTGAATCATTACATCAGCTACCAGGTTACATTTGTGTAGATAATAAGTCACACAACAGTGGAGATTTGTGAATTATGTGCTATTTTAGCATATAATTATTAAATAATGTTTATAATAAAGTAATTTTCGATACATTTTGAGGTTAATTTTGGGGTAATTGGGCAGTAATTCCAAAGAAACTTCTAATAGGTTACTTGCTAATTATCACCTAATTACCATGTAAAACCTGTAAAATTAAGTTAACACTATAGGATCAACATCGGCCGGGCCTTCGATTCATGGAGGGACCTTCGTTTGGTGAGCTAACATTACTGCCAAGCATGTAAAATATATAGTGATATTGTGGTTTTAGCTGGCTAATGTTGCAAATCAAAATGATGCCTGTCAATCACGTTCAGTCTCGTGTGCGTCGAGCACAAGCGCGAGCAACATGATGCTGACTGTCGTTGACTTCACGGCCACAGGTGTCACCGTTAACAAGCGAATCCTGATTCTTACAGAGAGTCCATTTAACCAGAATATTAACTTAATTAACGGGCCCCGAATTGAACTAAAGCTGAACTTCACTATGCCGTTCTGTTTTTGGGCAAATGAGGATAATAACTGTACGTAGTGAACCACTGATCTCCCCCCATTGTTTCACTGTAAACCTTCACATGACCTCAAACTCTCTCTCTCTCTCTCACACACAAACAAACAAACACCCAAATGAATGCAAACCAACCTCCAACCTCCACTTCGTTGTTCCTCCCATGTTTCTCTGCTGCCCTACTAAGGTTTCAGTCCTGCGTCTAACTTAGTGCCCGTCTCCCTCTCTGTCTATCACACACACACACATACACACGCACGCACGCACACGCACACACACACACACACACACACACAGGGCCAGATTTCAGGGACATTTCTAACTCGGCTACATGAGATGAGGGCACTCACATGACTCGTGATTCATGAGGACGCTCATAGAGCTGTCACACTGGAGGCAGGTGTCTCTCTCTCTCACACACACACATACACACAAATAGAGAAAAAGGGGAGTCTGACCTCATCCCTAAACCCTGCAAGATGGTGGTCGAATGGCTGGCAGAAGAGTCTTGTTGCCAGTCACAGGACCTAAGCTTGACACACACACACACACACACACACACACTGACATAGAGGGTCTTTTCTAAACAGTGAGTTGAAACCGGATCAAGCTGGCGAAGCTACAATATCATATTAAAAGTTATGACTCGTCCTGCTGATAGACGCCTCCTCTGTTTCCTCTGTTGCCACCATTTACTCACTGGCACCTATCAGCGCCCATGGGTGGTGTGTGCTACCATTACAGCTTTCACTGCTACAGACACACGGAAAAGATTCATTCAATTGCCAGGTAACAGAGAAAAAAACCCTAGTGATTTGACCTTCATTGTATGCATGAAAAGATCCCTTACATTTGTTGTTCTTGACACCTGAACAGCAAAAATGAATCAAGCTGTTAGTGTGAGTAATGGCTTACAAAGCTGAGTAAACATTAACAATATTGCATTACCTAAAATAACAAAATAAGAAATAGTAATAAACAAATCAAAGATTAAAAAAATATAATTCTGCGCTTTGATTTTGCAAGTATAGTTTGCAGTAAAAGCAGAGGGATCGTGTCTCTGTGTTTGGTTAAAGAGATTATGTGGTTGAGGAGATTATTTATAAGCTGTTGGTCTTGATGAGCTGGAGGTGGGGTTACATAAACGAACGAGGCTGTTGGTAATAATAGAAGGAGCCGTAAACATCCTGCAGCCCTCAGTTCAGAGACAACAAGTGACCCTCAAAGACAAGAAGGTTCCTGAATGACTGTATCTTTGTAAATTATGTTATTTACTTCAGCTTTGATTTTATTATTATCGTGTTTTAAAATAGGCTATGTTTTTACTTTGTGTAAAGCTCTTTAAATGCCGTCTGTGTTTGAAGTTGCTTTACAAATAAATAACTTATCTCAACTTAACTCAAATTAATTTACTTCACTTAATTTGACCTTGTTCAACTTAACGCAAATAAACAGAACTCAACTTAATGTAAAAAAACATAAATCAATTAAACTTAAATAAATCTAACTCAACTAAAATAAGCCTAACTCGACTTAAACTAAATAAATCAAACACAATTTAATTTACATAAATCAAACTTAACTTAAATAAATCTAACTCAACTTAACTTAAATAAACCAAACTCAACTTATCATAAATAAATCTAACTCAAATGAACTTAAATAAGCGTAACTTAGCTTAACTCACTTCAATTTGCTTTAACTTAAATAAACTTAACTAACTTGACTCAGTTTAATTTAACTCAATTTAATTTTAGTTCACATACTGAAAGAGGAAAAGGGAGTAGCCTCTAATATTAGCTATTGTAGCTAAATACACCAGGCTTTAAGTTAACTCCACTCTAGTTAACTATGTTTTATACATTACTTCACAGCAGTAGATTTAGATTTACTGTGTGTATATTATATATATAGTATATATACAGTATGATATATGACATACAGTGCAGTAGTATTGTATACAGTGTAGTAGGCAACCTTTATCTCATGCTAAGTATTATAAGTTTATTATAATTAAATCTTTTGATCACTGCCAGCAAATCAGGCTGTTGCAGCAATAAAATCTGAAAATATTCGAATGACAAAGTACGCATAAATTACAGTATTAAATAAGCAGTAACATAATAAAATAAGATGTAGCCTTGACTACTAGTCGTCAGATTTCATGCATGATAAGTATCGGTATGTGTGGCAACTTTTGGACATGAATACGTGTACGAGGGGGGTGATATTTCCACAGAATTGCTGCATCTCTCCACACAATCAAACTGATCTGGAACAAGTGAGCGTGGAGGATTCGGTGTCTCATATTCTCGTGCAGAAATGAACTGTGACAAGCCGTGAATTCCTCCCGCTCGCTGCAACACCAGAATTCCTCGTTTGTAGACTGCGCTGTTCACTTTTTACGGGGACGCCAACGGAGGATTTGTGTCAGGAATCCGTGTCACGCAGGACACAATCCGACAAATGTGGCACAGTTTTAACACCGCTGCTAAGGTTTCTGGGCTGAGACGTCCAGCCCGTCTCCACCCTCGTCTGCATTCTGCTACATACAGTTTACACCGACTGCTGTTAAGTCAATGTTAAGCTGTTTCCGTGTCAGTTATACGGACTGTCTTACTTTAAGAGACTGAAGGAGAGACGACACTCAACAGCAAGCTTAAAAATAACAACTAACGACTAAAAATGAGTGTAATTCAGCACCTTCAGGCTAAATGTGTGACCTTAATGCACTTTTTGCATTTAAATTTTTCCTAATTTTAGGATTAATAACATCTGAAATTATTTGACTTGATTCATTTAAAGGTCACTTGCCTCATCTTGATTAGACATTATACATTTTATTGCTTATCTAGGGGCCTGTGAACCACCCATGTTTGAATACTATATGTGATTGATCCTTGTGTAATGGATAATCAATATTGTCCTCCAAGACAGTGTGGGTTTTCTCGTATTATAGTTTATCATTATTATTATTATAATACAATTATTATGTATTTAGGAACTTCCGGTCTTACTGTTGGCTGTACAAGGTTTATCCCTTTTTGGGATTTCTGTATTGTTTTGTGGTTGTCATTTCTGTTTTGTTTTTAGTTAATTGGTTTTATATTGTCCTATTTGTACAGGCTGTAATTGATTTTATGTTATGTTATGATGTTATGTTACCTGATTTATATTTGTCAAAGATATAAACAATGTCTGGTCATATGAGGTTATCACCCAGGCAGTTTTCTTTTTGTTTTTTTTTATTATTCTGCTTGGTTATCAAAAACATTTAAAAAAATAAAACTGTATGGTGGTTGTTAAAAATATCAATAAAAAAGAAAAGGAAATTATACATTTTTGGGGTTAACATTTTTTGTTATTATTATTATTAGCCTACTATTTTTAAATGTTTCCAAAACCAAACACACCATCCTTCCTATCCCTTCCTATCAAACTCATGCCAATCCCTCGGTGCATGTTGTTCAAAAAAATATCACCATACAATATACTATATATAAGCAAGCACTTGTACGTCCATTCATACGTGAATGTATGCACATCAATGTACGGTACAAGGTCTATGAGCACACATCAAAACCTGCCTGCTTTGTATTTACAGATGTTAACTGAATGCACAGCATTTGATACGGTAAATATATTTTCATGTACATATATATCTCATAGGAACAGTTTGTTTATTTATTTTCTTCTTTATTTAATGACCTAGCAGACTAAAACGAAACCTTGACAAGTTGCTCAATATTGATCAATAAACTTCCACTGTGTCTTCATCGGGGAGGTTTGATTCTCTCACCTTCTACTCTTCTCACTTACTGTACACCATCCTGAATCTAACACTGTTGTGTTGTGTTATCAACTCCTCTATTATTTATTAACTGGGATTTAAACTGTGTTTTTATTTTATTTGGAAATTAAAATTCATGTAATACTGTATGAAAAGGCTTTCTGCAAAAAGGAAAGTAGTATTTGTGTAGGAAAAAAGAGGATTTATGGAATAAATATTGAGGGAAGCTCGATGTGGTACTGAAGACTGTAACTGAGCAACAAATCATGCATTTGAATAATTTGAAATATTGTCTCAAGGTGTCTGTTTTTTTAAATGTTTCAGAAATCATGGCATAAAGCCATCATTAGCTGGAATTATGACTCAATCGATGTCTCCATTTTCCTCGTTTACAAGTGTCTCTTGATGTTCATGAAGCTGATAGAAAAGGAAATTTACCTCAGATTTTTTGTGACATTTTACTATAATTGCTGCCGGATAGAAACACGTCTCTCTAACCCGGTGATCAGTGCGATAACAGTGAAAGCTAGGGAGAAGAGCTCGCCGGTCTAAGCATGGAGATTCTCAAGATTCCCCGCAGCATAGCAGCCATGCTTCGCAGTGTTTCTGCAGCTTGTTAAGAGGGGATGCCGCGCATGGTTGTGCCTGTGTATATTTTCATTTAGTCTGAATGCTTGGCACACTGGGGCGGTAAACGGAGAGGCAAGGTGGGCATAGATGGCATAGTTACTTTGCACTTGTATGTGATGAAAGAAAACATTCATTAACAGATCTAATTTACATTGCTCGGAGAGGCAGTCAGGGGGGGCGCGTGGCTGGGCTGAGGGTCTGTGATTAACACCAACACACACACACACACACACACACACACACAGTAGTTTGAGACAATAAATTGGTGAGATTCAATACTCTCCCTTTCTGTCACTGAACTCAAGAGTTTTAACTGCGAGCATACAATGCTACGGATAGTTTAACAACATTATATTTGGAATTTACAGCTGCAAACTTTGACCTGTACATTTACAATCTCTACCCCATGTATGCACCCAGGCATATCTTGTACTGCAATATATGACAGTACTTTAGGTGCAGCGTACTAGTTATGTATGTAACTTGCATCAGGTAGTCAAAAAAAGAAAATTACTTTTGTTTGTAGATTTACAAGATAGATATTCAGGTAGAAAAACTGCAGTATTCTTAATTTTAATTTCATCTGTGTGCACTAAACACCAGCCTTTGTCATGCACATGTTGTGTATCCACTCCTGCCCATAGTATGACTTCCATGTCCCCTTATTTTCCATGTGTGTTTGTGTGTGTACACTTGGTGCGTGGTATGTGTCCGCTGAGCACCTCTTCTTCCAAGTATGGTCACTATGAAGCAGAGCTGTCGCTTAGGGGCCTTTGGTGGAAATTAATGAGCGACAGCCAAGGGCAAAAAAGAGGAGACAGCTGGGCCTGTCAGCACCCAGAACAGGAGCAGCAAGCACCCAGGGGCCCGACAAGGAGGCGAGGGAGCGGAGTGAGGGCAAAGGGGACCCTCAGCATGAGGAGACATGTAGCGGGGTGGTAACATAAGACGAGCTGTATTGATCTCTGTGGGGACTCAATAAAATGTACTCTTTTTTTTGTAATTCTTGAAGAGAAATACATTAGAAAATATAATATTAAGAGAGAATAATACAAATTTATGGTACTGATGTAAATACCTTCAATCAAATTTGACAGGGAATAAAATTAAAGGGTCAGTTCACCCAAAATTCAAAGAAAACATATTTGAAAACAGTTTGCCATGTTATGATTTGAGCATATTTTTTATGCTAGATGCAGTACCTGTGAGGGTTTCTTGTCATTGTTTTGTGTTGTTAATTGATTTCCAATAATAAATATATTCATACATTTGCACAATACAAGCATATTTGTCCGCTCCCATGTTGATAAGAGTATTAAATACTTGACAAATCTCCCTGTAAGGTACATTTTGAACAGATAAAAACTGTGCAATTAATTTGCAATTAATTATGGACAATCGTGGGATTAATCAGGATTAAATATTTGAATTGATTGAACCTAATTATCAGCTAAATTTAAGAATTAAAAGTAAAAGCACTTGTTTTGCAGCTCATCAATATGTAAGCAGCATTTTACTGTTGGAGGTGGAGCTAGTTTTAACTACTTTATATACAGTTTAGTCCAGTAATTCCCTGCAAAGCGTCACAAGATAAATCTGAGGGGTCGTGAGATGAAGAAGATAAAATCAAAGTTCTGTTCTGCCATTTCTCCAATCTTTAATTTCTTTACCTCTTTGGCCCTCAAACAGTTATTAAAATGAAGGCATGTGAGAAGTTTAAAGGGTAAATGTCTCTTTGGTAGAACTGGTAATAACTCATAGACTTGTGAGATGAGAGTCCGCACATTGATTTTTTTGTAAGGGGTAACAAGTAAAAAAGGTTGGAACCCACTAGTTTAATCTTTAACAATGTGTTGTATTTCATCAGTTTATAATGTGTATTTAAGCAAAACATTAATCAGTAAAGTAACTAAAGCTGTCAAGTAAACGTAGTGCAGTAAAAAGTACAACAAGCTCATCGTCTCTGCTGCCAATATGCCTTGAATATTTTAATTCTGTTGACTTTTATTTAATAGTTCTTTGTTATGTTTCAGGTTATTTTTTTTACCATTTTGTCTTACAAATACACTTATTTCTTCATTAGTAGTCGGTAGTTAAAGCCACGCAGCATCCTATACCTGAATTGGCCTTTTATGCATTGCAGCCGTGTGCAATCATCTAAAACTCATGTCTTTTCATGTGAATGTCTCCATAGCCTTGTGTCAGAGAGCTCTCTTTTTCATGGACTGGTAATGGTTTCTATGAAGGCAGTCACACAGAAAAGCTGTTTTCCTCCTTATGACATAGTAAGTGTTTTTAAAGTTTTGTTGAATGTTAACTGCACTGAGTTGTAAAGGCATAAAGAGGAGAGAGTGAGGTGCGAATGTGAATGCTAAAAGGAAAATAAGGAGGAACAAAGGGAAAAAAAGGAAGAAAGGAATTAGGGGAGCGAAAGAGACACACTTCAGTCGTGATCCGCTGAGGTATGTCTGTCTGTTTCTGTGTTGCTGCTAATGGCTTTGCATAGAGGAGGTGTTGAAATAAGCAACACGCTGGACAGTTTAGAGTGGAGTGCAAGGACAGCCATGATCTACCTGGGTCACAAGTCTGCAAAGAATTTTGAAGAATTTAGTCTTAAGATTGTTGGTAAATTTTTCACTTATTTACTGCAGCATATTTTTACTAATACTTTTCTATTTTTTCTTTGTGTTAATAGGCTCTGGTGCTTTTAGTAATGACCCCGATATAAACCCATGAAATGCTGAATTCATATCTCACACTTTCCATTTATATCTTTGTAGTTAACTTGTATTGAAACATCAGTTGTGTTTAATTGTTCAACCGATAATTTCTATTGTTTATCTTTGCTGTACTACTACTCTATACGTTGCTATGTGAACTTTGGGGAGGCACATTGCATTGTGGTCACATCCATAAGGCAACGTATCGTCATACAACGGTTCATACAGTATGATTAATTACGAAAAGTTATTCCTCATTTTTCGTGCGTTTTCCTACGAATGTCCAGCAACACGTGACGCACATGTAGATTTCTGCTCCAGTCTTTTCAATATAAAACTACTTAGTTAGGTTTAAGCAACAAAAATACTTAATTAGGTTTAAGATTGCGGTTTGGGTTAAAAGAATACCGGAGGTGGCGTAACTGAAGTACGGAAGTTACGTGACAAATAAGTCAACGATGACTTCTGGTTTCACACAGGATATGAACAGCAGACTCCTGGGTTGGGTGGGTTCTATGGGTACCCACGAGTCTCCCCTTTACAGACATGCCCACTTTATGATAATCACATGCAGTTTGGGTCAAGTCATAGTCAAGTCATCACACTGACACACTGACAGCTGTTGTTGACTCTTGGACTTGAGTTTGCAATATTATGATTTGAGCATATTTTTTATGCTAAATGCAGTACCTGTGAGGGTTTCTGGACAACATTTGTCATTGTTTTGTGTTGTTAATTGATTTCCAATAATAAATATATACATACATACATTTGCATGAAGCAGCATATTTGCCCACTCCCATGTTGATAAGATTATTAAATACTTAACAAATCTCCCTTAAAGGCACAGTTTGAACAGATACAAAAATGTGTGATTCATTTGCAATTAATCGCTTAATCAATTGACATCCCTATATATATTTATTAACATTTTATGTTAATTGGAACCAAATATCACTACTTAAAACGCTAAATTAGGCTGATTTGCTCCCAAAAACTTTGGTCTTGATATCATCTTTGATTAAATAATATTTTTTTTGTAATAACTTTCTTTGCAAAAACATCTGATGTACTCGCTGAATATACCTAGAAGAAGATCTCTATATTTTCGCTCATTGGGATGTTAAAATAGTATTCCCTGCAGTTACCTTAAATATATATTCAGCCAGTGGATTTTTATTCCCATGACAAACTCGCACAAAAGCCAGCAGTCCCTGAACCTTCAAGGTTTTCTGTTGGGAGGCCATCACAGAAGTTATTCTATCAAAACCACCACATGATGAATAAAAAATAAAATAAATGGATATTCAGACACACTTTCAAAACACTGCCCTTGCTATACCCGATGTGATAATAAATTTAAATTAATTCAAAATTAAATGCTTATAAATTGTGAAAAGGTGAAAAAACTGTTGCCCATTGCTTCTGGCCAGTCTTTTGTGTAGTCCTAAAATTAAAAATAGACCATTTGTAAGGTGCTGCGAATGTTTTTTTGTGTGTCAAAAATGAAGCAAATCAGCCATTTTAATCGGTGTAAGATTTAATTTAATTTTGATCAATTAAATATGAATAGCTGGGGAGTTGATTGAAAAAGTTTTGTTTGATTAAAATGTTTTTTTGGATCTTTGTGTTCTGACTTTCTTTGAAATGGAGTGAAATGACATTTTCAGACATGGAAGGCCAAAAGTGCAAAAGGGAAAAGAGAGAAAGAGAAAGAGGAGGAGGACTGCAGTGAACTTTGAAACTCTCAGGTCATTTGTTTTTACATGATTTCTTCTTTATGTTCTTCTTTGCTCATGTTCTTATTCTTGTTCTTCCTTGTTTCTTCTTCTTGTTTAGGCTCTTGTTCGTGTTCTTCTTTGATTTTGTTCTCTATAATGTTTTTCTTTGCTCGTGTTCCTATTCTTAAGGCCTTTACACACTGAAGGCGTGAACAAAAAACAACACAAAAATGAAAAACTATTCATACCAGCAGCGATGTGAATTTGCAACAGTTGAAACATGAGTTCAATAAAAGATTCTAACAAAAGGTTTGAATGAAACTGTTATGCAGCGTATATGTCTAAGGCTTTTATTGTGAACGGTAAGAACTGAAGGAGTGGATGTACTCTGCGTTGCCTTTCCCAAGGTTGAAAGGAGTATATGCATCTACACGTGTTGCTGGACATTCACAGGAGAACGCACAAAACATGAGGAATAACTTTTAAGACATACTACGAACCGTTGTTTGAGGATACGTTGAGATGTGTACATCATGTATAGAGAAACAACACATACTCAGCACATACTGTAATGTAATGTACTCATGTTGGTTGTTATTTTCCAATAAATCCTGTGATTTGGATGTCAGGCGTGTCCAAAGAGCTGACAGGTTGGATGAATGGAGTAGTGTAAGGAAGAAGTAGGGAGTACGCTCTCTCACACACACACACACACACACACACACACACACACACGCACACACGCACACACACACACACACACAAACAGCTGACAGAGGCTAGCTGTGGCCCATGTGGGGTTAAAGACTTGTTCCACTGTTAAGATTTCAGCTACTTCCTCTCAGCAACACACCTCACACACACACACACACACACACACACACACACACCAACACAAAACTTCATTGTTTCTTGATGTAAGTGACAGGTGTGTGTGTATTTGTGTGTGTGTGTGCCACAGTTGTGTTTCAGAGCTGTTAGTGTGTTAAAGTTTCAGTATTGTACAGTTCAGACTCCGCTTTATAAAACTTTAAATTACATACCTACAATGCTTATCTGTTCAAAATGTACTTTAAAGGGAGATTTGTCAAGTATTTAATACTCTTATCAACACGGGAGTGGGCAAATATGCTGCTTTATGCAAATGTATGTATATATTTATTATTGGAAACAATTAACAACACAAAACAATGACAAATATTGTCCAGAAACCCTCACAGGTACTGCATTTAGCATAAAAAATATGTTCAAATTATAACATGGCAAACTGCAGCCCAACAGGCAACAACAGCTGTGTGTGTGTCAGTGTGCTGACTTGACTATGACTTGACCCAAACTGCATGTGGTTATCATAAAGTGGGCATGTCTGTAAAGGGGAGACTCGTGGGTACCCACAGAACCCATTTTCATTCACATATCTTGAGGTCAGAGGTCAAGGGACCCCTTTGAAAATGGCAATGCCAGTTTTTCTTTGCCATAATTTAGCGTAAGTTTGTAGCGTTATTTATCCTCCCTCGCAACAAGCTAGTATGACATGGTTGGTAACAATGGATTCCTCGGATTTTGTAGTTTCATATGATACCAGTACCTTCACTACAGCTCTTCATTCTAGCAATCCCGCGGGTCTCAGGTGGTTAACACAGTGTTGATGGTTGTATTTGGTCATTGTGGGCAGTATTGGATTTACAGGACTGTAGTATCACTTTGGTGTATTTTCTGTACAGATGATGAATTAAAATGTTAATTATAAATGGAATAAACGTGCTAATGTTATGTTTTTCTTTTCAGAAATGTTAAATGTAATAGGGTGGGAATTGTTATATACTGTAGCTTGTAATAAAAAATATTGTTTTTATTTCTATTTTCAGTGTTACTGCAGAAACTACACACTGTAAAATGGGCACCCACACACGATTTAATGCTCCCACATACTGTATACGCACATACACACCTAAACGTGCACACTTAAAAACCTTTGAGTGCACACAGGTATACATGAAGAGGTATGAGGCATGCTCTCAAGTCCGCACGCACACACACACACACACACACACACACACACACACACACACGCACAGACGGAGAGAGCGCTGTCCTTGGTGGGACATTGGTGGACTAGTGGGAAATGGAGGGTCATGTTCAGGTCTTCCTCATCATGCGTCCGAACAAAACCTGCACCCTCCTCCTCCGTGGGGGAAATGCAAGGGGTAAAGGATGAATGAGCTTGAACAGGATGCACTTTAAGAACCAAACACACCTGCTCAGCTTCTCCAACCTCTTTACTATTTAATATATTATATATATATAATAAATATATTAGTATTTAATATGAATTATAGTAATAATTTAGACTGTAGATTGTATTACAGCTAGTCGATAATTAATCAGCATCACATTTGATACTAGTTTAGCTTATTTTGAAGGAAAGATTTGGTTCTGTATTATCATTATAACTTTAATATCTTCTGTTTTGAACTCCTCGGGCTTTCACTATTCCCTGATGTTTTATGGATAAGCATACACGTGCAAATAAAATCTGTTTTTACATAAGTTTATATATACTTTGGCCACCAAACTTAGGGGCTTAGTGGGCCATTGGGCCAGTGCTTGAAAATATTAGCGTACCTGTAATGTAAAAAATTCAGCTCCAGCATGATTACATGTTGAAGGTAGCATTAAATGGTAAATGGACTTGCATTTACAGTATATAGAACTTTTCTAGTCTTCCGACCACTCAAAGCACTTTACACTACATGTCAGCATTCAACCATACACACACATTCATATTCACACATCGATGGCACAGCCTTCGGGGGCAATTTGGGGTTAAGTGTCTTGCTCAGGGACACTTCGACATGTGACTGGAGGAGACGGGGATCGAACCACTGACCTTCCGATAGGAGGGCGACCCTTTCTACCTCTGAGCCGCCCCCTTTAGGCTCAAAGCAGTAAGCCTAACAGCTGACAAATTGCTGCTCAGACTGATGAAAGTCTGACAATGTAGAGCTGAGCCTGACAAGCTGATAAGGCCTTTATTCTTGTGGCCCCCCAGAGCGAAATTTACATTTTTGACCCCTCTCGTGGTAAGGATCCAGAAAGTTATATGTCCATTTTTCATCCATCCAATATTTACCATGTTTTCTAAAGAGCATAACAGCCTCACAGGGCTGTTATGATGGCTTTAGTCATTTAGTGTTGTTAAAATAACTTTGTTATACAGAAAGGAAGTCCAGGTCAAACTCATGGTGGGACACTGGGAATCCGGACATATTTAAATTTTAAAATTTCAAAACAAAAGTCAAATTCACAGATCATCTTCCTCTCTGGTGTTGAGGAAAATGAAACAGTACTCTGTCTTTCTTTGGGTAGACATAACACGAGGATCAGCCACAAGCATGTGGTTCTGGACGCATTCCAGTATGACCAGTATGTGTGTGTTTGCACATTTGTTAAGTCCCGGGCACTCCAGAGTCAGTTCTCCACTCATGCTCGAGCTGTTAATTGTGTGCTAAAGAGCATTGATGTTTTGGTTTGTGTGTGTGTGTGTGTGTGTGTGTGTGTGTGTGTGTGTGTGTGTGTGTGTGCAGCACATGCTTGTAATCATGCACGGTATGGCCACAGCCAGTGGGGTTAATTTGGGCGCAAAACGTGTCTCTTATTTCGGGGTTTGCAACATGTTTTGGAGGTTTTCTGTCAAAATTGTGAGCTAAATTTGTGGTGCAACGGTTCAACAAGCCCACGGTGCGGTTTGTATTGCGTTTTTTGGGTCACGGTTTCGGTTTGGTTCGTTTTGCACATAAAGGGGGAAGAAAAACAGAATAATTTCTAATGTGTTTGACCTCCAAATTGTACAAATAAACTGATTGATTGATAGTAATGAATGTTATTTCTATATTATACAGTATGAAGCCAAAACACTGATTTTATACATGAAAGTAAGGACTTATTTGACCTTATTGGTCAAGCAGGCCTATGTTCAGATAATTGCCTTCTTTTATGTCACTGACAACTCATCACATAATTAGCAGGCCTGTATTTAATAGTGGTGCAACGGTTCAACAAGCCTTTGGTTTGGTTTGTACGTCATTGAATGGTTCGGTTTTGCATCCCTAATTACCTCCACCAAGGTCAAACAAGTTGGTTTGTTGTTGGTTTGTCCGTTTGGAGGATAACTCCAAATCTCCGTGATGGATTTGAATGAAATTTTTTGGAGAGGTCGGAAAGGGTGGAGCGACGTACATGAAATCTGCCTTGACGGAGGTCTGCGCTCTCTGAGTGCACTTCTACTTTATATCTACTTCAGCAGCAGAAAGTAACATTTGAACGACTTGTCATTTTAAACTAAGATGAAACTCAACAACAATGAATATGAAATGATGAAATTGAACTTAAGCATTTCATCAGTTGGTATTTTCGCAGCTCTTCAGTAAGGAAGTATCATTAACTACTTGACTTGGACTTGACTTACCCCAAACGTCCGCTGGATATATTTCTGCTTCCATCTCTCTTGCAGTTCTTTTATCTGCTCTGCTATCTTCAATCATCAGGTCTATTTTTGTTGGACCAGCACTCTCCTCTGAAGCCTGGAATTCACCTGTGAATGTATATAAATGTCGACATTTATTGACAATTGACTGGAAACTAATATTAAACGATGCATTGCATTTAAGACTTTGTCTAAATTATATTATTTAGTTTGTTTATGCAACACTTACTCCAACCTTTATAAACTTTTACCTGCAAATTTGTGTCATTGACCAATAGCAAACCGTCTTGACAATGCGGACCTTGAGTCCAAAATTAATAAATATACTTTTATTTCCTTGAACAATACAAAATAAATAAAACAGTGAGCTATATATATATATAAAAAAACCCACAATAAAACACAACTCGCTCTGAATATTCCTGTCCCTCTTTTGTTTTTTCCTGCTGTTAAAATAATATAAAGAGCATTGAAACACCCGATTCTTGTAGTAACCTTCTCTCAAATCCATCAAAGCTGTGAGTGACAGCAGAGATGAAGACCAGTCCTCATTGAACCTTGGCGGTTGGAGGTCCACAATACACACAGATCAATGGTTGAATAGTGCCTGCGAGATGAGCCGAGCTGCACTTCAATGGGAGATATTTGGGGTTTTAATAGCTTCCCCGCGCCACTTGTGGTGGAGAACAGGTGTGCCGGTTGTTGGAGGGGTCAGCCAAAAGGACAGTCAAGTGCCAGAATGACACAAATCACAACAGCACATTATTAATACAAGGGCAAAATCCACGGTGATAACATAATGGGTATATTAAAGTGCAAAGTTTTATTTTTGAAATGTTTATTTATAACACAGATTGACTGCTCGTTTACAGCAGAATCTCACACAATAACAACTTATTACTCATTAAAGTTTCCTAACATTTAGCCTGACCACTCATGTAGTCTCATTTTGGGTCAGTGCAGGCAAATATCTGAGTTAATTGAAATAACACGTATAAGCTCAAAAGCCTGAAGAAGCCACAACAAGTGGATCATTGTGGCATTAAAAAAATGTAATGATTTCTTGTATTTTGATGACATTATGAAAGTGACATTGATTATTAACAGGATCTTTTTTTTAAGAGAAATATTCTACTTTTGCTCAGTCAGAATTTATAATGATATTTCAGCTGGAGACTTCATTATAAGGGATCAAAAGTTTGTGTAAACAGCTCAGCCTAAATAAAATTAGTGTGACTGAAAAGTCAGATGTTGCTAACTTGACATCAAAAGGTGAAAATTAGGGCTGTCCAAGTTAATGTGATAATAACGCGTTAAAGCAAATTCATATTAACGCAACTAATTTCTTTAACGCATTAACGCAACTTGCAATTTTTAGGTTGTAGGGGGCTCAGTTTTAAAGCTAGAGTGAAGATACTGGCATCATATGAAAGTAGAGAACGTAAAGAATCCATTGGTACCAACCATGCCACCATAGTTGATTATATTTTGTATTATAATCTGAATCTGCAAAGTAACTAAAGGCATCAGGCAGAATGTAATGTGTCTAAATGTAGTGCAGTAAAAAGTCCTCTGAGATGTAGCCGAGTAGAAGTATTAAGAAGCTAAATTAAGCTTAACAGTTCTGGAGAAACTGTAGCTTGATAATTGTCGGGTAAGTTGCTGGTGACCCTTGACCTCTAGTAATAGCACCAAACTGGGAGCAAACTATTTGACCTTTAACCTCCAGAATTTGGGAGGCCACTGAGGGATTGTGGGACTTCATAGCATTACATTCCACTCATTGGTCGGTTTGATTTGTTTACTCATTTCAATTAGCAGTAAATGCCACTTGGTACATTCTTAACTGAGGCTTCAAACACATAAACCTTACAACTGTGCATTCACCTATTGTCAGCCACAATAAATAACACAGGAAATGTAATGATCACTACTTATCAGGTATAACATTTTGAATTTTAGCATGAACATTTAGTCCTTTAACTTACCATGCTCACAGATCACTTTATGATTTTCGGCTGATAAGAGAAAATTGTACAAAATGATGTCAGTTACATGAGGATTTGTCTTTTTTTTAAACAAGAATTCACGATTTTCAGATTTTTTCTATTAAATCTTTTCATAATCATCATACTCTCTACTTGACCTTATACCTGTGGGTATTGGGTTGATTTGTGATTATGAAAAATATCACTACTATCACAAATAAGAACTAACATTAAAAAGGTGCTAAATGCAAGATGGGAAGCAATTCTAGCAAAGAATATGTATATTTCAGCCTCTGCCGCCATTTTGGACTGAAAACGCTTATTTTATTTATAATATTTTATTATTATTATCCAACAAAGGCTATTTTGCTAGAATATGACAATAGAATAGAAATATATATATATTTTTTAGCACTTTTTAGATGGACGTTTTACTACCTGCTTTCAGTCCAAAGCAGGTAGCTGATGCTGCAATGGAACGAACAATTGACTTTCAGTTCTTGTAGGTTCAGTGCTGACAGAGAAAACAGTGTTTACCTGGTGGGGGGAACCTGAAGGTGGCGTTGGTCGGAGACGGCGTTATCAGCTGTAACCACCATATGAGAGCAGTGCACGCACTAAAAGGCATGCCCAGCAGGCTCCACTATGTAAACAAAGCACAGAGAAGCTCTGATTACAACACATGCAGAGGGAGAGCTAATTCATTCTCTGCTCAGGTAAACATTGCTCCTCTATATCTTTACATAACAAATAGTTGTTTGCTGCTATATCAATGCAAACCTGAATTAGTGGTTGAAAGATCCAGCTTCTGCCTCTGCAAGTGCCATTGTTATGAGTACAAAACTTGGTCAAACCTAATGGGAAAAAGCAGAATAGTGTTAGTATAGTGATTAGTAGAACAGAACTTAATGTCACAATTGTTGAACAGCCCCTATTTACTATCAATTATGACTACAAATTCACAACTTTCAAAATAAAGTTCCCTAAATGGGAAAAAACACTAATTTCTGAGGAGCTCTGATGTGTTTGCTCCTGAACTCATGAACTGGAGGCCAGTACAAGATTCCTCTAAGCATCTAATGGCCTTGACAATGAATAAGGAATAAAGAAAATGAAGTAAGGGTTGAATTCCCAACTATTAAAAAAAACCTGTTATTTCTTTCGTAATAAGTGTACAGAAACATACATAAAGAGCAAAAATATAAATGATTGTCCCTCCATATTTTGATATTTTTCTCCCATTGCGATGCAAAAAGTATAAAGAACAAAAAAAAATAAATTAAATTAAATTTTAAAAAAGAAGAAAAAAAGGTAAAATAAATAAATAAATAAGAAAAAAATAAACTTTACCATGTACAAATGAACTTCCATGTTCTAGATTAAGCTTGAGAAGCAAATACAAATACATATTCAGAGTGTTTGGTTGAAATAAGTAGAAATATGAACTACAATATATGGATAATAGATTTGACAGGGTGCACAATAAAACATACAGAAATATGAATGCAGCAACATTCATGTGAAATTAGTAGAAATATAAAATGTGATGTGCATTATTACCATTCTTTATATATTTGAGTTAATAGCTTTAACATGATTTCGTGTCCTGTAATTAAAAGCACATTAGAGGTGGAGCTGTGGCCTCTGATTGGAGGGAGGGAGGCGTCAGGCAGGGTGTGTGGAGGGAGGAAGAGGAGGAGGAGGAGGAGGAGGAGGAGGAGGAGAGGGTTCCCCTCAGTGCGCCCAGCAGCAGTCCAGTGCGTAAAGACGCAGCGCACCAGAGAGAGCCTCTCCACCGTCTCCACCGTCTCCTACAGCCGTCCAGGATTACCGTTTTCCTCTCCATCTGAACAGACCTGCTCTCTAAATGACGCTTGGTTCTTCTCCGTGATTTTCTTCGCCATGAGCTGCCTGGATGTGATGTACCAAGTGTTTGGTCCTCAGCCTTATTTCTCCTCCTACAGCCCCTATCACCACCAGGTATGGATCAGATCACTCCTCATTATTATTATTATTTTTAAATATATATATACTTTATTTTCCCCCTTTTTTTCTAGGCTGTTTTCATATATGCAATTTGTAATTACAACAGTCTATAAACAAACTTTTAAGTAGATGAGCTTTACAGACAAACCCATCAAGTACATTAGAGAAAACAACCTCCACATACAAAAACAAAACAAAACCAAGAAATGAAATAACAATAATAATAACGACAAAAAGAAAGAGTAGAGTTAAAAGATACTCCTCATTATTTAAAGAGCTCATACTTTATCTCTGCACTGTGGACTTTAAATATGTTATAGTCTACAGAGACATTTAGGTTTTTAAGTCCTCCAATTAAAACTTAATTACATGCAAATAAAGGGGATTAAACAGCTAATCAGCAATTAGCTATGGATAACATTTATAAAACTTAATTAACACCACTTATCTCTAAAAATATACTGTTAATCAGCTCTTAAAACACCAAAAGGTTTATGTGTATGAGCTACTTGCAGAGAGGAGCCAGTGCGTAAAGCTTGGCATTTGGAGCGAATGTAAAACTTTCTTTTAGGTTCACTTTCTTTGTCTGCATTTATATCGATATTAATCTTATTTATGAGTCTTTTACTTAACAAGAATGTGAAGAGATTGTTTGTTACTTCTCTTTATAGGCTGATTTTAGTTTGGTCAAAAGTAGAAAAGAAAAGATAAATAAGATATTTATTGTTCTTTTTTTATATTTAAGTCAAAACTGGTGGATTTAATACATCAAATAGTTCCCTTACAAGTTTTTAAAGAGTTTTTTTTAATAAATTATTTTATTTTATCAGGACTTTGGCTCTTGGTTTGTGGCCCTAACTAATGGAACACAATAAATTAATCCACTTTAAATCTCATTCCCTTCCTAATGTAACAATGTAGAATGAGTAAAGCCCATAAATTAGGATCATGTTTTGCATGTTGATACCAATTTTTACAGCATAACTGTCACATCAGTTGCCACAAAATAAGATATCATAATTTCATTTTTCTCCTGTCACATTTGTAAGCTTTTACTTCATGCATGTGACTGTGAGGTTTTTGTGAGGCCTTTTCCAGACCTGTTAAAGCTCTTTTTTCACTCTCTTTAAAACCTCTCAGTCAACATCCAGGCATATTTCACATAGTGCCAAAACTCACTTTGCCTGTCACCTAAACAGACTCTGGATCAGCCAGTCCACCCATGCTGCACACCACAGTTCTATAATATATATTTGTATGGTTTGTCTAATACATTTGCCATATAATAATAATAATTAAAAAAAAGCTTTCCATGTTTTATTGAAACTTGAAGTAATTTCACATAATTTTTGCACCACAATCTGAACTTTATTTTGTTCTATTTATCATATAAGTAAGTAAAAAAGTGATTGTGTGCAGCAGGAATGAGGTGCAAACTTATTATATGTTAAAATGATAGTACTCTACATGATAGTATATCTGTGCACTGCAATTCATATAGTGATACAGTGGTAAATTAAAAGACAAGTGGACTGTGAGATGTAATTAGTGCGCATTAACAGCCACAAATGTCAAGATAAATGTATAATTTAAAAAAAAAAATTTAAAGTAAAAGCCACACTCTTGGTTTAACATATCAGTTTATCATCATTTGTACAAAAAGAGTTTAAGTAGATTTATCTCCTACTACACACCTGTTGTGTCCTGAAAAAAACAAAATTTTTATGAGGTTTAAAGGTCAAATGTCACATATTAATTTAAGTCTTTATAGTATCTAAAATCCCACAGAAATCTATGCAAAATAATAGTGTGCCAACAGGACACTAGATAAACATAAATAATCTGCATGTCCCCTCTTAGAAACTGGCCTTGTATACCAAAATGCAAGACCCCCAGGACAGCGGCAGCCGGCTCGGACCCCCGGGCCCACCAGCCATCAAAGAGGAGGACAAGGAGCTGCCGCCGGGAGCCGAGTACCTGAGCTCCCGCTGCGTCCTCTTCACTTACTTCCAGGGAGACATCAGCGCCGTGGTGGACGAACACTTCAGCCGAGCCCTCAGCCACACAACCGTGTACCCTGCCTCAAGCAGCCACAAGGCCGTAAGAGGTGTGTGTGTGTGTGTGTGTGTGTGTCAGTGTTGTCCCTCAGTGTGTGTTTGTCAGCATGGAAAAGCCACAGAAACACCAGTTTGACCATCATCGGGACACTAAATTTCACCGGTGAAATACTTTCATGTTTTTTGGGAGTGTTCGTGCTGTAAATTTATGTGTTTTTGGTTCCTAATGTTGTGTTTTATTTCTTTTTTTCTGATAGACTGAGACTGTTAAAAGACAATATCATTTCCCCAGATTCAGTCACTTTGTCTCTCATAGATTTCCATCAGGTAACATTTGATTAAATATCATCATGCAAAGATATACAGAAACTTTTTCCGGCTCTATTCAGTCAAGAGTTCAGATCTGAACTACAAAATCTTCTTCTTTTTGCTGTAGAGTTGCGCTGATGTTGTTTTTTTTGAAGGCCGTCGCACGTTTTATCTGCTGATTTCCAATTTTGCTCTGCTATTCAGTGTTTTAATTTGACCTTAAACACTGTTGTAATATTTACAATACTAAAACTCTCCCCTGAAACCAGAGCAATTCTCTTGTGTTTAAATTTGTAATCAAAATGTCACATTGGACTGAGTTGAGGTTAAGGATTTGCAATCTGCAATAATGATCACTTCTACAACAAGCATGTGATCAATTAAACTGTATAATTCCCACAGTGTTGGATGACATTGGCTGAATCATATGTATTCCATCTATAAATATGTGGATATCATGACAGCTGGAGAAATAGCTGGAGTATTTTGCGAGCCTCAGCTTTTGTTTATTGTACCGGCTGTTACTCTGTTGGCTCTCTGTTTGTTTCCCCTCTGACTTTGTGTTTGAGAGAAATATAAAGTTAAATCAAATGTAAAAAAAATGCACAACATATATAAGATTATTTTCATTTAAAGCAGGAAAAGGTACAGAAATGTATGCAACAATAGGAGTACCTTTACAAGGGTAAGATTAGGGTTATGCTCGTCTTTACTTCATCTTTGGTTAATTTTATTTCTCAAAATTTGGAGGGCAGCATGTTTTTAGTTAAAGGGTATTTGAATCATTTTTATTTTTTACCAGAATTAAAAGTATTTCCCAGGAATTTTCTTTTATATTCCTTTTAATGTCATTACGTCTAGATTGCGTCACATATTATGAACTGGTTATTCTTTTACAGAAGGAATAACACCTTTACAGTTTTGTCCAAACTTTTGGTGAATCAAAAACAAATCAGTATTTCTTTGTTAACAACGAATTTGCTTTATATTTTGCCTCCTTTCACGGCCATTTCTCAACTCCAGCACTTTTGCGTAATCTAACCACTTTTGAATCCAACCAGCAAAAGAAACGGCAAAAATGAGCTACATTTTTTTGCAGTGGTTTTCGGTCAACAATTGCTTGATGAGGAATGAAGGTGGAGTTTAAAAACTTTGACCAATTTTGGAACAAAAACTCCTTCTTTCAAACCAACCGAGTGTTATTATTATAACTCTCTATTAACTCTGTATTTCTAAAACAAGACCTCAAAATTGTGGTGATTATTTCTAGGGCTGTAACTAACGGTTATTCTCATCATCCATTATCTGCAGATTATTTTCTCAATAAATCGATTAATTGTTTTGTCTATAAAATGAAAGAAAATTGTGAGAAATGCTCATCACAATTTTCCCCATATTCAAATTGCAAGTTTTTCTACCAAATGTCCAAATACCCAAAGATTATCAATTTACAACGACATATAACAGTGAAAAGCAGCATATACTGAAGCTCTTACAAGCAAATCATATTTTTTTAATCGATTATCAAGGTAGTTGCCAATTAATTTTCTGTCAGTCCACTAATTCAGCTGTAATTAGTTCTGCAAAATGACAGATGAATAAAATACCACCAAAAGACACATTAAAAGAGAAAATGTTTAAAGGAAACGAGGTATTGTGGCCACAATATATGGCTGAAAGCTTCGGACAAAACGAGCAAATGGACCTTGTGATAAGAATTTCTGGTCAAACTATTTTCTGAGGTCAAAAATGAACCTTCATCCTCAGTAAATGAGCTTCCTTTATAACGTACCTGTGTTGATTTCTGTCCACCCAGATGGATCATTCCCTATGAGCCAGAGAAGTTTCCCTCCGTCTTTCTGGAACAGCTCCTACCAGCCGTCGGTCTCCTCCACGCTGGGCAGCGCTCTGTCAGCTCCCCACTCAGAGCTCCCCTTCCCTGGGGACCCGTACTCCTCCGCCTCCCTGCACAGCCACCTCCACCAGCCCAGCCCCGACTCCTGGCACCCATCCCATCACCACCACCATCACCACCACCATCCGTACTCACTAGGGGGCGCTATAGGCAGTCAGGGCTCAGCATACCCACGTCCTGGGGTTCACGAGATGTACGGCACGGCGTTCGACCCGCGTTATGGCTCTCTGCTGGTGCCATCTGTGAGGCCTCATCACCGTCTGACGTCCGGCAGCTCGGTACCGGGGCCCAGCGCCTCGCCCTGTGACCTGGGAGGGAAGGGGGAGTCGGGGACGGGTTCAGCCTGGAGCGGCGCCTTCACCGGAGCTGGAGCAGAGATCGGACTCAACATGGACACAGGTATTGTCAATTTTTCATGAAAAGCATAACCGAAAATCAAAGTGCTTTACAATCTGTGAGACATGCAACATCTTCTATCCTTCAGATAAAGAAAAACTAAATGGGGACTAAAAAAAGGAAGAAACCTCAGGATGATAAACAGCAGAGGGATACCTCTACCAGGATGGACAGACATGCAATAGATGTACAGAGTAGACAGAAATAACAATAGTAAAATTGTGGAGAAACAGAATGACATCATCTGTCAACAACTTAGTGGTTCTCTGTCATGTGCTACTTTGAGCCAAGAGCTTTCACTCTAATCAAACACCAGTGTTATGGTCACGAATGACTCCAGAGACCGGCGTTCACATCCAGAGTCTTGTGTATGGTTAGGTTTAGGCAACAAACACACTTTGGTTAACGTTAGATTGTTGAAGAAGATCGTGGTTTTGGTTGATTGTTAATAAACACACTGTGCCTCATGAATCAAGTCACTGTGGACCTGTATTAAACTAAACCATGATCTTTTCTCAACCTTAATCAACTGCTGTTACAACACTGTCTCCTACAATATTAGGTTCCCGTACAACTAAACTGCATTCTCAATTACGTTTCAAGGGGAAACATATTTTCTCCCAGATTATGGTCGCAGTTTTAAACAGTTTCAAACACGTGGTTAATGTTGTAAATTGAAACAAAACGCAACAAAACTACTTGGTTAGGTTTAGTATCCCAGTGTACTTGGGATGTTTGCAGCAGAATTTTGCAGGAGTACTGCTGTAGATTTACTCTTAGAGTAGATTATTTCATTCGTTCAGGTGAGATCAGTTCCTTAAACTCTGATAGCACTATCTTCACGTGTAAATACATATGAATTCTCTTCCATAACAGCTTTGGAAGCTATTGAAAACAACTCCAAAACATTTTTGGAGATTGATGGTTATTAATTATTAGATATGCAAACGTTTCTTGAGCTGCAAAAGTCTAGAATAAGAGAACAAACCAAACCATAGCCTGGAAATTATCCAATGTTTCTCGCTTCGATGCTGTGCTTCTGATTAGGATTCGCCAATACTGGTAACTGATGTTGGTAAATTACAACACGGAGAGTATCTAATAAGTGTCAGGCATTGGGAATGGATTTGCTTTGACTTTCATCTGACAAAATCCGTGATCGAGCAGCACAAAAATCAAGTGATTTTGTGTGTTTACAGGCACTGTTTCACTTATACAGGGGATGTAAATCTAAACAAGATACATTTAACTGTAGTTATATATCACACGCTTGAACTCTAACTAGATGGAAAACTGAAAAAGAGTTGTTTGGTGAATGCCGCCAAAGACTGGGTGCTGGTCCTTGCAATTACATTTATTGAAGATAAGATGATCGCACACTAAGCTCGATTTAATGATTTAACAATATATATATAACCAATGTTTATACGTTCTCAGGAGAACACAGTGTGGTCGAAACATTAAAATGATTGGGGCTTAGTGTGCGGTCATTTCGTCCTCAGCAGATGTGAAAACCACTATTGAAAATAGCTGACAGTTTTGAAAATAGTGACATCAAAGTCAAGCAGACATCTGTCATCATCGATAACGGGCAGATTTAGATGCATTTTCACATTATTCTTGAAGTGTTTAAGACCTTCAGTATGACCACGTAGCAAAGTAACACCTTGAAAGCATGAAAAACAGATTTAAATGAAGATTTTTTCCCCCTTGCCTCAGATCAACTTACCACAAGTGGTTTGAACCAACAAACTGACTGTCAATCAGCACCTTAACACCAGCTGTCAACTTCCTTTTCTGTTGCTGTCTTGCTTTCATCCCCTCTCTGCCTCGGGCAATTCCTCCTGCTTTTATCAACAAGACGTTTGCGCTTCTTTTTCTAATCTCCCTTTTCTTACTTTTCCTTTCTTCCTCTGCCTTTTCTTTTCCTCCTTTCTTTCCTCCTCTCTCAGGTCTGCAGGCACAGGATAAGAGCAAGGATTTGTATTGGTTTTAGAGACTGCTGAGACGCTTCCCCCCCACACTTCACTCCTACTTCAGCTTTAGCCTCTTTCCTTCACTCCTGCTGTTGCTCTGCTGACAGAGAAACTGAAAGTCAGTCAGACGGCAGTTTTGTGCTGTAACTGCTTCTGGTCTACTTGCAGCTCGGTGTTACGGAGGACTGTGCAGTAGCAGCGCAGCCCTGCTGAGCTGAATGCCGACAGTGTGGATACAAAACGAGCGCTGAAACAAAAGTGGACTTGCGGAGGAGAGAGAGAATCTGATCTTGACGGATGTGGACAAAGACAAGACTCTTTGTGCTTCTGTAACAGGCAGGGACAACATTCCTAAACTGGAAAAAGTCTGGGGACAGACGGACAGAGACATGTGTTGTCAAACTCCAAAGACAAGCGCTTGAAGGACTTGGCAGGACTTGCCTCACTGGGACAACTGGGCAACAGACACTGGGAGTGTTGTGGCTGGAGGAAAGGCCGTGTTGGTGTTGAGGAGGCCGCACAGCAAGAATTTGGCAGACTGCGAAGGCAGGAGGAGTCCAAACACTTTGGTTTACATGGAGTATTGGTTCAATGTCAACTGAAAAAAAAAACACTCAGTATTTTATGGCACTGTAAAAGTTAAATTAAACAGTTTTGACTGATAACAAAAAGATATTTAAGTTATGATTTCACGAAGTGTTTCAACAGCTGCAAATAACTTTAGCTGTGTCCCAATTTCATACTGTGTACAAACTCTAAGCAAGTTTTGAGCATATTGAAACAAGATAAAGTGTACTAAAAAATAATCAGTATGCATACAAAATTGCGTACGAAACTCTTGATTTATGAGTGCAGTTGATGTGCACTACTGTCCCGCAATGCACAAAAGAAACAGTGTCTCCTAAAAATTACGTTCCCATACAACAAAACTGCATTATCAAATACGTTTCGAGGGAAACATATGTTGTCATTGTTTGTTTTTGACGCATCACAAATACATTTGTAATAATAGTCGGCCTAAGGAGGAGATCAGGGTGTTGAATGGGTCAAACAGCTGGGCAGAGAATTAATTGCAATTTTGATAATCAATTAATATTTAATTAATTTACCAGGCAACAAACATTTGTTGTTCAAAGCCTCTTAAATGTGAGAATTTGCAGCTTTTTCTCGGTTTTATATGATTGAATACTTTAAGGTTTCGCACTGTTCATCATACAAAACGAGCAATTTACAGATGTCACCTCAGGCTCTGGGAATTTTTCCAACTTTTTTTTTTTTTTTTTACAATTTATAAGCTAAAGAATGAACCAATCATTTGAATATTATGGGGTGATTAATAGATAATGAAAATGATGATTGGTTGCAGCCCTAATTTAAATGTTATACAATGTTATACAACAATATATAACAGTATACATGCTTACTGCAAAATAGTGATGCCTGCTTACTGTTTTCTGGTCGTATTTCTGAGTCATTACATTATACAAAGATAACTGATGTCACAGATAGCCAAGAGATGACAACCTCTGTTTATAAAATAGAGTTAACCTCCGGTGTTAAGAACTTGTGGTTGGATTTCTTTTTTCAAACGCAAATTTGAAAAACACTGTAGCAGCTGAAAACTATTTCCTGTGTCCACGTTGAGTGTCATCAACGTTTATTCAATGTGAAACTGTTTGATTGGCTAAATTGGGTAAAAAGAGCCTTTAACCAACTGCAGATACAATGAGGATTGGTATTTTGATTGAGAATAATGCTCTGAATATTATTTTATGGTGAAAGCAGATAAACATCACAATGACCGTGTCAACAAAATAAATGTAAACTTCACACCAGTGGCTGCTGAGAGAGAGAAAGAGGGGAGGGGTTCCTCTGATGAATGAGGAGAACGACGGCTATTTGAAGCCACTTGACTCTTTCTCTCCCTGCTCCCATGCAGCTGTCAACGACAACTGCTCTTCAACTCAGTGAACACACGCACACACGCACACACACACGCCCGTCTTTATCAGCTAGTGTGGACCACGATCTCGGAGTTCTTTGTGAGGGCCGCCACTTCCACTGGAGTTAGCATGGTGCAAAAAAACAAAATAAAAAAAAATATTTTTGCTGCTATAGTTGTGGGGACCGGTCACTGTTGCTAGGCAGATTTGGTTCTGAGAGTACCCAAACAATAAGCCAGTTTCAGTTAACCCCAACCAACTCTGCATCAAATAGTGTTGTTAATGGGAGCTCTCAGCATTTAATTTCTCCAGTTTTGAACTTACACTATGTTCTATGAAGATACTATTATCACTTGTAAATATACTATAGATAGATCCAACAATGTCAGTAAAGCTACTTAACACTATTTAGAATATGATTTGACAATAATGTTTGAAAGTGTACTCAGGTGCAACTTTGGGGCTTTTGAACTTAAGCATTTTAATTTGAGGACATATATAGAGTATATACTGTATATAATCTAAATCAATTTTAACACCACATACCAGTAAGATTAAATGCATTGTTTGGCAAGTCCAATAAGTTTAACATTTACATATTTACTTATTTATTTATTTATTTATTTATACATGCAATAAAAAAAGTAATTAATGAAGCATATTGACTGGATTGGCAAGTAAAAAGAGTACTTTGGATTTCTGTCATTGTCAACTACTAAGAACTGAGTTTAGGACATCATAAATCAATGGTGATTCAGCTGCCTTTCTAATAAGAAATGGACTCGGTGGCCACTTTATTAGGTACACCTGTACAATATAACGCAATTATTTTGAGTGTACTGCCAGCTTTCAACAGTCCAAATTTTGGAGATCCAGCTGCTGTTATAACAAGAACCAACACATGAAAATTAAGTTTACAGAGTTCACTGGCAGTTGAACCAAGATTTTGGTTAATATTACTGCAAACTAGCTGGATCAAGGACTGCCTTAAACAGTTTTCATAACACAATACTTACCCAGCTGCTTATAATGGTACCTGAAAATGAAGTACAACCGTTCCTTTTGTGAGACATGATAGAATTGTAGACTTGGCTCTGAAGATGTTTCCAAAGACGGGTGCTAAGTACTGGTTCCGCTTCGAGTGCCTCCAGGCATAGTTCTTTACCAGGAACTCTTTGCAGAGTGATGTAAAGTCCCAGCTGCTGCTTTTTCGATTGAACTCCAAGGTCTGCTATGGCATTCATTTATGTTTAGAAATTGTGGATCTGTACCTGAAACATAATTTACAAATTTTAAAGGGTACCAACATCCTCATAACTGAAAGGTCCAGAGACCAGAGCTTGCATGGTACGGTTGTATGAAAATACGATAATGTAGCATTTTACGTGATCACAACTAAAAGAAAATAGCCTGGGAAAAAAGTTGTTGCCCAAACTCTCCTACAATGGTTGTCCTTGACATAAAAAACTGTTTCAGTTAGATGGATGTAATCTACCATTAAAGTTCAAGAGTCAGATTCATATTCCTCATAATACAGGTCTACCAATGGACGCCTGACAGCTTTGACCCTGTCGATAAAAAACATTCAGTGAACATTAGAGGTCACCAATGTTTTTATTGCATTGTGAAACGCTGGTTTATCCTCCTCGAGCACAGCCTGTATTTGGCAGATGATTTCTGTCCATGTTTGATGTCATGACTCTTTGGCTTTTGAGTGATTGGTCATATACCTGTCTTATTACAGTACCTGTAAAGATTGTCACTTTTCACCCTCATGGATTTTTTTTGTGTTGCCACATTTTCAAACAGTATCCGTGTTTCCTTTCACATATTTTTAAGTGCATTTTGAAGTATTGCATTAGAAAAGCTGGCGGCAAAATCCGCTAAAACTTCCTGAATTCGCTCACTTGAGGTGGTTTTTGCCTTTGCTAGAACGTAACACATAAATTGCGAAACTCTCGCGAGATGGTTAAGGTTAGGCATTGACCTCGAATTGTTAAGGTTAAATGGCAAATGGACTTGCATGGACTTGTGGTTTTCCGACCCCTCAATGCGCTTTACACTACATGTCAACATTCACCCATTCACACACACATGGCTGCCATGCAAGGTGCCAACCTGCCCATCAGGTTCTAATCTAAATAACCATTCACATGCACAGCAATTTGGGGTTAAGTATTTTGCTCAAAGACACATCAACATGTGACAGGAGGAGCCGGGGATTGAACCGCCGACCTTCTGATTGGTGGGTGACCCGCTCTGAGCCACAGCTGCTCCCCAAAGGTTAGGTATGACCTTGAATGGTTAAGGTTAGGCATTTACCTCAATTGGTTAAGGTTAGGCAGTGACCTTGAATGGTTACAGTTAGGATAGCTCGTCGGGGAAGCAAGTCTGGTCAGTTTTTGCACATTTTTGCAAGTCATGGCCAAAAGAGCTGATGCAACCTCTACTTCTTCTTCTACTCTTTTTAAGCGTAGCCTATACTGCTAACTTCTAACAGAACTACGTTGCAGCCTAGTTTATTTGCTCCAAACCAGTTGATGGAAACGCACCTAATTTGCATTTCTTTTTTGCGACATTTCAAAAGTTTGCTTGAAGTTCACTTGAAATTCAGTTGGGACGGCGTTATCAGCTGTAACTGACTGTGACTTCATTCTCTGCTCAGGTAGACATTACTCCTCTATATCTTTACATAGCAAATAATTGTTTGCTGCTCTATTAATGCTCTGGATATCATGTAGAGCACCCTTCACAGTCAACCTATTCCACTGTTCCTTTAATATTAATAGATAGAAAGAAAGGGAGGAAAGTAGATGCTAAGAGAGTCTTTTGTTTGAGATACGGTCAAACAAAAGACCTTCAATTTCAGGCATATGTTCTGTTTCTCAGAAGCTGAAGGCGTGTGTTTGAATTTGTTTCAGCTGAGAGCGAGACAGCTGTGGATTAATATCGACTTCTGACTTGAGCGACGACGGACAAGAGAAGGGTGGAGAGGTGCGGTCTCTCTCTATAGCTGTCAATACGCACAAACACACCCCTTTCTGTTTTGTTCTCTAATCTTTCTTTTCTCTTTTAGCTCTCTGGAGAGATTAAAAAATACAACAAACGCTTCTTTTCACAAACACATTAGAGTTAATTCAGATTTCCAGCAGAATAGGATGGTATGGAGCCGGGGTAAGTGTGAAACACAAGGCCGAGGTTAAGGATAAGAGCCGCCCTTTAATCAAAGAGACAGACAGGGGAGGAGTGCATTGATTCATCATTTGATTTCAGTAAATTGTTACTGAAATAAACGGTTATACCTGAATAGTTGAAGTACACCGGTCTTTGTGAATTTTGATGTTTTTACTTCTAGGATTGTGTCTAAGGAATCAGTAGATGTTCAATCTTTAATTAATCCAATAGAGCTGGACTATTTGTGGTCCACAATACCCCCGATCAATTTTTTTGACAATTCCAATAAAGTTTATTCAAACAAGACAGCCACGTCCTCAATAATGTTGACAAAAAGAGAAAGGCATTGTTGCTTTGTGCAATTCTACCATGAAGAGAAGTATATGAACCTGCAGATGGCTAACCTTGCACGGCAGCTGGATTCTCGCAGGATCAAATGTCCCACAAAAAATCCATCTAGTCATGCTCCAAGTAATGCGTTTGTGTCCGGCTCGCCAGACAACGGACCAATCAGTGTTCTGTGAGGAGCTACTACAACTACGGGGCGTTGCACAGGTGTGTGAGACGGTGAGACCTGGTGAGACTATAGCGTGAGACGACACGGAGAGGCGACTGTTCGTTCTAAACAACAACGGCGGCTCCTTGAGAGGTTAGCGTAGATGCTGCAATAGCATCAGTTATATCAGAACTGGAGAGTATTTCTTCATTGAAAAAAAAAGTTAGTTTCGCAAAATTTGTGACAAATTCAGTGTTATAATTTTAACCCGTACGGCGTCTGACCTGCTTTAACAAGCTGAGGTACCAGGGCTTTGAGCAACATCTGCTCTCATACTAGGAATTATATTATATTATATTATATTATATTATATTCATTTATAGGAATCACAATGAGCATGATTCCTGACTTAATTTACATTATTACATTGATCAATCACAGTGTTTTACGGTCTGTTAATTCTTTATAGCAGACCGTTGCTATGTATAACAGACCGTTGCTATGGGCGCAGCTCTGATGTCGGACTCTGGCAGACCGTTTTTGTGTGAAATTATTGATTTCTTCAATGAGTAGCCGTGTAATAAGCGGGATAATGTACAGCTAGCAGGCCATTGTTGTGAAATAAACCCTGACAGGGCGATGCAAGACAGTGCAGCATCGCCCTGTCAGGGTTTATTTCACAACAATGACCGGCTCACTGTACATTATCCCTTACTTATACAGTATTAGTCTGAATACTGAATACTTTAAATCTGCATTAATCAATCAAATGACTACATGCAACATGAAAGGGGTCCCTTATCACTACGAGTCCTTACTTTTTAAGCTTCTTTTAGCTCATTGTTTTGGTTTTACGCCACATTTACTTTATGAATCTCGTCACTGTCATCAATCCTGTTTCCAGCAGCAGCAGGCAGCTGTTTTTAGCAACAACTCTCCTTCTAGTCCTTAAACCATGTGGCTCGATGCGACAAGTTCAGGCTTGTTCAGTGGTTGCTTCTGAGGAGGGAAAGTGGACACACAAAAAAAAAAAAAAAAAATCAAATTACAACATTCTTCTGGAAGTTATTGATCATCACTGGCTGATAATAAATATATTTGTTAGAGGATGAATTTCATGGGTTTATCTATGAGCAGGTTGTGCGGATAAAAATACTTACAGGGAGAGGAAAAAAACTAAAAGGCCAATACCTCTAAATATAAAACAAAATTCAGAGTGCCAAAGTGTGTGAGAGAAAGACATTTTTTTTAAAGGATTAAATGAAAGTCTCGAGCCCACTCTCATTTGTTCAACTCACTAAAATCTGTAACTGTTGATAGAACATTTTACTTCCACTTCTCTTTCTTTCTCTGTCTCTGTTTTATTCAAGAAAATGAAGGACGAAAGTCTTTCAGTTTGAAACTTATTGAAAATATGGGTGTTTGTATAAGTGCAGTAGAAGTAATTCTTACATAGCACTTAAAGTTTATGTTGTCTATTTGATGTGAAGCCTGGTATGTGCCTGACATTCATTTTTACCTTAACATGACAACATAAAATGTTCAACATCTCTTCAAGGTAAAAGAAAAGTATCTACTTTTCAGTCTAACCCTGAACCTCTATCCCGCTTGCCCTCCATCCCTCCATCCTTCAGTCTATGATCTCTGTCGTTAGAGCAGATCAGAGCTAAGTGAAGCTATCGGGTTTCTCCTCCCCTAACGAATGTTTACAGGAGAGACGGAGCGGAACAGCCCTTTAACAATGCAGAGTGAATCCTCCTGCTCTGTTCTGCAACATTCCCCACATTTCTACCTCGGTTTTTGCTACAGTTCTTGTGACAAGAAGAAAGACGCAAGAGAAAGAGGGATAGAAAGATGGACATCTTGTTGCAAACAACTTATGGAAAGAGGTAGAAAGAAAGGACGACACACTAGAGGGGATATAAAGACCATTTACACCTTTAAACCTTTGACAAGCACAACACTAAAACTTAAACTTTCGTTTCCTTTTTGTCTTAAAGTTGCAAGTAAGCTGAATTATCAGTCATTAAGTAAGAGATTTCAGCCAAGTTCACACTACAAGACTTTCAATGTTGTCAGATCGCAGTACTGTTCACACCACACAACTTGTTGTCTTGTAATCGGGAGCCCTAAAGTCATTTTCACACTACATGACCAGCGACAGGGGGTCACACATTACAAGATCTTTCACTGTGAGGAATCCCTGATGAATATGTCTGGTCTGCAAACTACGTTTTGTCACAAAAACCATATATATACCATGCACAAGACAGGATTTTTTGTTCAAGCAATCCGCGAAACTTTCCTTGTAGTCATGCCTGTTGATGTTGTTGTTGGCACGCATAAAATAGCCTGTTCCTCACGTCTTCACTATTTATTTTCCTCCACTGTATAGGTGCAACAACAAATGCACAACAAAGTCTCACGACAGTTCATAATAGTCACGAAATGTATTTAACATTAAATAAAATTGTATTATATATTACTGTATAAATAAATACTACGGTGGTGTAGATGGAGTTATTACTAATCTTACAGACTTTTTAATAATCTATACAAAGTTTCAGTTGATTACAGTTTCAGAGTTTTTCCAAACAAAAACGGAATTTCTGGAGAAAACACTCCTCTAAAAACTGCAAAACTTCATCCATCAGCAGCTTTAATCAAAAGAAATATCAGCCTTCAAACATCCAATGCATCAGTCCAACACCAGCATTCATATGTTTCCATTGTGTGCATGTTGGAATGCCATTATGGAGCAAAGCTGACCAAATGTCAATGACATTCAGTTTGTCTTTTTCACTCTCAGAATGTCAGATGACAAAACAAACACCTTGCATCAACAAACGCAGTGATGTGCTGCATTAAAAAATCATTTAAAAAGGTTTATCTACTTGTCACGAGCCCACAATGAAACAACCGAATGTGTTCTCCGTTTAAGTGGAGGGGACGGAGTCGAGTGGAAACACAGCTGTGGTTCTTGTTATCCAGGCTCTGACTGCCAGAACTGTCAGCTGTGGGGTAAAACAAACCCTGGTGCTGAACACACACTGACTGACTTTTATTGAGGTTTGTTTACCTCACGCATGCTTGATTTCCATCGATCTCAACTGGAGGAGAAGTGGAAACTGTAACAGCACCAGTGTGTAACAATTATGGGGATCTATTGGCAGAAATGGAATATAATATTAATAAGTATGTTTTCTTAAGTGTATAATCACCTGAAACTAAGAATAGTTGTGTTTTCGATACCTTAGAATGAGCCATTTATATCTATCTAGGGAGCGGGCCCTCCACCACCATGTTTCTACAGTAGCCCAGAACGGACAAACCAAACTCTGTTCACTTCTCCTGCTTGGGCCGGAGTCAATAACGTTACTCGTTGACGTGGCTCTCTCTCTTACTTCACCACTCACTTCCCTTGTACACACACACTCTACGCATTGGCCCAGCTCCAAATGATCTACGCTACTCTTACAACAAATGGCTCTATAGAGGGTCATTCGTGTTTAAGACATGAAACCAGCCAGTCGTCTCCCAGCTCAGCTGTCTCTATATTTCTCAGAGGCAGTGAAAGCTCGGCCTCGCCTGATCCTCTGCCAACACAGACCATAGATCCCATCAATTGCTATTCTTTTATTTTTAAGGACACAGACGTCATGTCTGCTGCGTCGCCTGACTGCCAGGTTATTTTCTGAGCTGCAAGGATATATCAGATACAAGGCACACTGCGGCTGTGAGGGGAGGATCTACAGAGTCCCACAATAGTCGGATTAAGTATCACCTCTTTCAAACGTCAACAGCGCCTCGCACAATAACACCACGCACACACTTGAACAGAGAGCTCTCCTTGTCTCAGCCTGGACCTCCGGACTACTGGGAGGTAACACTAAACAAACACAGACTTACCTGGACAGGTAACCTGAGAGGAAACCCACCTTGAACCCCCTTCCTCCATAAACCTCCCCCCCCCCAACACCACACCATTTCCTGCCTGAGTCCCACAAGCATTAGCAAGCACCACCATGGGGCCTCAGGGTGTGTGTGTGTGTGTGTGTATGTGTGTGTGTGTGTGTCCTTGATGGAGCTGAGGACCAAACAGGTAGAGAAAAGGAGGAGAGGGGAAAGAGGAGGGGATGAAGAGTGATCGGTGAGGTGTGAAGACGGGCAAATCTGGTTGGACAGGTGATCTATGGCCACGAGAAGAAGAAAAGGGAAAAAAAGTTTAGTAAAAGAAGGAGTTTAAAAGGATTTGGTCTCTCTTTTGTCTGAAGTAGTTTTAACTTAGACGGGGCGCAGCAGTAGCCTAAAGGTTTGAGATCAGAGGATCATTGGTTCAAATCCCGCAAATCCCACAACCTGCAAGGAATGTTTGAGTTAGGAATTAAAAACATATAATCTTTAAAGAAACTACAGCTGTGGAAATGCTGTGTGTGGAGATTTTTAAGGCGCACTAGTTTCGGTTTTATCAGCCAGATGTGTTTGGTCTGTCCATGAAGAGGACCCACTCCCTATGTAGATATAAACGGCCCATACTAAGGTAACGAAAACACAACGCCTCTTATTTTCAGGATGTTATACACTAAAGAAAACATACTTATTAATATTATATTCCATTTCTGCCAAAAGAGCCCCCTAAATGCTACATACTGTTCCTTTAATCTCATATTAAATGTAAAGTATTTATTATCCTAATTATAAATTTACTGAAAATCTAAAGTAACAGCTGTCAGATGTAGAGTAGTAAAATATTGTCCTCCAGATATGTAGTGAAGGTGTCGAGGTGTGGGGTGAATTTAACATGGAACCCAAACGCAGAGTAACAGGCAGGAAAGTATTTGAAATAAAAGCGAGCTTTAATTAAACTAAGCTGAATATTCAAACAACAACCAAAATGCAGGGAGGGGAACCAAGTACAAAGAAACCACAAAGTATAAATGAAAACACACCAAAAAACCAAACAGAGAACAAAACGAAACTACAAACCGGAAGATACGAGAAACACGGGCAGGAGGAACACTAGGACCATAGCAGGAGGAAACAAGGAACACGGAGGACAAGGTAGACGGGGCTGGGGAGACAAACGAACCGACAAGGACAGAGGGGAACACACAGGCTTAAATACAAGCCAAACAAATCAGGGCGGGGCAGACAATCAACAAAAGGCGGGAAAACAAACAAAGGAGGGAAGTAAAACCAGACAAGACACAGGAGGAGTGAACTATAAAATAAAACAGGAAACAGGAATGAGAATATAAAAGAAACCAAAACACAAACCAAAATCACATAAACATAACTAATAAAGACTGGCACAGCCAGAACATGACAGAAGGAGTAGTATAAAGTAGTAAAAAGTATTATCCAAATTGGAAAACCCATGTACATTTGCAGTACTTTACTACCGTATTAAAGTCTACAGATAATCACAGCATCTTAAAACAGTCAAAAAAAGACCTGAAACCCGGCAGTCAATGCTTTAATCACTGAAGACATTATGACAGTTAATTGCCATGTAGGTGGTGAACACAGTACACTGACCTTCTGTCTCCATCAACCCAAACCTGAAGCCTGAAGTAGCGCGTTGAGCTTCAGCCTCTGAGTCTCTGCGTGTGGACTGTGGGAGAACAGGTGGGCATAGTTTCTGTCAAACAGAGAGAGATTGATGGAGTGGGTTAGAGCGCTGGCCGGGGGTATTCTCTTACAGCAATGGCGGAGACAGAGACAGCTGGACTCTGTACACTGGACTCTGTGTGTGCACGTGTGCATATTTGTGCGAGCACCGTATATGTGCTCATCTATAGCGAGATGCATTGTGCTCGTCCTGAAACAACAGAAGACATGAAGCAGCAACACAGACAGTGGAAAAGCTTCAGTCGTGGTATTCTTAGATCTCAGTGCTGCATTCTACACGGCTGATTGGTATTTACACATCAGAGCGTACAAAAATGAAGTGGCGTTCCTCAAGGCCCCATTCTCAGGCCTCTTCTGTTCAACATCTACAGTACATGCTACTACTAAGGGAGATTATGGAAAACTACAAAATATCTTACCATTATGAGGGCTGGGTATCGGTACTAGATACCTTTAAGGTATCAACTGAAACAACCCAGTACCAAGTAATATCAAAACCTCTCCAGTCAAACGAATTGGAGGGTGGCTGTTATGCTTCCATAACAACGTGGTCACCAAAGGTCGGGGGATGGCGTTATCAGCAGTAACTGCTGTATGAACACTGTGCAGTGCGGCTGTGATTAGCTAGCCAGTGAGTCACACACACAGCTTCTATTCACATGATGCGTATCGAATTAGGTACTCTATTGGTATAAAATAGTGCAGTTGAAAAAAATATAAACATAAATAAATATACAATAGTAATGTAAATTAAATTTGTAAATGAGTTGATGACTGTATTTCAGATGGGAAAACTGAATGTTAACAGGATGAAGGATGTATATGCATGATGAGAAGATCACTTTAAGGGTACTGGTATTGTAGTTTTTTTAAACAATACCCGGCCCTAACCATAATTATGCAGACGCTGGCTGCATCTGATTCATAACGGTGCTGCTAGAGTCCTCACTAAGACCATGACAGACCATATCGGTCCAGTTCTTAGATCTTTGTGCTGGCTTCAAGAATTGATTTTAAAATTGGTTTATAAAGCACTGAACGGTTTAGGGTTAAAATACATTTCTGATCTGCTGCTCCTCTCAGATGATCTGGTTCGGGTCTGTGACCCCAGAGTCTAAACTAAACACAGAAGCAGAATTCAGTTTTTATGCACCACATATCTGAAAAAACTACCAGAAAACTTGAAAGTTGCACTGCACTGTAGCTAAAATTGCTTGATTTGTCTCATTTTAATTAGCTTCTTTTTTTGTTTCACTCTTTTTAAAATTCCATTAATGAGTATTTTTTGTATTGTCTTGTGTTTCTTTTATATATTTCCTAATGTCTTTGTCTTTTGTAAAGCCTTGTTGTTGAAAGGTGTTATACAAATACACTTGCCTTGATTAAAATCGCAGTTTAAACTAATGTGCTGCCTTTGAACTGCTAGTTTATCTCGTTTCTCTGACATGACGTCCAAATCACTGACGAAGGTGGACAAAGAGGTTTCTATAACAAGCACTCACTCAAAAAGAAAATATTATCCTTCTCAGTCAAGAGAACTAAGGGGTGCCTCTTTTATCTGGTAAAAACAAGAGCATGTTTGACACAATGATGCTAACCTGCTGAGCATTTTCATTTATTAATTTCATTTTTTTTATCAAGCCAACAAAGCAGTGAAGACAAGAACCAGATGTGGCATGGTGGAGGGTCGAAAGCAAGGTTTCACTCCATTTTTTCACGTTCATGTGCAACAGTGGTAAAAATCCATGGCTACATAGAGGATAAAATACCTGTACTGTGTGTAGTTTTAGAGGCATGTGTTTAATCACACATCTCTCAAAACCACAGTCGCTGTACAATGGTCCAGTCAAGGGCAAGTCACTTAAGCAATGCTTTAATCAAAGGAAAAATGCATTCAATTTAAGGAACAATGTTTTAAGAAACATGTTGCACGACTTTCCTTAGTCGGCTCTAATGTACCATCATTCTGCGTCCATCTGCCGGGACCTTCTGTCCAACGAGTCTGTAATTGAAAACACACAAAGAGCTGACATTCTAAAGGAGAAATAAATGAGCTTTTTCTTGTCCATTATACAAAATGACCATGACATGTTTCTGGGGTTTGATTGGTTTGTTGGTCAGAAGAAAGAGTCAAAGTCTTATGTGGCCATCACACTGCAACTTAAGAAAACGCAAGCGAATTAAGATGAATAAAGATAAATGAAGATCATCAACACTTTGACGACACATGGGGATCACACAGAAAAAAAAATGCAAATAAGTAAAACAAAACAGATTAAAAATACATTTGTCAATTTGATAACAGTCCGACACAAAACAGATATTTCCGAGAGAAACAAAAAACGTACGAATACGTCGATCACATGTCAAAAATGTTTGAAAATTAATGTTTATATTAGTTTTAACTATATGATTTCATGATTCCAGTTTTACCAGTCCTACCAACCAATAAGTAGACCTTTCTTGATTTCCGCGTGTCATTTGTACGCCATGTATCCTGTACTGAGTGCAATGTAAACACATCCACGTATAACTGCTACGGTAAGATTTAGTGACATAGAAAAAGTAGGGCTGTCAGTGGATTAAAATATTTAATCGCGATTAATCTCACATTTTTTATCTGTTCTGTAAAAGGGAGAAACCCTCACAGGTACTGCATTTAGCATAACAAATGTGCTCAAATCATAACATGGCAAACTGCAGCCCAACAGGCAACAACATCTGTCAGTGTGTCGGTGTGCAGACTTGACTATGACTTGCCCCAAAACTACATGTGATTCTCATAAAGTGGGCATGTCTGTAAAGGGGAGACTCGTGGGTACCAACAGAACCCATTTTCAGCTCAAGGGACCCCTTTGACAATGGCCATGACAGTTTCGCCGCACCAAAACGCCATAACGACAAGCTAGTATGACACAGTTGGTACCAATGGATTCCTTAGGTTTATCTTCACTGTAGCTTTAAAACTGAGCCCGCTACAACCAAGTAAAATCGCAATCTGCGTTAATTGTTATTATCGCGTTAACTTTGACAGCCCTAATAAAAAGCGAAAAAGACCAGGTATGGTGGGCAGGTGGGGAGGTGGATGGGTTCGACAAACACTGGACCTTTAACCAGGCCGTTGTTGACTGGTGTTTTGTTTTGTAAGTTACGTTAGTGACGATTTTCACGTTTTTTTATTGACATTTGTGATGTGTTATATATACTTACGTAGACGTAAACAATTTTTTTAAAAAAATGTTTAAAACGAAGCATTCGAATTATGATTTGGGAGCAAAATACCATGGCAACGGTCAAAGCTTCGAAGCTCTAGCTAGCCACTCTATCGCCACATCTACCGGCATTCAAACAGGCGGAAGGAAGTGGTGGAGTAGTCAAGCCCGCCTCTTACTTGATTTGATTGGCTGCCTGGGCCAAGTGTGACATTGACGAGCGGTGCGACTCCGCGTCTAGCGCTGAAAAGTTGAGAATATTTTTACTTTTATGCGCATCTAAAAACCGCTAGAAAAACACGACACCAGAGAGGAGAGCAAGGCGGACGCTCCGTACCATAGGAAAACAATGGTTTTGCGGGGGACATGTTTCTAGCGGCGCGTCTCTGTGTGGTCAGGGCCGAACTCAATCATAAAGTTCTCTTACATTTTGTTACAGTAGTTGTAGTAGAGACAGAGTTCACTTGAGACATGGCAGTTCTCAATTGCAGTAATGCAGACTTCAGAGGACATTTGGTGGCCTTGAATTTAAAAGATTTGTTTCTGTTATTATTCCACTTCTTTTTAAAATAGAAAGGTTTCAAGGTTTACTTATTTTCCACTCTTCCACAGGGTTTTCCCGATATAAACTGACTGATTTTTTTATTTTCCATCTGTGCCAATAAGCAGGACAGAAGAGAAAAAAAAGCAAGGACTTTAAAAATATTCTTCATTCCTCTGATGAATAAAACTTTGTAGAGTACAGTATTTATACGTAGTCACCAGTTAATCTTGTCAATCTGCAGTCTTTATAGCTACAACTAATAATACATTGAGTGCATGTTGAGTTTTTGTTTGACCTTTCTTTCAAAATTCCAGAAATCGAAATGTGGTTTTCAAGGGAATTATGGCCAAAATAGCAGCATAATTACACAAACCACCATAAAACCAACAGTTATAGAAGGTAAAAGAGTAAAAAAAAGAGTAAAAGACATTTCAACACATCCAGCTGTAATATTGTGTACATGAATTAAGAAAAAAAAATCTTTTGATAACACAAAAGAAAGCAGCCTTTCGTCCCTGTTTTTAAGGAGAGAGGGACATCCCTGAATTGAGGTCTGACAGTGGGATATTGATTGAGCAGCGAACCTTGGACGCCACAGAGCCCACACCTCTCGCTCGCCATCTCCTGCGTGAAGTATTGTTGTGGTCCCACTTTATGGAGCAGACTGACCTTCAACTTGCAATAACATAGAACAAAACCAATACACCGAGTCTCTCAGTGAAACAATAAGATGTGTTATTACCGCTGTAAGTGGGAGCATTACAGAACAAAATTAACGATTATTTCTCAGAACATCCGTCTGCTTTTGCTTAGACAAGGAAATGAAATAATTACCTTAAAATGTTATTTAAACTGAAGAGTCTGTTAAAAGTCCATTTGAAGGATTTTACATTCAGTAAAATTGTCTAATCAGAGTTTAAAGACCCTTTTGAACAAAAGCTACATTTGCAGACCAATTTTGGTGGAGCCACAGATTCAAGCAAGTGGATTCACATACAAATACTGTAGATCTAAATACATTTATATTGTAAAATTAGCTTTGCTATGTATGTCACTATCTACCATTATGCCAAAAAAGTTTGGCTGGGCATATTCTGTTTTATTCACACTGAAAAATCCCTGGTTTGGTCTCCTTGTGCCTTGCTTTTAAGGTAAAATATACTTTTAGAATATAAAAACTATAGTTTATTGTCCTTTGTATAACCCTTTCTCATCTGTGCCAAGAGCCATTGATAAATGTATGAGATATGCTGGGATTTTTCAGTGTAAATCAGTCAGCAACCTCTGAAAAGTGAAGCCAATGCTGAAGTACCTTAAACTTGCATTCTTTCTAATAGCCAGCAGGGGGCGACTCCTCAGGTTGCAAAAGGAAGTTTGATTGTATAAAAGTCTGTGAGAAAATGACCCCACTTCTCACCTGATTTATTACCTCAGTAAACATTGTAAACATGAGTTTATGGTCTCAATCTCTAGTTTCAAGTCTTCTTCAATACAGCATGATGTTCATTTAGTAAATTATGGTCCCATTTAGAGTCAAATAGACCATAAAGCAGGGGATGCTTTAGGGCGTGGCTACCTTGTGATTATCCAGTCTGGGAGTTGTCCCCATTTTCGTCTTAGAACTTTAACCCTTTCACAGTATGTTTTCAGTTCATGAAAGTTAATTCTAACCTTTTTGGTCGCCTAAAAATGTCTTATTCAGTGTTCGGTTGTGCTTAGCTCCACCCTCTTGTGTCACTTCTGGTTGCAAAAAACCAAGACGGCCCGTCTCGCCCACACCATCAGGGAGGTGGAGCTTGAGGACCTGAAAAAAGGTGACGAGAGGTTAATGTCGCGCTGCTGTAAAGTGGTATCGGTGCCGTTGTATCGGAGCCGTTTTGCGAGTACGAGTATGAGTACATGAGCACAGTATCGGACCCGATACCTGATACTGGTATTGGTATCGGTGCATCCCTATTGAGAATTGTAGAGGTACTCCTGAGTCCCTTGAACCCTCTGACCCATTAAATTGTACGATGTTGCACAACATGATAGCCATTCATTACTGTGGCCTATTGAGCACAAATCATCCAACACTGAACAGTTGATTATAATGGTGGATATCAAAAGCTCTATTATACTTTCCATCCTTGACACTATTGACTCTAACAGCTCATCCATTTTTCCTCACTTTCTTTAGACATGCAGTAACAATAAGGTGTCCCTCATCAATAGCACTCTCTGCATTACATTACTAGGTATGACATAGGTTGAGATAAACAAGAGTCAGAACATAGATTGAGTCTTTGTAATGTGGTGCTTGTCTCACTCCTGAGAGAGGAGTGGGCTTAAGTGCAAGATAGGGGTCGATATAGTGCAGAAAATCATGTATTGGTGTGGTGGAGAGGAGCATTTTGTAGAAGATTGCGTATGTATGAGGCTGATAGATTTCCTTTAGAAGAAAGGAAAGCATTTATATACAATGAAACTAAAAATAGAATAAATAAAAGGGGGGAAAAAGGGGATAAATACTCCCAAGTGTAGTAAGAACACTTCAGGTAGGATTTGTAAACATCCTTTTTTGATAACAGACACTTGAAAAAGGACAGAGAGAAAGGGGAAACACTGCAGTTGTTGCTGATTTCATTTGGATTGCATAACTGTGCACACACACTATATGTGGAACATAATAAACATGGGTTTGATACAAGTGACAACAGTGTTCATGATTTCTAAATGAAAGGTAATTACCAGATGTAGATTGAAGACCAAAAGCTAACCAGGCAGTGCCCCAACATCTGGAATGGCTTACTTGTTCTCATCACTCAAATCTTGAATTTATAAACTTACTTTTGTAGAATTGATTTTATTAAGTAGCTGGGATTGTACCCTATATTTTACATTGCTTGGTCATGTTTGTAATTGTGTTTTCCATTTGGTTTGTTGGTTTATTTGTCTATTTGTCAGCAGGATTACGGAAAAACTACTGGATGGATTTTCGTGAAATGGTGGAAGGGTGCAGCATGGGCCAAGGAAGAACCCATTAAATTGTCCCAAGGCAGATACAGGCATTTCCATTTGGTTTGTTGGTTTATTTGTCTATTTGTCAGCAGGATTACGGAAAAACTACTAGATGGATTTTCGTGAAATGGTGGAAGGGTGCAGCATGGGCCAAGGAAGAACCCATTAAATTGTCCCAAGGCAGATACAGGCATTATTTTTCACTTATAAAAACGGCCTTGGTTGAGGTCTGTGCTCTCCGAATGCCCTTCTAGTTTTTAATCTCTCTTGGTAGAAAAAGTATCCAGCTACTTTTCTTGAGTAGAAATATGAATACCAAAAAGCGGACATAGTCCATTTCATGGGAATGTCCTGCATTCAACCTAAATAAATAAAAAAGTACAATAACAATTATCAGCAAAAATGTACTTAAAGTATCAACATAAAGAGTTCTCATTATGCAGAAAAATCAATCAAAGAGCCTCCTTAAGGAGCTAATATACACAGAAAGCTCTCATTAACTTAAACAAAACATTTGACTGAAAATGGCCATAAAATTCTAGTTTTTAGAAAAACAGTGGCACAAATTTCCAGAATTGAGCAGTAGTTACTTGTCCCTAACACACACTGAACAGTCTAAAGTAGGTTGTTTTGTAATCACATGTTTGCAGTTGAGGACATTGGTCCCTTTTAGCTGAAGATTAACTACATATATTGATCTCATTTGATCTAGATCAGAGGTTTTCAAAGTCTGAGACTGGAAGGCCTCCCCTCAGTGCACGCTTGGAAAAAGGTGCTCCCTCAACCCCCGTTAATTTACTTGCTTAGTTTCGCTCAATTCCTGGATGCCTATGGGATCATGATTATGTTATTTGATCCCATAGATACTAAACAATTGTGCCGAGATAGCTAATATTGCATGCTCAGGATGGATGCAAATTTGATCTACATGGTATTCACCAGTACAATGAGAATCAAGTCGGTATAACATTATAACAAATACACATGCATTACCATTAAAGAACGTACAAACACTTAAAGTTTTACACAGGACATACAAGCGTGCTCAGGATGGACGCAAAGTCCATTGAAGTGGAGAGGAGAAATATTTGGCATGTTGATAAGATGCAAAAGGTCACATGATATCAAAAGAGGTCCAAGCTCATGAGCAGTCTCCTAAAACATTTTGTAGCTGCAGAAAAGCAACAGATTTAGCTCAAGAAGCCTATGGTGCATCTTTCTCTACTCTCCAACTGATGGTGTTTCATAACGGCACACAAGGTAAGAATCAAACTGATTCAAATATAACGGAGAGGATGAAACGATGCAACATTTAATGTTCCAAAATCTCCCATAAACAAGGTTTTTGACCTGTTGCCCTCTTTTTGCCGTCCTTGTCGGGCCAATGATTGACTAATGAGTCAGCTGTCCTATTTATCTTCAGGACATGAGGAGCCCAATAACATACCAGGAGATACCTCGGTGGACTTCGTCGAACTATGAGCAGCTAGTATAAGGGCCTCACCATGGACCTGTACAAACTAGCTTTCCTCCTTGGAGCCCTGACCTGCACTGGTAAGATATAATGACATCTTTGAATGAGAAATATGAATGGTTCTACAACAATTTAATGCCATAAAATATATTAAAAAAGTAAGAAAGACAATACTTTGCTTCACTGTGAGAGTACCTCATCTGGACAACCCTCTCCAAGCTGATTATATATGTTCTTCTTAATACTATTTGCATCATTCAATCAAGCCAGGATGTATAAAGAGACACGTCTGGATGCACATAAAACATAATTTGTTCAGTTTGATGTGTTCACACTATAGTTAACACAGTTGAGACGCAAACGATGGGAAGCAGAGACAGATTAAAATTAATCTAAAGGAGGGACAGAAATGCAAATTTCTGTCTTCTATGTGAACCCAGAGTTGATCTGATTCTGTTTGAATCACATTAAATGCCTGAAAGTCCAGGGATGAAACGGGATTTGAACAGGTCATATCAAACCATCACATATATATCAAATTAAATCTGGATTGTGATCACAGAGCTCAGCCACTGTGGCCGGCAATGTCACAATAAATTTTAATTTTCCTGACGATTTCAGATAAATGTGGTTTAGTTTAAATGGCATTAAATGGAATTTGAGAACTAAATAATTACAATAATAGATACCAATTGGACAACAGTGGCTAAACAGTGGCACTAGATTATTCCATCTACATGGACATAATGTATACAATCATAATACAATTATCAGATCACACTAATTCATTTGATATAGTTCCTACCAAGTCTCTAAAGGGGATGTTTTAGAGTAGTTTGCCCACAGATCCTTTCAACTGTCAACAGCTCTGAAGATTGCAGTTCTTTTCAGTTTTAAATATGAAGTAATTGAACTGATCTGTCCATTAGCAAAGGATATTTTATGACTATTTAAGAACAGGCAGGCACCCAATAAAACCCACACTGAGGAGCAGTCATTAGCCGTGTTTCCACTCACGTATTTTATGCGTATTTTGTATTTAATCACATTACAATAAGCTGTATTGAAACCTTTACCGCATAAGCTCTGACGTAGCAAACATTTAACTCACAAGACTGATCTGCTGTTTCCGCTGTCGGCGTCTTCTCGGATATTCCCATAATGCGCAAATGCTTGTCTTCGTCTTTGGACAACACAATGGCATAAGGCGACTTGTTTTGTTTCCGGTACACAACCTCTACTTCTTCTACTGTGTTTCTTGTCTGATTACAGCCATGCGTAGCCTACTACTAGCACCAACTTCAGATGAACCTGCTGTAGCCTAGTTTATTCACTCCAAACCAATGCACCTAATTCACATTTCTGTTTTGCGACAAATATCATATATGGTGCACCACAGGGTTCAATCTTAAGTCCTATTCTTTTTTGTGGATATGCCTTCACGTGACTCTACAAAAAGGAAATATGATGTATCATTATTGTTATGCAGATGATGTACCTACGTATGAGGATGAATGCTATTGGCCTGGCATGTTAACCTCTGTGCCAGATAGTAAAACAAACTTTTTACAACTTTTATATTTTATATCCGACATTGATCTGTTGGTCCACTTGAGCCACCTTTAAATTTACATAAGAACCTTTTGGGCCTGATATTAAATCTTCAGGGAACATGTTAGACATTTTGTGAAATACGCAGAAGACTGTGAGTAAAATGAGAATATCACTTATGTCTCCAGCTACAGCTAGGAGATGGTTAGCTTAGCTTAGCATGAAGACTGGATGCAGGGGGAAACGGCTAGCCTGTTGCATTTTATATAAATGAAACAAATGAGAAACAGTGTGTTAAGCTGTTTTATGAATTCTTAAAATTGTTTTTACTCAGATTTTTTTATGGTAGTCTACTTTATAGACAAATATTCTGTTTTGTGTTCCATACCATGTTGTTTAACCCAAGTCAGACCAACAACATAACTTTGAACTGTCACATTTCCCTGCTTCAGTGCTGGTTTGAATAGCCATCAGGGTTGAAATGCGTTTCACTGAGTCCTCTTACACAATTCAAAGTTCACGACCCTCAGACTGATGCACTTCAGAGCACAGACCTGCATGTGATAAAACGTCCATCCCAGATGACTAATCTAAACATAAATTACTTTTCTAAATCACAAATATCTAGATTAAAATTCAATGACAAAACCAGATACAGTTAGAGACTCAAAGTTGCAGTGTGAGAACAGTAAATAATATACTGCAACTATGTTGTTTTCTATGACACATCTGTGTGTGTACAGTTTAAGGTCGCAATCACAATATTGGTAATTGACACACTGGTTTTCCGGGCACACTGTTACAAATTAGCAATTTCTCGCTGTTACTCAATAGTAAATGGTAAATGGACTGCATTTATATGGTTTTAATTAATTATTTGATGCTGTAAAAGAGGGTGAGACGTCATGATTGACAGCTGCTCTGAGTGAAGTAGTCACAGCCGCAGCTGAGGAATTGTACGAGAGAGGGGATGTAACTTTAACTTTCCATAACCATCACCAATCTGTGTAATAGAACATGTATCAGTTTGATCATAAATGTAGTTATAGAGATATTATATTATTATTTTGTGTCATTCTAGCCAAACAGCTACCGTTGCAACACGCTCTGATCTCCACGTCGTCCATTAATTCCTGATGATGGAGAATTTGTAGGGCATTATCCCTTACTTCATGTGCTGTATATTTGACAATGGATTCATATTTTTGTCTCTGATTTCAGTTAGTGGTACTGAGGTGGACGGCTACGCCAAAACTGAAGGAGCATGGATGCTCTCGCTGCACAAAAGACAGTACCCAGCAAACACTGTGGCTGAGTGCGTCGCCAAATGTGATGCTGAAACAGCCTTCACATGCAAGTAAGTTTAAACATCTAACTTTTACCTTTATATCACATTTTAACTTTTACATTTAAGAGTCTGCATCCCGACCTGACACCTATTTTGTTTTAACAGGTCTTTCATGTATATTGAAAAGGACCAGGAGTGTTGGACAGCATTATCAAACTCTAAAACCGAGTCTATCCTACGCAGAAGCAGCGCAGCGTTATATGAAAAAAAAGGCAAGTCATTTTGTCTTTTCAGTTATATAAGTAGCCCAAAGTCTTGTTCTATTATATTATGGTATCCTTTTTTTTGTCTCCTGTGAATTTTGACACATACTGAAAGGTCTACATACAGCTCCAGTTTAGATTTGACATGATATTTTGCCTCCATTACATTGTAGTTAATGTTTAGCCTATGTTGAGTGAGCAATGATGTTTGGACAGTAAGCAAACACAAGACGCACATTGAACACTACTGTGACTCAAATTTTGGGGGTGAAACATCACTTCAGTGGGATCACATAAATGATTCACTCAAAGAATCGTCCACCAGATAAGATTATTTTACTAGCAGGCTGATTTTATTGAATCATCAAACATGCAATGCTGATAGTGTCCTTTGGTGTACACTGTTTTTTTTTGTCTTGTCTAGAATACCTCCTGGAGTGTGTAAATGGAGTAGGATCAGATTACAGAGGAACAAAGTCTAAATCAAAAACAGGAAAGATATGTCAAAGATGGGCAGCAACATACCCACACAGGCCTAAGTATGTATTCATCAGGTTACTTTACGTATCACATCGTATCCTTTTATATCTTTTCCTATAATTTTTTCTCAATGTGTCTGCTGCAGCTTCACACCGGACGAACATCCACGAGCAGACCTGGAGTCTAACCTCTGCAGAAACCCTGATGCAGACAGCGGGGGACCCTGGTGTTACACCACCGACCCCAACACCCGCTGGGAACACTGCAATGTACCCAGCTGCACTGGTAAAAGTCATTTGTTTTGTGTCAATCAATGATGCCAAGGCCCAAATTGCTGTGTCAGAAATCACATCCTATTCTCCTTATTTCCAGCTATTACACAGTCCGCCATCTAGTGGACTGTCCAGATTATTCTGAAGTGTAAAAAGCACTGTCCTCAAAAGTTTCCACAGTAGACCAATACAGCAGAGAAGCAGTGTGATGTGCCTGTTTCTTTACAGAGGAGTGTATACACTGCAGTGGCGAGGACTACAGAGGGAAAACCTCCACTACAGAAAACGGTTTCACCTGCCAACGCTGGGACTCCCAGAAACCTCACAACCATGGCTACATCCCCAGCGCGTAAGACCGCAAAACAGCAAAACAGCAAAACAGCAAAACAGCAAAACAGCACAATCTATCAATCAAGTAGGGCGGTCCTCGACCAAAGAAATTCTTAGTCGACTAACCTTCAAACAGTTTTGTTGACCAATCGTTTAAATGATTTAATTAACAGATCTGTAAAACTGAATTTTTCCACAAAGAATCATACAAAAGCACCACTTTATCTTGTGTTTATCAGAGATGTGCTCATAAGCTGCATAGAAGTCATTCAGCATGAAAGAGCATAAAAAAAATGACTAATCAACTAAAGAAATCTTAGTCGACTAAGACCAAAACGACCGATTAGTCGATTAATCGATTAAGAGGGGACAGACCTACAATCAACCACAAGCAGGATTTGATAATATTTAATAAATGTTTATGTAAAATACATTCATTTTCTAGAAGCGTAACATCGTTTTTTGTCCTACCAATTCATTTTACTGTTCCATTAATGCTTTCCCTAGTCTCCCAGAGAAGTATCTTGAGGAGAACTACTGCAGAAACCCCGATGGAGACCCCAAACCCTGGTGTTTCACCACCAGCCCATCCAAACGATGGGACTTCTGCTCCATACCCCGCTGCAGTAAGTCCAATTATTTCAATATTTTCATTTTTTTTAGTGTGTTAGTGTTGTATTTTGTTTGCTGTATGGTTGTATGTAAGTGTATGGTTGTATTTGTATCAGGGCTCAAAACACTGACGCTACTTGACTTTTTTTTTTTTTCTGTGTTCTGCAACCAAACCATCTCATCTTCTGTAGCATCCGAGGCTCCCACCATCGTCCCAGAGCTCACCTGTGCCACCGGTGAAGGTGGAGCGTACCGAGGCACAATCGCTGTGACGGAATCCGGCAAAACGTGTCAGAGCTGGTCGACCCAGACGCCACAGAAACACAACCGCTCACCAGATAACTACCCTTGCAGGTAAGAGGAAAATGTTGTATTTCTTAAATGAAGGATGATGATCGTTGGGTTATTAATCATTATTACTGTCTGTTTTTTGTCAGAGGACTGGATAGCAACTACTGTCGTAACCCTGACAACGAAAGGATGCCCTGGTGTTACACCACTGACTCAGAAACCCGCTGGGAGTACTGCAGGGTGCCGAGCTGTGGGGATGCAGCCGGACCAGGTAAAACATTGATCAGATGATGATGTTAACTTCAAAACCTGCTGCACTTGACTCACAAAATTTAGCAAAACTGAGGAGTTGTAAGGAAACATGATTTATATACCTGTTCAGTAGTGTCCTATAATCTGTTCATGTACTTTGAAGAAAGAAAGGAAAAAGGTTAAAGGATTAGGCAAAGCAAAACTTGATTTCTTACCCAATTACAATAATGTTAATGATAGTTGTGATGGAGGTACACTAGAAGAGAGGAAGACACAGCAACCAGGGGCCAATGGAATAAACTAAGCATTCATAGTCTTGGCCTTAGACAGGTTAGACTAGTCTAATTAAGCCTTTCTGTTGCTTAAATATTAACTACAACATCAACAACTATTTCAACTGTTTACTCATTATATTTAGCTCATTTATACAAAACTATTCCAACTGTTAACCCATTAACATTAGATTTAAGTAATTTTAGCTAATTATTTCAACTATTTATCCACTACTTTAACTATTTCAACTGTTTATCCACTACTTTTATTTACTTTATAGCCAACTACTGTATTTAAACTGTTTATCCATTACTTTTAGCTAACTATTTCAACTGTTTAACCACTACTTTAACTAACTTTGAACTATTTCAACTGTTTATCAATAACTTTTTTGTTTCTGAACGTCTTTAACGGTTATATATATATATATATATATATATATATATATATATATAGTGGTGTGGTAGTGGTTAAACAGTTGAAATAGTTCAAAGTTAGTTGAAAGTAACAGTTGAAATAGTTAGCTATAAATTGGCTAAATATAATGAGTAAACAGTTCAAATAGTTAGCTAAATATGAGCTAAAATTAGTGGATAAACAGTTCAAATAGCTAAAAGTTAGTGAAAGTAGTGGATAAACAGTTCAAATAGTTCGCTAAAAATATATATATATATATATACAGTATTACATTAGTCAATAGGGAAACTTAATGCAGCAGGTAAATGTAACTGTCTATATCAAGTCTGATTTAAAGTTATATTTAAGACAAAGACTAGTTCCATTTTAATGCAACTGGCCCCAGGCTTTGAGATTGAAATAATGACTTATAGAACTCCTAATTAGCTGCACATAAAAATGCCTCAATGAATTAGCCTGATTTCCTGTCTCTTGCTGCAGATGAGCCAGTGATCCCCCCAGAGGAGGAAGACTGTTACGAGGGGGACGGGACGACTTACCGTGGCGTAACATCAGAGACCATCAGTGGGAAAAGATGTCAAGGCTGGAGCGCCATGACTCCTCACACCCACAAAAAAACTCCACAGAACTTCCCTAGAGCGTGAGCATCAAATAGCAGCAACAAGCCAACAGAGATCACTGGCTCTTATTGATTCTGGGAGTAAAACAACAAAACCTTGCAGGATATTGGTTCCTGTTGTCCTGACGTTTCAGGTTTTCTCTTTCAACAGGGACCTCAGGAGGAATCTGTGCAGGAACCCTGATGGAGACCGAGCTCCCTGGTGTTACACTACAGACCCCGCTGTCCGCTGGGAGTACTGCAACTTGGAGAAATGCCCCACCTCAGGAGGTGCAACACCAACCCAACCTTCTATTCCCCAGGTCCCCTCCATCGCCACCCAGGGCCCACAACAGAGAGGTAGATTATTCAACATTGTAACTGAATGTTTGTCAGAGATTTTGCATGTTTTATCCTTTAATCACCCACTTGTTTCTCTCTTTTGCTGTGTTAGACTGTAAGATTGGAAATGGAGATACATACCGGGGTACAACCTCGATCACCCTAACGGGCGTGACCTGCCAGGCCTGGAGTGCTCAGAGCCCTCAACAACACAACAGCTTCACCCCTCAAACTCACCCCACCAAGGGTCTGGATGGCAATGTAAGTGTGTGCGTTCCTGCGTGAACCATTTTGAGTGGCAGTAGCTCAGTCCGTAGGGAAGTGGCTTGGGAACCAGAAGGTTGCCGGTTAAAGTCTCCGCATTTACCATGTACAACGTGTGAACTGGTAGCTGGAGAGTTGCCAGTTTGCCTCCTGGGCACTTCCAAGGTAAACACATTTAAGTTACTCTGAGGAACTTTTAACTGGTTACGAAACAGTCTCAATTTAAGACTGATGCCTCTCTACTCCTTTAGTCCACAGGGACCGCCAAAATCAACACAAAATGAAAGTTCTTCATAGTAACTTTAATGTTAAAAGCTGGTAAATCATTATATTTTTTTCTCCGCTGTCAGAAATGCAGAAACCCAGATGGCGATGTGAACGGACCGTGGTGCTACACTACTGACAGGAACAAGAAATGGGACTACTGTCAGATCCCCGACTGTGGTATGTGAACACTATTTGTGTGTAGGACAGTGGACTCTGTGTCCAGAGTGACTTATCTCACAAAATATTTCTATTAAATTTGGTGCAAACATTCATGACTGTGAACTTTCTCTGTAGCTGGAATGTCATGTGGGACGCCAGCCACCAAACCGAAGCGTTGTTTTGGTCGGATCGTGGGAGGCTGTGTGTCTAAAGCTTACTCGTGGCCCTGGCAAATCAGCCTTCGCACCAAGTGAGTACAACTACACTAAAATATAATTCCAAGGGATGTACAACATTTGCAAAAAAAAGATATATAAAAGACGATGCAATTTTTGTATCGACGCAAACAATAACCTAGCCCCAGTTTGTGCCTCTTATGTATAAGCGTACTATCTGGTCACAGAGGTAACCATCAGTTTCTCTAAAAGTTAATTAACCGCCAATGTTTAAAAAACCCTGACAGTCACAACTTGGGTTAAAAACCTTTTTTATTATCCAGCAGATGGATAGAGTTAGATAGTTTCCAGATAGTTTGAAGAGTCTTTGAGGATTCTTGAAATACCTTCAGAACAGCAGTAAATGTTTTTAAATGACCTTCTGGTTTTTCAAATAACGCCTTTTAGAGAAACGGATGGTTACCTCTGTGACCTGCATATATGTGAATATATGGGAGGCACAAACTGGGGCTAACAATAACCAATATGTTGATAATGGGACTGTGGTATACTATATTTAATCTGTAAAATAAAGCCCATATTTCACGGAGCATGGCTCTCTTTTATTATACTCTCTCAACTGAAATCTTGACTTGTGAATTGTCGCAGTTTAAAGACAGGTTAATCCAACATCCTGTTTAATGGTAGAAACACTAAGTTACATTACTGTCTTGGAATGAAAATGTATAGAAAACAGTATTGACATTATTGAAATGAATGCACAACATGTGTATAGAAAATCACATTTTCCAGCTAGTGTTCTGTAGTTGTAGAAATAAAGAAACCGTATATTAGCAGTGGCCTCTGGCTGATATGTTACAGTATTCTATTTTACTTGTTTTCTTATTTTATTATACTTATAATGTCTGTTAAAGTCCATGATTTTTTACCCCCCTTGAAAACAACATCTCAAGGGCTTTATCCGTAATTATTGAAATAAAATCTGATATTACAAGAAAAGATTATATTCCTCTATGAATGTGTTGCCTTAGAGAAATCAACCTTTGCTATCAAAGGAAGGCTCGATACCTTTTATAAAATATGGGGAAAATTCCTTCATTTTTGAGGAAAATAACTAGGTTACGAGTTAGTATGAAAGATGTGAGCAGATAATATAAAAAGAAATGTATACCAGCTTTGTAACTTATTGTTAAAACCTATTAACCATTTTACATGTAATATTATACCTCTATATCCATTTAATTATTTAATTATTTATTTTTCCCATTTTCCCTTATTTTCTTTTTGATTAATATTAATATAAGTATTTTTTGTTTAGGATATTTATTTAATTAGTTTATAAAATAATTTCTATGTGAATTTTATATCGATGTTATTGTTTATTTTATATTTGATTTGATTGAGGATTATGGACAGAGGAAGATGGGGTGAAGGTGGTGATACATTTGTGTATGTCTTGATGAAAAAACAAAATGCCAATAAATATATTAATTAAAACAAAGGCCATGTTATATCTTTGTTCTGTCCTACTTAACTTCATTTCTGTGTTTCTCTCTATACCAGCATCGGAGCTCATTTCTGTGGAGGAACTCTGATTCACCCTCAGTGGGTCCTGACTGCTGCTCACTGCCTGGAGAGGTCAGAGAAAAGATTAAAAAACATGTAAAGACTAAATCCTGTAATAACACAACCACTGGAGTGTGTATGTTTATAAATGTGTTTTGTACTGTAGGTCCAAACGGCCTGCAGCCTACAAGGTGCTCCTGGGCATCTACACGGAGAGAGCCAACGAGGTGTCGAAACAAGACAAGAACCTGGAGAAACTGATCCTGGGACCCAACGGAGCCGACATCGCTCTGCTCAAACTGAGCACGTGAGTCTTTTCATCCTACTACCAAAACCACTACTAATACTAGTACAACTATCCTTCCATTACTCACTGTTGCCACTCAGTGGTGGGAAGTAACTAAGTACATTTTGAGGTATTTTGAGTATTTCCATTTTCTGCTAATTTATAGTTTGACTATGCAAATATTGTATTTTTTTCTCCACTGCATTTATTTGATAAGTCACTTGTTACTCTGCAGATTCAGATTAATAGTACAAAATGTTTTCAACAAATAAATGTATTATTAAAAGATAAAGGGAGGGATGCGCTACTTAAATATATGTAAAGTACCAAGAAGTAATTAAAATTAGCGATATACACATTAATTTATCAATATTAATATCTAATATTGTAATATAATTATTTTCTGAAATGGGCCATACTGAATGATAACTTGATGCGCATACTTTTTTACTTTTATTTAAGTATTATTTTGAATGAATTACTTTTACTTGTAACAGAGTATTTTTAAATTGTGGTATTGGTATTTTTTAGTAGAAGATCTGAGTACTTTTTCCATCAATGGTGTTTTGTGTGTTTTTTCAGCCCTGCACTAATAAATGACAAAGTCATGCCAGTTTGTCTGCCAGACAAGGACTACATTGTTCCGAGTGGAACCGAGTGTTACGTTACCGGATGGGGTGAAACTCAAGGTACGTCACAGTACGTTAAAGCATGTAAACATGTACAAGTATTCACTCAAAAATGAGAATAACAGGTCCTCTTTAAAGCCAAATAATCAGAAATTATCCTGCACTTAAGCCAAAGTTAACATATTTTATCAAATTTGTTGCTTTTTAAATTAAAGATACATATAGATATTCTGAAACTAAAAAACTGGATAACTGCATGGACGTGTGTTGCAGGTACAGGAGGTGAAGGCGTCCTGAAGGAAACTGGTTTCCCCGTGATCGAGAACAAGATCTGTAATCGTCCATCGTACCTGAACGGCAGAGTCAAAGACCACGAGATGTGTGCTGGAAACATCGAAGGAGGAACAGACAGCTGCCAGGTATGAAACACCCCCCAAAAAAAACTATGAACTATGAAGATTTTAGAAAACTATAAAGTGTTGTGTTTGCCACAGTGTCTTCTTTGATATGGTTGTTGATTATTTTGGAATAATTCAGTTCCCTGGAAAGAAATTTCACTTGATCCGGTCTGTTTGTTGGACACTTATAACAACAATCTAAGCCTAAAAACAAACACTTGTAGCGGACGTAAACTGACGTTGAGGAATTGCCCCGAGCGATTACTTTGCAGCCTGTTTAACGGCTGGCGGTTACAGCGTTCTCCATCAGTACTGGACTCATTTTAAAACTTGTTATCCCCATTAGTCACGTAGACACAAACATATTGGAAAATAGGTTGAAAAATACCAAAGTTACCCTTTAAGATGAAGCTATTCTTTTAATGACCGTCCTGTGTTCTATGTGACTGGTTCCCAACCTATTTTCCTTGGTGGAACATAGCTAAGTACATTTACTCAAGTACTGTACTTAAGTACAATTTTGAAGTACTTTTACTTTACTTGAGTAATATTGTATGGTACTTCATACTTCTACTCCACCACATTTCAGAGGAAAATATTGTACTTTTTACTCCACTACATTTATCTAACAGCTTTAGTTACTAGTTACTTTACAAATTAAGATTTCACAAACAAAACATAAGTTTATAAAATATGATAATGTGCTTCAGATTAAACTATCCAAAAGTAGTTAAAATTTGCTTCAACCCCCACCCGCTGTCACATTCAAATGCTGCTCACGTGTTAAAGCATCAGTAATAATGTTCCAATAATATGATGTATAATATATATATGAATACAAATGTGCCATAACTGTGTCACTTATAGTTCAACGACTGTTTTGGCAGCAGGTGAACTGAAAACATTGTTTCTCCCTGCAGGGTGACAGCGGCGGCCCTCTGGTGTGTAATTCCCAGAACAGGTACGTCCTGCAGGGTGTGACATCATGGGGTCTGGGATGCGCCAACGCCATGAAGCCCGGCGTCTACGCTCGAGTCTCTAAGTTTGTCGACTGGATCGATACAACCATCAAAACCAATTAAAAAGAAACAGTCAGGAAGTGACTGTTCGTTGTGCTTTTTGAAGATACTTTAACATGTGTGTACTTCAACACGACTACTTAAGTTTGTAGCCTGGTGTGATCTGATGCCAACAGGTGTTTTGTTTCCTGTGGTGGAAACACAATGAGCAGATCATGTTCCTGCTTATGAAATGTAAAGCTGTGTTTTCTGTAAGAGCTGAAAAATAAAATGTAACACAAATGAATTTGGGAAGTCATCATTTATAGTATATGTACAAAAAAATCTTCACAAAGACAGTCACACAGTTTCACTTAAATTTGTTGGTTCGCCACATCCTCGTTTTTCCTGTGAACAAAAACACACGTTATTATTAATAGTAAATAGAAAACACTTATACTGCATTAATTCCAACAGATCGCATTAAGAATAAAAATGTGGTACAGGTGAATCACTCATTAGGATTGTATTATATTCAGATAATCTTGGTAGATATTAAAAATGTAATTTAAAATGTAATTCCTTTACTCTTAAATTAGGCACCAATTACTTTATTAAATGACAACTACAATAAACATGGTTTACCAGTGGTTGAATTTCATTTAATACATTCACAAATACTTCAGTAAAATATTAAAGTACTACAGTATTTGTATTTTATGCTACTTTGTTCGTCAGCTAATATGATGTATTGCTATATATGTGGCTACCCAACACTAATCAAATTAGTTCCACTTTATGTTAACGATATTATCCAATAGCATAATAATAATATCATAATTGGTAACACTTTATAATAATCATCATTTATAAATGGTAAATTGATAGTTAATTAAACTTTAGTAAATAGTTACTTTCCTGTTAAACAATGAAATGATAATTAATAATGTTTACTAACTATTATTAATGCTATAATTTCAGTTATTTTATCATTTTTTGTGTAATATAAAATAATTTGTTTATAAATTATGTATTGTATCATAGCTGATAGGAGACGATAACAATTACATTCTTGTTACATTACTAAACTATTTATTAACAGTTTATCGTTGCACACATTATAACACTATGTTATATATATATACTGTATATATATACTACATATATTTGTATTTATATATTTATTTATTAATGATTACCAAATGATTTGTAAACCTTTAAGAAATCGTTCATAAAACATCTATTTAGCCATTTTTCACCTATTAGGAAACTCAATATCATCGATGGTCTCAGGAAGAGGAAGTCCTCTGGTTTCAGGAAGCAACAACACCAAACCTCCAGCTATGAACGCGACCACTCCTGTAAGAAACAAAACTTTAAATCTACAAATGTTGGGCTTCACGTCAACATTATGTGAAAGCATGGGTGACAAGGATAGAGTACATAGTTTTAGAATTAATCATCTAATTTATGTACGCACCCTTCCCCTCACAACCTACCAAAGATGATGAGTGGCAGCTCCAGCCAGATGGCGGCCAGTCTGTAGAGCAGGAAGGGAGATACGATGCCGCCAACATCAGACAGAGCAGAACAAACTGACACGCCCAGGTTCCTGTATCCAGTTAATCCAATTAACCAACATTTAGCAATTACACTGTTTATTCCAGAGCTGCTGTGTCGTGAATGTGAAAGTAGAGTGACCTCACCTGATATATGTTGGGTAGAGCTCGGTGTTAACAAACAACACCATCTCAAAGACCACGGTGATCCCCAGCCGACCGATGCAGGCCACCACCGTCTTAAACCAGAACATACCTGACGCACAGAGACAAAGAGTTACAAAGTTTAAACGCACCTATTCTTTAGATAGAACCTCTGAGCTGAAGCGTAGGCACAACTGTTTTTTAGATTTATAATGACACAGGTCTTTCGTATTATACTTCTTGTACTGACTAAGAACAGGAAGTTCTTCTCACTTTCAGGGATGAAGGCGGTGATGAAGCAGGCGGCTCCGGCTACGAAGTTGGCGGAGGCGAAGGGAATGCGTCTGCCCATACGTTCGATGGTGAAGAGGATGAGGAAGGCAGCAGGGAACTCCACCAGGCCAGAGATGAAGAAGTCGAGGTAGACGTTTCCTCCTGTTATCCCCAAACGCATGATGAGGCCTTGATAAACCATAGAAGAGGTGAACCTGAAGAGATGGAAACCAGAAGATTCAATATCTGCAACATTTTTTTGGCCCACAAATCTGATTTTAGATGAGTCTCACCAGTTGAACATGAGGATGAAAGTGTGTTTTCTCATATTTGGAGTTCTGATCAGGTCCATCAAAGAGGCAGAGGAGGAGTCACCCTCCTCAACAGTCAGCGTCTGAAACAAGTTATCATGATCCAGTTGTGGCATTAAAGGGATAGTTTGGTTGTTTTGAAGTGGGGTTGTATGAGGTACTTCTCCATAGTCAGTGTATTACCTACAGTAGATGACGGTTGGCACGCTGACTCAGGAGATCACAAAATGACAGGGAATGATACTGAAGAGAGTTAGTTGTGTTTCCTTTCAGGAGAATCGAGAGGTTAAGTAAACGGTTGAATCGATTTACCTCAAAGTTCCCGAGTTTCCTCTTGTTCTCCTTAGCTATAGCTTCTGTGATCTCCAAAGCTTTGGAAGTCTTGTTCTGAGAGATGAGCCACCTCGGAGACTCTGGGATACACCTGAGGCACAAAACATTTGACAAATACCAACATTTCAGCAACTGTTAACCAACACATGTAGTGGACGCTCTAAGCTTGGTCTCCTTCTTCTTCTAATGTTTCTTGACACCGGGGAGATTGTGATTTATTGTTAGCACCTTAACCTCTAGGCCACCAGGTGCGGCGGACAACCTACAATTCAACATTTCGTTCAGTGGCTGGCAGTGCTTCGGAGACACAAGTGTGACCAGGAAACCTGTTAAATAATTACCAGTAATCCATATTAAATGCCAGCGGCAGCCAAAAAAATCTCTGTTCAACTCTCATAGGAATGAACGGGAGCTTGCTTCCAATGCTGTATCCAGTTCTCTTAATACATCCGTGTATTTGAGGCTTAAAGTGGGGGGGTCAGGCTGTCGCCGTCTTGGCATTGACGACATAGACATTAACTCACAGCTAATCCAAAAATAGGCAAAGAGGTGGATTTTCGGTGGGGCTGAGGCCGCCAAGGTGACGCAGCATAGCAGACAGCTGGCAGCTAGCGACCTGGTACGATATCCACCTGTCACTCAAAGCAGCAACGCCCTCGATTAAGGCGAACTTTAAACCTTATTATAATTAAAACGGGTGAGTTATATAAACATTCATCCCCCGTACAGTTGTCATGAACGGGGATTTTATCTACAGAGACCAAAACTGTTTTGCGTACAAGGCTGTAAACATATTTGTTTCTGTTGTAAAGTCGGGCATTTTAACATAGCAGTCTACGGGGATTGACTCGCTTTTGGAGCCAGCCTCCAGTGGCCATTTGAGAAACTGCAGTTTTTGTCACTTCCACGTTGGCTTCATTTTTCAACACCGGAGGTTGCCGCTTGGGAAAACCCTTGACAAGAAGTGTGAACCGAAAAACTGAAACGTGTGCCTTCCTTTATGACTTGATTTTTCTGATAACAAAGTACTTAAACATGCAGACATACAAGAGCCTGAGGGACAGGATGATGACTGCAACCAAATCTACCGCCAGGACAGTATTGTTGAATGTAAGCTATTTTACCAGTAGTAGGTGAGGAAGAGGATGTAGGGTGCAGAGAAGACGATCTGCAGCCAGCGCCAGTCAGTGATGAAGTAGGCGAGCAGAGGGAGGATGAGGAGGCCGACACTGTAGAACATCTGGTACACATTGCCCACCGTCCGTCTGTACTTCACTCCAACAATCTCTGTGACTGACAGAAAGACAGGAAAGAAAACACTGACTCAAGGCCTTGTAGGAAAATTCATCAACACAAGTTAAACAAAACGTTTTTTTCAACGATTCTTATTTTCATTGTTTTACTGTTCATTTATATGGAGGACGGAACCTGCCAAATTAAAAAATAAATAAATAAATGACTCAATAAATAAATAAATGTCATTAAATGTAGCAAAAATATGTATTTGCTCTTCTGTTTAATTTTCCCTTTTATCTATTTATTATTGAATATTCTTTTAATTTTTTTAATTTTTAAATGTATTCATGAAAAAATAAATAAATAAATGCAAAAATAAATAAATGAAAAATAAATAAATGCATGAATAAATAAATAAAGATTTAAAAATGTATAGGAAATAAATAAATACATTTAAGTATCAAAGTCATCATTACGCAGCACATATGTGGTCATCCAGCCTCCTTTGGCTGCAAAGCCAACGATGGCCCTCAACACCAGGATGGAGATGGCATCTGGAGCCACAGCCTGTGCGATCCCTGCGATCGCACTCAGTAAAAAGGACAACAGGAAACTCACCTTCCTGCCAAACCTGCGGAAAGAAAGACATTAGGCGAGGATCCCTTTCAAAATAGGACAGGCTTGATTGAACATACATGCAGAAAGAGCACGTCGGTGAAGTCTATGCCAACGGGAAGTGAAGGGATTTATGGGAAGAGTGGTGTAACAAAACCAGTGGCATGTGATAGAGGTAACCAATCATCTTTTTTGTTGACAGTAAATTAGTTTTAAGTATAAAAATAATAGCTTACAGGTATTTAAAAATACTGAATTAAGCAGCTCTAAGGAGGCAAGCCTGTTAGGTATAAATCTAGACCAACCTGACCGTCAGCTTTCTGCAAAATACAACTTAAGTTACTACAAAAGAAAGAATTCAATGCCTCACCTGTCAGCAATGAAACCAAAAGTAAAGCTGCCAACAAGGAAGCCCACATTGAGAATGGATTGGTACATGTCCACAAACCATCCATCTGAGCACACCAGGTTAAACTGGGACCAAAAGGAAAAAGGTTACTCCATACAGGATGTCTTTGTGTCTGTTCAATAAAATATTAAATTTGGTTGCAATTCAGAAGAAGCTGAACTGTGATTTAACCTTTAACATGTGCATAATTTGGTTATTCATTGAGATATGTTTAGTGTTTTTTTTAGTGGGTTGGTTTGAACCCTAAATGGAAGCAGAAAATGCATTAAATTTCTCTTCTCACCTCTGTGGCGAAGGACTTCCTGCCTTCATACTGATACTCCCAGCCATCCTTGAGGACAAAAACAAAACATTGCTTTTTCTTCAGAAGATAAAATGACTCTCACACATCAAACTTGTAGAAAGAAGGAGCCCTTATAATCTGACCTAATGCTCCTTCGTTGGTGTGACTCTTGCAAAACTAAACCTTAACTCTGCAAACCCTTGTGATTTATGCTGTTGACCTCCTGAGAATCTGTGCACACCACTGCCAAAGACTTTTGTACTTCTCACAAGGCCAACAAGGTACTGAATTTTACCACATGAAAGCAACAAGTACATCTTTACATAACTCCAGGGTCAAAAGGAGTTGTCATAACTTTTAAAGATATGAAAACCTGTTGCTTTAAAGGAATAGTTTGACATGTTGGTGAATAAGCCTTCTGGCAGAGAGTTAGATGAGAGGACAGTTAAAGCCTCTTCTCTGTACGGTAAATATGAAACTGCAGCCAGATCTCACTCCCAACTAGTCAAACATCGCCGACTGGGCAACGTTTCTCGGCATCGGAAAACTGACGTAAGGAGGTGACAGTATGTGACGAACCGGGCTTTCAACTAACTGCAATATAAACCCAACCGCTGCGTTATTCGACGGTCGGAGCAAGTGACGTAGTATTAATAGCGTGGAAGTCCGCTAACGGCAGGCGGGAGGGGTGGTGGATGGGTCGAACAAACACAACTCTTTCAACCAGGAGACCGCTGTTTGTATCCCGTGTGAAACTAAAAGTAATGTTGACTTATTTTGTCACGTACGTTGTCAGTCCCGTGAGTCGTTAGTCACGTGACTCGTCATTGTCAATTCCGTCACGTAAATCGAGTCAGCGAAGTTAACGTCAACTATGACCGTTTCCCAACTCTAACTAAGTGATTGCGTTGCATAAACCTAACCTCCTATGAAAACTTTATTTTGAAAGGACACTATGCATGTAACAAGCGTATATTGACACGTCGTCCTTAGTTTGTCCAAAAGTAGCGCAAGAGGTGTACCCCGTGCGTCGGTCTCCGATGCCGACGGGCACTGACCAAGCGGCGGTATTTGACAAGTTGGGAGTGAGAATGTGTCGGCTCACCTTTATAACTGAAATACTTTTTAATTTGATATATATTTAGTATCTGAGATGTCATCTCACCAAACCATCCACTAAAACACATTAAAGCTTTCTACTGCAGAACCAAATAATCCAACAGTTTTTAGATCAATCTCAGAGGTCTCACCTTGCACGTGGTAACTGGGACGTCACTGAGGTCCAGTTCCTGTGTATCACAGCTGAGTTCAGTGGTGTTCCAATCCACCTGGTATTGCTCACAGCTGCTCTGCTGCAGCACTCCAGAGCTGTTGACCAGCGGCACCGTCAGCCTGCGGCTCTCCGCCAGGCTCCAGCCGCACGCCTGCCTCCTCTCTACCACCGCAGGGTCCCGACACCAGTGATCTGGAGTGAAACCCTGGAAGACGACACCGACGTACACGCCTGAAAAAGGAAGTGACACCAAACAAAGCAGGAGGAAGACACGCTTCTGACAGCGTCCGAAAGGCCCAGCCTCCTCCAGCAGGTCATCAAAAGTCGTCATCGCTACAGTGATCCAAGTTCTCGGTGTTGAAAATATCAAAACAAATCAAGTTTGGGCTGTTCAGTACACCCTAGATCAGTGTCAAATGCCAGAAATTTGCTTCACCTTTGACAGACTTCACCTCTTCTTATCGATCTGGAGATAACGTCCAGAAAAACCTGTTGAAAGTGCAGCAGAGTTGAACACGGACAAAACATGAGCTGAGCCAAGCCAATGCTATTTCTATTAATAGCCGATTCTATAAGTGTGCTACCACATCACATAACACACATGTTGGCACACAGACTGTGTTTGAAATCGCAATCTAACATACTGCCTGCTCATATTGGTTAATTCTTCTTCACCAGTAGACCCTATATAATACCAATAACATTTTTATGCAGACGAATAATAAAAAAAAAAAAAAAAAGGGAAACGCCCGGCATCATTTTATCACTCTACCACGACAGATTCATGTCTTGACATGTCTGTGAGTCACTCCACTTGAACACAAAACATACAGGTTGTGAAACGAACTGGCAACCATTTGTTGTGAAGTGAATGCAGTGGAACGGGGAAGGGAGAATCCGACATTGAGTGGCTGAATGTTCAATGTTATCAATAGCACCGTTAAAATATATCTAAGTGCTGCAACATGAGAACAGTCTATAGTGAAAACAACAATAAAATCAGAAATGTCAGCGCTTAATTGTGTGACAATAGAAATGACACCGCGTCTAGGCTGCGTGATGAACGTCTCTACGCTGAACAGTCTGCTGTTCATCTCAGTAAATGAACCAGGGGTTGCCTCCTTCCCTGCCCGGAGAGATTTGCAGAGATGTGGCGCGTATTGTTAACTTATGAAAGGCCCCCAAAGCACTTGAAATATATGCAACTCAACTATATAGGCATACTATTTACTGTGTACTTCTAGTTCAGAGGAAAACATTGTAGTACTACATTTACCTGACAGAAATGTTACTGCTTACGTTGCAAATTCAGATTTAACTCGCAAAATATAGCAATTAATATATGATGCATTATTATTATCATTATTAGGGCTGTCAATCAATTCAAATATTTAACCGGGATTAAACGTTTTATCTGTTCAAAATGTACCTTAAAGGGAGATTTGTCAAGTATTTAATACTCTAATCAACATGGGAGTGGGCAAATATTCTTTCTCTATGCAAATATATGTATATATATATTATTGGGAATAAATTAACAACACAAAACAATGACAAACATTGTCCAGAAACCCTCACAGGTACTGCATTTAGCATTACAAATATAAATAAAATATGTTACATTTTAAAAATTGATTAAAATATTCCTGCAAATACAGTGGTGAAGTTCAACGTCTGAAATTATTTTATTCAATTTCACAATTATTCTTTTAAATGCTGCTTTAACAGCTGCAAGAAATAGCTCAACAAGCATCATTGTCTATATTTGGCTCACTTGATGAATAAAAACATTTCAAAAACATCCCCTCTTCTGATTTTTTCACAAATCACACCCTGTCCCTACTACATAATCAATGTGTATCTACTGCATACTGACTACTAAATTAACAATAAAGTATGCCATTAGCAGCCAGGCCCAGCTCTAGACAACAGAGGGACCTAGGTAAGATTTTCTTTGGGGGCCCTCCTTACAGTGACAAGAAGACAAAAGCTCTGTTACAAACCGTCACAAACGATTTCAGTCCATATCAGTCCTGTCGTTCTGCTGAACAGTGGCTGCCGCTCACTCGTGGGTGTGCTTTGTGCTACTGGTTTCTCTCGGTGAAGGAGAGTCCGGGGGTGGGTGTTTGCTTATGATAAAACTCGTTCTTTGGCCCGGGGAATTGTTTACTCATGATCGCCGATTGCCTAGTAGCTAAAAATGATATTTGACCTCACACAAAATTCTTAATGAAAATCCTGTAATCTGGGAAATTCAAAATGGCCACCGTCCTAGTGACCATAATTATTTTCATATTTGTGTATGTAGTAAAGCAGCTGTTCAATAAGTGTTGCTTTAACCACGGATGTCGCCAAATCAACCAGTACTAAAATGTTAAAGGGTTACAACTTTAAGTCTGGGGCAATGTTTAATATTTTTTCTTCAAACACTTGGAGACCATGTTATGTTAAAAGAAAACTCTTTAATCATGTATTTCTGTAATAATTATATAATAATCCTGAGTTTATGCAGCACTGTCTTAAGACATATTTCAATAATTCATCCAACATCACTGAGGCTTCACAAAGAATCTTGAAAGCAGTTTAGTCTAAACACTGAATTCTTTGTGAGTGATAACCATCACAGACAAACATTGAAAACTTTGATATAGCTCGGTCAAAAACAAAGGAGGTTCCTAATATATCCACAAGCATCACTGTTAAACAACATAAATCAATACTTTGCTCACAGAAGGAGATTAAACAGTTGCTGGTTCTTTATTGGTCGATACGTCGTTGTTGGGCAGCAGGTTGGCCAGCTGCTGGTTCCTCAGTGCAGCTTTCTCCTTCACTCTGAACACACAAAATTACAAGATGTACATTCAGTACAAAGTTGTGGCGGTACTGAGTTCCCCAGACTTTAGTTGTTCAGTCAGAAGACTGAAAAACAGTTCCCATCCACATAATAATATAAAATAAAATGCCTTCTTAATAATAATAATGAACAAATGCCTCTTCAATAATGAACAAATGCCTCTATATTAACAAACAATTAAGGAAACTGAAATATTGGTTTGTGTTTTTCCTTTTACCCTCCTTTAAAGTTTTCCCAAATAAAATACACTAAAAGAAATGGGTATAAAGGGTTTCATTGAAAATCAACAAATGAATAGAATACAAAAATACAGCCTGCAGGCGTTAGGCTATTGTAAGGCAAGCCAGATCGTTGCACAAATAGTACCTAAACGTCCCAGTGCAGGTAACCCAATTGGTTGGCACTTAACTTGTTTCCCCAACTAGGAGAGTCAACACTCTCAACAAACAAAACACAAAGATCACAGAATCCCAAAAGGGCCCAAAACAGACCAGAGTTTCTGATAAAGCTGATAACACATGTTGCATTGAGTGAAGGAGAGATCAGAATGACACTGGGTGTGCAGTTTCCCTCCTCTTTTAAGCCCTACAGAAAGGGCGTCGTTACACCCTGATTGGCCAAGAGGGGAATGCACCAAACTGCTCTCAACTATCATTTAAGAGCCAGTCCCCACACCCTGCGCAACAGGTGAACTGAATAACCCTCTAATCACTCAGCAACTCAACCAAAAAAACACCAGGGAAAAGGGAAACAACAGCAAGCACCAGAGAATTGGCAGCTGCCACAAAGTTTTACATCACACAGAGCTGCAACAATTAATTGATCAACAGAAAATTGATTGCCAGCATATATAGATACAGATAATCAATTAATCGTTTGTCTTTTTTTAAGAAAAATGGAAAACGTGAGGATTGTTTTTGTCATAAATAACAGTAAACTGAATATCTTTGGGTTCTTGGCTGTTTGTCAGACAAAACAAGACATTTGAAGATGTCACCTTGTGATGTGGGAAATTATAACAAGCATGTTTCACTATTTTATGACATTTTGTATACAAAAGGAATAATCAAGAAATTAATCTGCAGATTTATTGATAATGAAAATGATCAATTAAAGTAAATAATAAGAAAAAGCATGACTTCAACATGATATGTGAGAGACTGCATCTAGAATACGTATTTATGCACATACATGCACTAGATACAAACAGCGGTGGAAGGAGTACTCAGATCTTTTACTTAAGTAAAAGTAGCAATACCACAGTGTAAAAATACTCTGTTACAAGTAAAGGTCCTGCTTTGAAAATCTTGGTAAAAGTACATACGTATCAACATCAAAATATACTTAAAGTAGCGAAAGTAAAAACTCATTCTGCAAAACTCATTACGCAGAATGGCGCAGTTCAAAATAACTAGTGCAGTGCCCGTTCGAACCCGTCTGGAATGGGCGGATTGCTTGGCCCCCAGAAGTTCTGCTTGCAGCGTTGTTGAGAACTGCAGTATTGCCGCTTGCACCCGCCAAGTGTAAAGTTGATTGGATGAACAGTTCTTTATTTCTTTCTTCTGTATTATCATTAGTCATGCAAAGAGCAGTTATACTTACATACACAGACAGGCAGACAGAGAATACTTCCTTTATAGGACGATGATGCTGCTACAGCGCCAATTATCAGCCAAATGGCACCAAATTGTCATGATTAGGACATCATATCTACACATGTCCACCAAATGTGGTCCCAATGGGACAAGGCGTTCCGGAGATATGACATTGTTTGTAATGTAAGCCCTGACCACATCATTTGAGCCAACTGTGAGGGCCAGCTAAAGCAAAATGTTAAAGACATCCAACAAAGTGACTATTCCCAACTTGGTCCAGAGATGGTCTGTACCAAATTTGGTGACGGTTGCTCAAAATGTGTAGGAGGAGTAGCAAAAAAAAATCTGATTTGGACACAATTCAATATTGATTGATATTGATTAATATTTTGTATTAATTATCAGAATCTGCAAAGTAACTTATGTTAACAAATAAATGTAGTGGAGTAAAAATGACAATATTGGCTTCTAAAATAGTGGAGTAGAAGTTTAAGTAGCATAACATGGAAATACAGTACTAAAGTACAGGACAAGTACCTCAATATTGTACTTGTACTTGAGTGAATGTACTTGCCCGTAGTTCATTTCCACCACTGGATACAAAAACACAGAGCCATATACTGTATACACTATGGATTGTGCCAAAATGTGTCTAATAAAGGACTTCATTATTTATTTTCTTGCTTCATGGATTCAGCAGTGGATACCCACCTTTCTGGGAACTCAATGTCATCGATGGTGTCGGGTAGCGGCACACCTCTAGTCTCAGGAAGCAGCAGCACCAAACCACCGGCCACGAAAGCCAGAGACCCTGCAAAACACATTAGTGCTTAGAAACAGTGTCACCGTTACATAGTTTGTCCACCTGGATGGCACTGATAAGTTAAAATGTAAAATGTCCGCACAGAGCCTACGTATACACCCTCTGATGATGACATTTACATCACAGTGGACCCTCAGGGATCCCCGCGGACGCGCAAAGTATAGCTTCGGATTTAGTCACTATGCTTTAAATCAACATAGGCTATCTACCGATTGTACTTTTTTTAAAGACCCAAATATCGATATCAGTATCAGCCTCAAAGATGAAGTATCGGTTGGACCATAATCGAATTGACCAACAATTTAAATTGGGCCACTTCCTCTGACAGTATCAGAAAGTTTTATAAAATTCATGAGACATGTAAGTACATTACGTTAAAAAAAAACAGCATTTAGAGAACACTATCATAGAGGCCTTTGTTACACATTTAGAAAAAAAAACATGTTTTTTCCCCTCAGGTTAGATATCTAACAAATATTCTCACTCCATAATAATATGAAACCCACCAAAGATGATGAGTGGCAGCTCCAGCCAGATGACGGCCAGTCTGTAGAGCAGGAAGGGAGCAATGATGCCTCCAACATCACACAGAGTGGAACAAACTGACACGCCCATGTTCCTACAGACAAAACAACAACCAACAAATATTTACTGCTCTAAACACTGTGACAGGTAACGGTACTTAGGTTCAGCTTTGCATGAACTAACTGCCAACATTAGCATGCTGATGTACTAATGTTTGCATGATGAAATATCTACAGTTAGCTTGTCAATATTAGATGTAACAACATCTGGATGTTAATAAGCTGACATATAACATGTAACATTAAGCATTTTAACTTGCTGGCGTTTAGCATAAAAATATGTTGACATACTTCTTTTATTAGCTGATGTATTAATGTTTGCATGCTAAAATACCTAAAATCAGCTTGTTATATTGACATATAACATGTAACATTAAGCCTTTTAACTTGCTTACATTTGGCATAGATGTTTAGCATGATAACATGCTAACAGACTAACTGTATGCATGTTACATGCCACTGTACAATTTAGGGTAGTGTAAAATACATTTTTTAATACAATTACGAGTTAGCTGGCATGAGCAGTAATAGCCACCATGGCTGAACAGAATAAATCAATATTAAAATTACAAAAAAATGTATATTTGTCTATATAAATCTGAGCAGCGATTGCCTGAATGTAGCTGGTAGAGTATTGCAAACCTCATTTATCAGTGAGCTGGTTGTGGTGGTCAAAATTAGCCTTTTTTTAGATGATTATTTCCCACTTTAGTCCAAAGGAACTCACAACATGTGTGTTTAACCTTGGTAGAAACACGAGCTAAATGATATTTTGCAAATTGCCAGTGCATCCAAACAAACGACTGAGAGCGTGTACAGTTTGTACATTTTACCTGACAAATGTCGGGTAGAGCTCGGTGTTAACAAACACCACCATCTCAAAGGCCATGGTGATCCCCAGCCGACCGATGCAGGCCACCACCATCTTAAACCAGAACATACCTGCAAGGACAGAGAGGAATGTTCAAAGAAAAGGTTTCAGAGAACCAGAACATTTGAATGGCTTGTGACTTACTTTCAGGGATGAGGGCGGTGATGAAGCAGGCGGCTCCAGCTACAATGTTAGCGGAGGCGAAGGGAATGCGTCTGCCGATACGTTCGATGGTGAAGAGGATGAGGAAGGCTGCAGGGAACTCCACCAGGCCAGAGATGAGGAAGTCGATGTAGACGTTTCCTTCCAGAATGCCCAGCCTCATGATCAAACCCTGGTAGACCACAGCACTGGTGAACCTGGAGGAGATGGAGGGAGAATCGTACGTTTGCTCCAAAGATGGATCATTATATGAAAAGAAACTGTTATTACAGAGCTTTATTCCAAAATGAGATAACCACATCCTTAAAATTGTTATTACTGTTGTAACAGCAGCACTGCAGCTTATAAAAGTGTCTAGATGTGTTCTAACTATGAAAAAACAAACATACTCACCAGTTGAAGCTGAGGATTAAAGTGTGTTTTCTCATTTTTGGAGTTCTGATCAGGTCCATGAAGGAGGCCGTGCGGGTGTCTGCGTTATCATCTGTCAGAGTCTGCAGGATCAAACATCCATTATGAGTTATGCTGCAAATATAAATGATCAACTGTTTTTTAAATTACATTTGAAATACTTCACAATTCACATCTGCAAAGCTCTGATTCTGCAATGCATTTATATGTAACTGTTGTACGTAAAAAACATTTTTCAGCTATTTTACTAATAATTTCCAGATATTGTACAGGGTTTTTTTCAGATATTTTATAGATTTATTTTCAGATATTTTACTTATGATTTCCAGATATTTTACAGATTTTTTCAGATATTTTCCAGATTGTTTTTTCAGATATTTACTGATTTTTTTTTCAGATAACTTAATAATAATTTCCAGATATTTTACTGATTTCTTTATGATTTTTTATTAATCATGTTCATATATTTTATTAATTTTTTTCAGATATTTTTTAAATCATTTTCTGATATTTTATTGAATTTATTTTGGGATATTTTATTAATAATTTTTACATATGTTAATTGTTTTCTGATATTTTACTAATAAATTTCCAGATATTTCATTGATTTTTTCCCCGGATATTTCACTAATATTTTCAGATATTTTCCTGATATTTTACCAATTTTACTGCATATTTTAGTAAAAGATTAATTTTCTTGATCCCAAAAAATTGAACTGAAGTGCAAAACATATGCATATTATATAGTATAGTATGACTAAAAACTCGAACACTGTATACATAATGAGCATCTACCGTATACAAAATGAAGCATAGAAAAAAAGACACAAATAAAGTGGTGAAGTTGTAATAAATAATAAAAGGAAGCGGTATTAAGGCATGAAATACAGCTATTGCAGTCGTAGCAGTGGTAGTGTAGTGTTTTGTCTTTGCTAAACCAGCACCTACCTCGATGTTTTTGGACAATGTCCTCTTGTTCTCTTTGGCTATGGCCTCAGTGATCTCAACAGCTTTGTCATTTTTCTTCTGAGAGAGAAGCCATCTTGGAGATTCTGGGATAAACCTGCAAACACAAACACTTTCATGAAGCAATGACAACAAACTTGATCTTGACTTTTCATCTTCTCAGGGAGGATAACAATAATGTGAGTTTATCGTTAATGAAATACGAATTTTTGCTATTTATTGTTGCCTTGCAATCAAACAAGGTTTTAACATATTTCAAGGTCCAGTGGGTCAAAAAAAAGACAAAAACAAACCAAAGTCATCATACTTTTGTAGTATTTGACCAAAAGCAGTGTTCAAGCTGCACTAGTGACTTTCTCTAATAAGTGAAGCCACAAAGGTAGATAACAAGTTAGATCTTTTTCAGTATTTCTGGTGTCGGATATAGTATGGACACTGGTGAAGGTAACACTTAATCGTAACTCCCTCCTATTGAACATTTATAAGTAGAACATAAACAATAAATTAAAGGTTTATAACACACTATAATATAGTTGTAAGATGATATACATAATAAGGACATTTTAAGTGGTCAAAGAGTTCAAAGGTGAACTCTGAAAGCAAGCTTGAATTTGTGAAGTTGTTCAGGCTTCAAAAGAAGTGAATGGGAGACAGAGTGAATGTTCATATACCAGAAACGTAAAGTGACCGTACCTTTACCATGGTGAGATATTTTAATGTATTCAGGTCATTTTTTCTTTTGTGATTGCGGTCTTTTAAATTGTGTTTTTTGGTTCAAGACTTCACTTCCTGTGTAAAGCATGAAAATAAAAGCTTAGCGGATGTTTCCCACCAGTAGTATGACAGGAAGAAGATGTAGGGGACGGTGATGACGACCTGTAGCCAGCGCCAGTCGGTGATGAAGTAGGCTAGCAAAGGGAGGATGAGGACGCCGACACTGAAGAACATCTGGTAAAGGATTCCCACTGTGCGTCTGTACTCCACCCCCACGATCTCTGTGACTGAGAGGGAAGAAGAAGTAGAAAGGATTCACATATAGAATAACGCTACAGATGTGTTTGTTGTCCCAGCTGTAAGGTTAAATGTTGCTCTTACTCAGCACGTATCCGGACACCCAGCCTCCTTTCACCCCGAACCCATAGAGCGTTCTGAAAACCAGTAAAGACACGTAGTTTGGAGCCACGGCCACCAGGATTCCTGTGATCCCATTTAACAGGTTGGACATCAGGAAGCTCATTTTCCTGCCAAATCTAAAGGCAGAGACACAAACAGATGACAGAATTAATGCTTCACGTATCAGTTTAAAATGATATAAATCTTGTAGCAGCAATGTTTCAGTTGTACCATAAAACACATTAGGAAAATAAATGCATCATCATCTTGTTAAAGTGTTATTATTATATTGTCAAGCGCCAAGAGGCCCCGGGGTAGATCCAGAACACGCTGGAGAGATCGTAAATCTCGTCTGGCCTAGGAACGCCTCGGCGTCCCCCAGGAAGAGCTGGAAAATGTTGCTGGGAAGAAGGACGTCTGGAATACACTGCTAAGCCTGCTGCCCCGGTACCCAGTCCCGGATTAGCGGAAGTAAATGGATGGATGGATAACCTCACCTGTCGGCCAGGTAGCCGATGGCGATGCTTCCAACCAGGAAGCCCACGTTGAGAGTGGACTGGAACATACCCACCCACCATCCATCTGAACACACCAGGTCAAACTGGGACAACACACAAACAAACAAGGTCAATCATAACATGTATTACTCTCTTAATGTTAGTCTTGAAACTCTTAAAACAAAAATACAAAAGAAACAATTCAAAAAACGAAATTGTGTTCATATTCATGACTTCTTTGTTGCTTTTTCAATCTCCTTAGTTCCTCTACAAGGACCTTAGGAGGGAGCAGCTAGTTGTTCGCCAAGAAACAGCTACTGTACAACACACGACTGCCCCTGAAACCATACATTGTCATTTTGACGTTTCTGAATTAAACAAATGAGATACAACATATTAATAAGTGAGCTTTAAAGGTGTTGGTGGGCGAGTTTTTGAACTTTGGAGATAATCAGGCTGGCTGTTTCCCTCTATTTTGACTCTTTATGCAAATCACCTCCTGGCTCTAGCTTCAATCTTGGAAAACTCCTGGAATTAAAGCAAATAAGCCCATTTCCCAAAATGTTGAACTATTCCTTTAAAATCACAAATAGGGTGCACATTTTTCTTTTACTGGGATTACCTTGTTTTTATAAAAGAAAATTGTCCATCAGAATAATTTGAAAAAATGCAACACTTGCACAAAAACTTCCTCCAAGCTGCATCATATTAGGTTTCACTAGCCCCAAAATTGTTTAGATAATATTTTATTTGCTTACCTCAGTAACGAAGGACTGTCTGCCCTCATAGTTGTACTCCCAGCCATTTTTGCAGGCAGTTGTGGGTGTTTTGCTGAGGTCCAGTTCCTGTGTATCACAGCTGAGTTCTGTGGTGTTCCAGTCCACGTCGTACTGTTCACAGCTGCTCTGTTTCAGCATTCCAGAGCTGTTGACCAGAGGCACCGTCAGCCTGCGACTGTCCGCCAGGCTCCAGCCGCACGCCTGCCTCCTCTCCACCACCGCAGGGTCCCGACACCAGTGATGTGGAGTGAAACCCTGGAAGACGATACCGACAAACACACCTGCAAAAGGAAATGACACCAAACACAGCAGGGCGAAGACACGCTTCTGACAGCGTCCGAAAGCCCCAGCCTCCTCCAGCAGGTCATCAAAGGTCGTCATGGTGATCCAAGCGCTTGGCGGCTGAAAATATCAAAACAAGTCAAGTGTTGGATGTTCAGCACACCCTGGATCAGTGTGAATTGAGAGAAAGTTTGCTTCACATTTGACAGACTTCACCCTCGTCCTCTGGTTGATCTGGAGCAGAAGTGAAAAAAAGCGGAGTTCAAAACATGTGACTGTTTAATGGAGTTGAACAGAGAATAACAGTGGAGTTACGTAATGCTTGAATGAACTTGAACTGAGCCTGAGCCAAAACAAATTCTGTTAGTATGCTAAAAGTGCTACCAGAGTTGCATAACACAGATTTATGCACAATCATTGTGTCACAGGAGACAGACTTTGTTTGAAGTCGCATACTAATGTACTGCCTACTACATACTCAATCTGTATGTACTGCATACTGCCTACTAACTTAACAATGAAGTATGCCATTACCGGGCAGGCCCGGCTCTAGACAACAGGGGACCCTAGACAAGATCTCTTTGGGGGCCATCCATATAGTGATGTTTCACTATGTTTCACAAGCTTTTTTTTGTCTAATAAATAAACAACTCATTTACATATAACAATCATATAAACACAATCAAAATAGCCGTAATGAACGTACCTAGCGTAGCGATTACCGTCCGAATCAGTCCTATCGTTCTGCCGATTAGCGGCTACGGCTCACTCGTTCTTCTTTGGCTCAGTGGGTGGGCTTTGTGCTACTGGGTTACCTCGCTGAACGAGAGTCCGTCGCTAAGCACCGACTCTCACTCGTTCTTTGGCCCAGTGGGCGTTTGGTCATGAGCGACTTTAGTCCAGTAAGAATGTGACTTTACCTCACACAAATTGCAAAAAAATATATATATATTTTTTATTGTATCATACTCCTAAAGGTATCCTCTTTGACATATGGAAATTCTTAATGGATAATCTGAAGGTAAAATCCTGAAATACGGGAAATTCGAAATGGCCACCATCCATCCTATTGACAATAATTATTTCATATTTGGAAGGGTTACGATCAGAGATGAGTAGTATTTCTGTTACTTGTATTTGAAATACACAATCTGGGTAGAATAAGACCAGATCTGGGTAGAATCAGACTGGATATCTGGATAGAAAAATATCAGATATGGGTAGAATTGGACCAGATCTGGGTAGAATATAGGACCAGATCTTAGTAGAATAGGATCGGAGAGTGGCTTTTACTGTGAAGCAGTAACTGGAAACACAATGTTTATGTCACCGCTGCTCTTTTTGACAAAGTAGCCGCTTGACAAGCGTTTACTTTAGTATCAAACCACGGATATCGCCGAAGCAACCAGTACTGAAATCTTAAAGGGTTACAACTTTAAGTCTGGGACAATGTTTAATAAATGTCTTGGACCCCAAATTATGTTAAAAAAAACTCTTTAATAATTCAATAATGTATTTCTATAATAATTATATAATAATCCTGAGTTTATGAAACGCTCTCTTTACACATAATTCAATAAGTCATCCAACATCACAGAGGCTTCACAAAGAAACTTTACAGCAGTTTAGTTTAAATTCTTTGTGGGTGATAACGTTCACAGTTAAACACCGAAAACTCAGTCAAAAACAAAAATCAAGGGAGGTTCCTAACATATCCACAAGCAACACTGCTAAACAACATAAATAAATACTTTGGTCACAGAAGGAGATTAAACAGTTGCTGGTTCTTTGTTGGTCGATACGTCGTCGTTGGGCAGCAGGTTGGCCAACTGCTGGCTCCTCAGTGTAGCTCTCTCCTTCACTCTGAACACACAAAATTACAAGATGTACATTAAGTACAAACTTATATCTAATACAGAGCTGCAACAATTAATTGATCAACAGAAAATTGATTGGCAGCAATTTTCAGTTATTTTTAAGAAAAATGGAAAACGTGATTATTGTTTTTGTCATAAATAACAGTAAACTGAATATATTTGGGTTCTTGGCTGTTTGTCACACAAAACAAGAAATTTGAAGATGTCATCATATTGTAAACAAAATGAATAATCAAGTAAATAATCTGCAGATTAATCGATTATGAAAATAATCCATAGTTGCAGCCCTGATCAAATATACATCATTGAGAAAAACATGACAGCATCGTCAGCATAGTATGTGAGAAACTGCATCCAAAATACGTATATAAACATGTAAATATACATGTACTAGATACAAACAGTGGTGGAAGAAGTACTCGGATCTTTTACTTAAGTAGACGTAGCAATACCGCAGTGTAAAAATACTCTGTTACAAGTAAAAGTCCTGCTTTTGAAACCTTACTAGGGTAAAAGTACATGTATCGGCATCAAAATACACTTAAAGTACCAAAAGTACTCATTATGCAGAATGGCCCAGTTCAAAATAATATATTATATCACTGATGCATTAATATGTCAGCATCACAAACACTCACTAGATACAACTACATGTGTCTAATAAAGGACTTCATTATTTATTTTCTTGCTTTATGGATTCAGCAGTGGATACTCACCTTTCTGGGAACTCGATGTCATCGATGGTGTCGGGCAGCGCCACACCTCTGGTCTCAGGAAGCAACAGCACCAAACCACCGGCAACGAAAGCCAGAGACCCTGCACAACACATGAGCGCTTAGAAACAGTGTCGCCATTACATAGTTTGTCCACCAGAGGTCACTGACAAATTAAAGGTTGCGTCCTAAATTCCATACTAACATGCTATTTAGTACGCTAAAACAGTATGTGAGATTTTTTAACATGTCCAAAACCAATAGTACGTGAATGACATACTATTTCCGGTGAAATATTACAGTATGCAATGCTGGACACTACGGTAGCATAAATATCCCACAATGCAATGTGGTAGTGACGACAACGTTCATAACATACGTTGAAGGACAGCTCTTTGGTAGGCGTAATGCATTTTTAAAATAAGTTCAGACTTTATCATTCTCACAAATCATCGTTTGGTCACATGAGGTTGGCACGGGTTACCACGGTTACGTGTCTCCAACCAGGAAAGTGGCTCCAAGGAAACAATGACGTCATAAAACATCTATTTTTCCCCTCAGGTTGGATATCTAACAAATGTTCTCACTCCATAATTAAATGAAACCTACCAAAGATGATGAGTGGCAGCTCCAGCCAGATGACGGCCAGTCTGTAGAGCAGGAAGGGAGCAATGATGCCTCCAACATCACACAGAGTGGAACAAACGGACACGCCCAGGTTCCTACAGACAAAACAACAACCAACAATCATTTACTAAACACTGTGTCCGGTAGCTCTTCTGACATTCAAGAGAAGCATTTTTCATTTTATTGTTAAGTTGAACAAGCTAAAAGTTGCTTGTTGGCTGCTCCATGAGGCCGTAGGCTTAAAGCTCATTCCACACAAGAAAACAAAAGTCCTGGATGGTTGAAAAAATTCAAGCTTTTATATTCAAGTGAAGCAAAACATTTAAAGTTTGGCCTGAGGGTGTCACCAGTGGAGAGGGCGTACTGTTACCTAAATTACAAGAGTCAATCATTTGTTCATTGGCCATTTTAGGACATCTTTCTCAGCTCTTTTTCAGCTTTGTCAGCTCTACAATGCCACACTTTTCTCAACTTGCAGGCTGAGCTGTATTTTGCAAATTGCCAGTGCATCCCTTCCAAACAAACGACTGAGAGCGTGTACAGTTTGTACATTTTACCTGACAAATGTCGGGTAGAGCTCGGTGTTAACAAACACCACCATCTCAAAGGCCATGGTGATCCCCAGCCGACCGATGCAGGCCACCACCGTCTTAAACCAGAACATACCTGCAAGGACAGAGAGGAAATGTTCAAAGAAAAGGTTTTAGAGAATTAGGAAATCTGAAATGGCTTCTGACTTACTTTCAGGGATGCAGGCGGTGATGAAGCAGGCGGCTCCAGCTACGATGTTAGCGGAGGCGAAGGGAATGCGTCTGCCGATACGTTCGATGGTGAAGAGGATGAGGAAGGCTGCAGGGAACTCCAACAGGCCAGAGACGAGGAAGTCGATGTAGACGTTTCCTCCCAGAATGCCCAGCCTCATGATCAAACCCTGGTAGACCACAGCACTGGTGAACCTGGAGGAGATGGAGGGAGAATCGTACGTTTGCTCCAAAGATGGATCATTATATGAAAAGAAACTGTTATTACAGAGCTTTATTCCAAGATGAGATAACCACCATCCTTAAAATTGTTCTTACTGTTATAACAGCAGCAATGCAGCTTATAAAAGTGTCTAGATGTGTTCTAACTATGAAAAAACAAACATACTCACCAGTTGAAGCTGAGGATTAAAGTGTGTTTTCTCATTTTTGGAGTTCTGATCAGGTCCATGAAGGAGGCCGTGCGGGTGTCTGCATTATCATCTGCCAGAGTCTGCAGGATCAAACATCCATTATGAGTTAATCTGCTAATATGAAAGTTCAACTGTTTGTAAAATTTACATTTAAAATACTTCACAATTCATTTAAAAAATTCAGATATTTTAAATTTCTTTCTGATATTTTACAAATAATTTTCAGATATTTTATTGATTTTCTTTCTGATAATTAATTAATATTTTCTGGATATTTTACATTTTTTTCTGATATTTTACTAATAATTTTCTGATATTTTACACTTTTTTCAGCTATTTTACTAATATTTTTCAGATATTTTACTGATTTTTTCAGATATTCTTTACTGTTTTTGTTAAATATATACGTATACATATATATATATATATATATACTGTTTATACACACACAGGGGAATTGAAGTGTGAAAACATAGGCATAGTATATGTATAGTATACTTAGTGTAGTATAACTAAAAACTAGAACACTGTATACATAATGAGCATCTAAATGAAGCCCACACTTTATTTGAACAGATGCATGCATTTAGTCTCTTTATAACTGCTGTAGTGAACTGGGCACCTGTCTGATCTGATGTCTTATTGTGTGTTTTGTCTTACCTCGATGTTCTTGGACAACGTCATCTTGTTCTCTTTGGCCATGGCTTTAGTGATCTCCACAGCTTTTTCCTTTTTGTTTTGAGAGAGAAGCCATCTTGGAGATTCTGGGATAAACCTGCAAAGACGAACACTTTCATGAAGCAATGACAACAAATTTGATCTTGTGTCGGCATAAACATACTTTAATCAAGAGGGATTTAAAGAATTTGAGTTCATCAATAATTCAATTATTGCTATGTTTGTTTTTGCTTTTCAAAATCTTCACAAAAAGGAGTTCAAGACTTCACTTCCTGTGTAAATCACAAAATAAAAGCATAGCAGGTGTTTCTCACCAGTAGTAGGACAGGAAGATGATGTAGGGGACGGTGATGACGACCTGCAGCCAACGCCAGTCGGTGATGTAGTAGGCGAGCAAAGGGAGGATGAGGATGCCGACACTGAAGAACATCTGGTAAAGGACTCCCACTGTGCGTCTGTACTCCACCCCCACGATCTCTGTGACTGAGAGGGAAGAACAAAGATTTCACATATCAAATAACACTCAAAATGTGTTTGTTTCTTGAACTTTGTTGGGACTGTAAATCCCCAGCTGTAAGGTTAAATGTTGCTCTTACTCAGCACGTATCCGGCCACCCAGCCTCCTTTCACCCCAAACCCGTAGAGCGTTCTGAAAACCAGTAAAGACACGTAGTTTGGAGCCACGGCCACCAGGATTCCTGCGATCCCATTTAACAGGTTGGACATCAGGAAGCTCATTTTCCTGCCAAATCTGAAGGCAGAGACACAAACAGAGGACAGAATTAATGCTTCAGGTATCAGTTTAAAATGATATAAATCTTGCAGCAGCAGTGTTTCAGTGGTATCATAAACACATGAGGAAAATAAATGCAGCATCTCCGGTCTTTCTCATTTACCACATTAAAATGAAATGTGGGAGACGAACACAGAAGTGCTTCAATGCATCTGACTAACTCGGTCGTCACACCTGCCAACAAGAAACCAGATCAAAACGAATCATAGTCTTACATGTCGGCCAGGTAGCCAATGGCGATGCTCCCAACCAGGAAGCCCACGTTGAGAGTGGCCTGGAACATATCCACCAACCATGCATCTGAGCACACCAGGTCAAACTGGGACAACACACAAACAACCAGGGTCAATCATAACACGAGAGTGGCATCAATCTTCTCGTCTAACTCTCGGAAATGAAGCACATGAGCCTATTTTCTAACTATTCCTTTAAAGGAACAAAAACTGCACACATTTTTTACTGGGATTACCTCGTTTTTTGGCCATAATTGCCAAAAATATATGAATTATATTACACAGCTTTGTCGAATACTTGATTCTGATCACAGCATTCTACCATCTGTTATTTCTTTATAGCCGTTGCTATGGCTGCAGTTCTGATCTCGGACTCTGGCAGTCCATTTTTGTGTCAAATTATTGATTTCGTAAGTAGCCGTGTAATAAGCGGGATAATGCACAGCTAGCGGCTCATTGTTGTAAAATAAACCCCTACGGGGCGATGCAAAACCGGGGTCTATTTCACAACAATGACCGGCTCGCTGTACATTATCCCTTACAAACTGCATTGTATTGTTGACTTCATAGGTTTCAATAGCCCCCAAAATTGTTTAGATTGTATATTATTTGCTTACTTACCTCAGTAACGAAGGACTGTCTGCCCGCATAGTCGTACTCCCAGCCATTTTTGCAGGCAGTTGTGGGCGTTTTGCTGAGGTCCAGTTCCTGTGTATCGCAGGTGAGTTCTGTGGTGTTCCAGTCCACGTCGTACTGCTCACAGGTGTTCTGCTGCAGCACTCCAGAGTTGTTGACCAGAGGCACCGTCAGCCTGCGACTGTTCGCCAGGCTCCAGCCGCACGCTTGCCTCTTGTCCACCACCGCAGGGTCCCGACACCAGTGATCTGGAGTGAAACCCTGGAAGACGATACCGACGTACACACCAGCCCAGGGCATGGACACCATGCACAGCAGGGCGAAGATGCGCTTTTGACTTCGGCCAAACTTCCCAGTTTCTTCCAAGATGTCGTCAAAAGTGGTCATGGCTGCAAAAGGTGTTTTTGTATCTCTAAAAACTAATTTCAATCACAGTGTCTACAGCCTCCGTCTGCAGAGTGAGCACTGAAATGTCTGTCCTTTGGGTTTTTAACAGGACAGGCAGGAGCAAAGGTCCACAGAAAGACGTTGTTGCTGTATGGGGTAACGCAGTGGAGCATTATCACGTTTACTATCACTTTTTCAGACGTCAGACTGCATGCGTCTCTTAAACGGACTGTCCAGGTGTTTATTAACATAAATGCACCATGGGCCTGCTTGTGCAGCCCGTCGCTGCATGCGTGCACACAGTCAGTAATACTGTTAATCAGTCAACATTTACATGTAGCCTCTGGGAGTCGGTTAAACATGAAGATCTGAGATCTGGCTAGTAATCTTTGCAGGTGGGGAGCTGGTAAAAGGATCATGTCCATGTCACCAAGTCAAGTATTAAGTTATTTAACACATCAAGATGAGTGCAAGTCAAATCTCAAGACCTCCCGAATGTTTCCAGACTTGTGCAGGACAAGTTAAGAGTCCTTCAAAACAAGTGCAAGTCTAAAGTTCTTTGAGACATGTCCAATTCAAGTGTGGTATCCTTTGAAACAGGTAAAAGTCAAGTCTCATGCCATTCAAACAAGTCCAAGTCAAGCCATTAGGACCAGTCCTAAGTCCTCCCAGATGAGTTCAAGACAAGGCACGAGTCCTTCGAAACAAGTGCAGGTCTAAAGTTCTTGGAGATGAGTCCAATTCAAGTCTGGCGTCCATCAAAACAGGTAAAAGTCAAGTCTCAAGGCGTGGGCACACTACCCGCATCAGGAGCGCGTGGCGTCAGCGTTGCGTGGTGGCTACGTGATGCAGGAGTCTGGTGTTCACACTAGACGCTTGTTGGCTGCGTATCGGCTGCCTGTCAGCTGGGTTTCTGCTGCTGCTGTTAGCCGTTTCTTTCTGCATAGAGTTTGCCTTTTAATGGCCATTTAACTTCATGATAAATATAATTTATATTTATTTTAGACAGAGAAAGGTTCAGAAACGTGTGGTAATTAGTAAATAATAGTAATAATACACAATTAAAACTCCGTACTGTATTCATTTATGATGCTTTCCAAGTCACTGCTTGTTCCACATCACTGTCCGGCACATATTTCAGAATAAAAGCCTTGTGTTAACAAATTAAGTAATTCTGTGCAAAGAAAACCCACTTTAGGGCTTTTATTTCGAAATGAAAGCAGGAAGTGTTGATTTAAACCCCAAACGTTATCAATTCTTGGAGCTCTCAAAGTGACTGCGTGTTCCACAGCACTGACTGCTCATATTTCAGAATAAAAGCCTTGTGTTAACAAATTAAGGGATTCTGTCTATAGAAAAAACGCCTGAGGGCTTTTATTTTGAAATGAAAGCAGGAAGTGTTGATTTAAGACAAGTTAACTTTCAACTTTCAAATCAACTTATAATTATAATACAATGTCCAAATTTCAAGTCCTCCCAGATGAGTCCAAGACAGGCCACGAGTCCTTCGTGACATGTCCAGGTCTCAAGTTCATCGAGACGAGACGAGTCCAGGTCAAGTCTGGGGTCCTTCCAAACAGGTGAAGTTCGAGAACTCCAGGTCAATTCTTAATTCGAAACAGGTAAAAGTCAACTCTCAAGTCATTCAAAGAAGTCCTAGTCAAGTCTTAAGTCCAGCGAGATGAGTGCAAGTCAAATCTCAAGTCCTCCCAGATGTTCCCAGACTTCCCAGAAGTCAAGAGTCCTTCGAAACAAGTCTCAAGTTCTTTGAGACGAGTACAAATGAAGTCCAAGTCTAGTCTCAAGTAATTCCTGACAAGTCAAAGTCAAGTCACTCCACTAAAATCTAAATCAAGTCTCAAGTCTTTCCAGATAAGTCAAAGACAATTTGAAAAAGAGAATGCGATCAAACCACAGCAGTGATAAACAGCGGATCTTATTTCTTCAAATAATGCAATATTTTTTACATCAACGTTTTTTTTAAATAGGAAAACAGGCAAAGAGCTGAAAAACATATCAGACAACATAACTTACACCAACTAAAACATAATAATGATCTCCCATAGTACCGAATCATCACAGAAAACTTCTTGTGCTTCTTTTAAGTCAATATATTCTCCAAACTTCTGAATTTAACTTTCACATAACCCAAAGCAGCTCTCTGCTCGAGCGTAGACAAACAAAGCACAAGAATGTCCATTCATATCTTCGTAGGAACGAGAAGGTTCAGTGCAGTACCCATGCAGATGAGCCACGCTAACTTTGGTTGTTAAATACAGCAGAAACAGACTTTATGCAACGATGGAAAAAAAAAAAAAAGGACTTCCTCGGGAGAGATGAGTTGATTATAAAAGTGTCAAACACAGGTAGACGTGGTTCAAACTTCCTTCTAACAGGGTCAGGAAGTTTAAAGCGTCCAGAGCAAAAGCTGAGGTCAACATGCTGAGAATGTTTAAACTTAAATTTCAGAATAGTCGGTGAAGTCTGCCAACAGGCTTGATTTAATTTAAACTCTTGCTGGATTTAATAATAAATATGGATTATTGGCATTTCATTTGTAATTTAATTGTTCTTTGGAAACCTGCCCCGTGTACTTTGAACCATCACCTCGTTGTTTAAGCTCTCAAAGGGGGATTTCACTTTGAGTAACACTCTTTGTAATTTCAGATATTCTACAAAGACCTTTGCAAATTAACAGATGACATGAGAAGTGAGATTTTAGAGCAAGATGTGAAGCTTCAGTTCTTTCTGGAGTCTGACAATTTTACTCAAAAACTGCTTCCATTTGAGTTTGTGATCTCAGAGATAATAACACAGGATAACAAGTTACTGAACACCCACAGCAAAGGGACAGGAACACGATCATGTTCTCTATTTGTTAATCATTATGGCACATCCCAAACTCATCCATATAAAATACTGCTGTTTCCAATTTCAAGATTTTTTTTATTTTTTAATCCTTTTGTCATTTTTTGTCTGTGTTTTGGTGGCGTCCTACAAAAACTTCTTAACAAATTTTGCATACAAAGCTTTAGAAATACCCTGAATGGTTATTGATTGATAAGAGATTTTAGCATCACACGTTTAGTTAATATCTTTCTGTGGATTGAATACTGAGAAAAGTGAATTTACTGTCATTCCCCCTTCGTACTGTACACAATGTAATCAATGTACATAATGTAATACATGTCTTGAGTCTGTGTGAGTACACTGTGTTTGTGATTGCAAATCAATACAAAATCTATCAATTAATCATTAGATGCGAACCCAAGGTCGCACATTCATCGAAATTTGGAGTGATTTAATCAAGTCAAGTAGACTTCTCGGTTGACAACTTGCTGATGAAATGACAAATCTGCTGTGAGAAGCGGTTAAAAGCTGCTGATAAAGAGCTTTTAAGTGGACCTTGTATTAAGATATTTTTTGTTGAATCACTAAGAAAACATTAAGGCTGAAACTTTTAGTCAATTAATCAGTTAGTTGATCAACAGAAAATGTAATTTAAAGTTATTTATCAAACATTCTGTGTTGTCAGCTTCCACAACGTGAGGATTGGTTGGTTTTTCTCTACATCTTTGGGTTTTGGACTGATGTTCATGACAAAAGACGTCACCTTGGACTCAGAGATCTTGTGATGGGTACCTTTCACTATTTTCTGACATTTAATAATCAATAATGAAAATAATTGTTAGTTGCAGCCTTATAAAACACTAAATATGTTCCTAACTGGTACGCACACTAGAGAAGAAGAATCGCCGCAAAGAGCAGAGTCAAGTCCAACATGTTTAGTTAAAGTCACAGGAACTACAGTTTGATTTGTTTTGACTTAAAAGCGGGAGAATGACGTGTTACCAGAACTACATTAGTGTAAAAGTTCAGCTATTTGTGAGCTTGTAAATTCACTGCGTCCTAATTGTGTAAATCAAAAACACACCCAACTTCACAACAACTTGTTTGGCTGGCACCAAAGAAAAGAATCGGCAAATGGGACGGAACGCAAACACTCTGTGTTTATACTGTTTACTCATATCACTCAACACTGCAGTCAGTTTGATTTACTTTACCGGCCCTGGATCTCCCATCATTACTGATATAGTTTGTGAAAACACTAGTTTGATTATTAAGCAGAAAATGTGTTAAGTGTAAGTCAACTGAATGCATTCTTGATACTTTAACGCTTCACGTCTTTCTTCACATGCATTTGGCTAAAAAGGGATGATTTCGGCACTACAAAAACTTGGCTTTATCGAGTTAACATCTCGCTTTTGCTGCAGCAACATCTACAATCACAGACCTGAATACCAAAACTGAGCTTTTAATGTACGAGAGCGTGCAAGCGGAGGAAAAAAAAAACCCAACTTCAATACATTAGTGCCAGCGGTGGCGGTAGAAATATGGCTTTGGCGGGAGAAGGAGAGGAGAGGGGGAGGGACTTCAAAAACCAACACAACCTAAACTAACATCTCATGTCTCACTTTCAACCTCCGTCCTCGTCGACCATCCATTCACACTTAAGGCCATCTCTATTTATCGCACAGAACAGAGATTTGTACAGATAATCAGCTCAGACAACAATTTAAATAATCATAAAAACAAATGTGTGAGCAATTCACCGGTGAAGACAACAAACAAACAAACAAACAAACAAACAAAACGTCCATATTATAGAACATTATCCTCTATGTACAAAGTCTCTGATCAAAACAAGACAAAATCAATCTGTCGCCGGACATGATTCATCGATGAAAATGCAAAGTAAGTTCATCATCAGGAAGGCATCGCGCTTTCTTTTCGTGGGGAAAGAAAGAGAAAAACATCTGCTATTATAGCAACTGTAAACAGCAAGAAAAGACAAACGGGTGTCTTCATTCCCTTTAGAAACAACACAAGCCGACACCTTCACTGCCCACGTCCGCTTTCTCTTTGATAGCCGTTGTTTTTCCCCCAAAATCTGCTTAATTGTTTCACTATTGAGCTACTTAACTGTACATCTCACCACAGTTATCAAATACAGACCCTGGACATTAAAAATCAACCTTTTCTTTTCATTGTCTGCAATGAGACATGTAGACAGGATTATTCTCAAATGCTACAATAAAGTGCTAAAGCAAATGGCACAACTTCAATTTCAAATAACTCCAGAAGAAAAGAAAAATATCATTTAATTCACATATTTTCACTGACATGCCTCATTGCAGAGTCAGCATGTTAAGATTAGATGCTCTTTGTGTCTCTGGGGTTGATTTTTTTAGAGTCTATATTAGATAAATGTGGCAAAACGGAAGTAACTATAGTGAAGCAACTTCTTATTTCATTTCAGAATTATGAGAGAATACGGTGCAGGTCAAAAACAGCCTGCAGAACACTTTAAATAATCAGCTATCAATAAATAGGAAACAATATGCTAACAGTCTGTAGACAGTGGACTGGATAGAGTCTGAGGCTGAGTAAAGGTGCAGTCCAACAAAAAAGAAAAAATCCCAAAAGAGAGGAAAGGTTTTCAATATGTTGTTGGTATTTCACTGTTGTTGTTGCTGTTATGGAGACATTCACTGAGAGAGAAGAGTTCAGATTGGTTGTGGCAGAGGGCGTGGGATGGAGGAAGTGACATCACACCCTGAGGAGGTCCTCGTCACTGTCATCCTCGTCCCGCTTCCTATTGGATGTCGTGTTGTTACCGTGATTAAGGCCCGAGGAGCGAGGTTTGCTGCTCTTCCTCTTCCTGTCCGACTCGTCCAGGAGGCCGACCAGGTCCTCGTCGCTCTCCTCCTGAAATTAAAAAACGTCTGTTAGACACCTTAAGTTAGAAACACCTGGACAGATGTTGGGGCGACACTCACCTGAAGGAAGGGGCTGCGATGGGCCGCGGAGTGCCTGGGGAGACCGGAGGATTTGACCACTCGCACCCCCGGGACGCTCAGCACCTCGTCCTCACTGTCGTCGTCGTCCTGATCGTCCAGCGAGAACGAGCGAAGGCCGTCCGTGTTCACCGGCTTGGTCGTGATGTGGCCGTTGCCGTGGTTACTCTTTCCTCGGTGGGAGGACGAGGAAGAGGACGTGGGAGGGCCCTCGAGCTCCTCCATCAGCCACTCCATCTCCTCTTCACCCCCTTCTTCGTCCATGTTGACCTGAGGATTTAAAGTCATCTTCAATCAAAATGTATGAAAGCTGCCCCTTTGGCAGCTTGGCCCAGACAAAACCAGTACAGACAGTGATAGTCACGTGAAAGCTGTCGTCACGTGAAAGCTGTCGTCACGCAAGCGTAACGCCGATGTGGCGTTTGCGGTCTAGACACAAGGTAAGAATCAAGTGACCTCAAAGACTCTTGTTGGGTATAAAATTGTCCTTTAAAAATACGTTGGCTATGTAGTTGCTGGTGTGATTTTGAAGGTAGCCGCAGAGGAAGGGATTGGTGTTGTGTTGTATCAAATTTAGAGAGGCAGGTTATTACGTAATTAAAAGGTTTGCGGTTGCAAATGATGAATGAAGGCCTTCTTCTGCACGTTGCTGACAACATGAACTGAACAGCCGCCTTACATAGACTGCGTATGATTGGATGTAATGATACAGAGTCAGGTAAGGCAAGAGGAAGAGGAGACATTTTTAGATGCAGCATCCTTCAAAAGCAAAAATTCCAAGTAGTTGGCTGGAAAAGTGCATTCACAGTGTGTGAAAAAGTTCTGAATTGAGTCATTAGATCAACCTACCTTGGAATATTTATAAGAGACTTGGTTTCCTCTCCTGCAGCAGCCAGCAACCTTCTGGATCACCAGCTCTCTGTTGACGACAAGACAAAACAGGCATTCGTGAAAATTCAACAACGTTCTTTAAATCTTTAAGCTTCTCTGCGTTTGTTGCTCTCGGTCTTCACCTCCTCTCTCTCTTGTGGAGCAGAAGCCCCAGCAGACAGACCGACAGCCCCACCAGCAGGACGCTCAGCATCACCCCCAACGCCTGGCTCCGCCTGGAGAGAGCTGGAGCCTCGCCGTCGTCTTCGTCATACGTGCGTGCGTCAACAGTTCTGCAAAGAAATCAAGAGAGGAAGACTTACACATGTTTCTTAAATTTAGAGTAAAAGCTGTGTCTCAGTGTGAAAGCTTTTACTCACGTGAGACCACACACGGCGTTCGTGTGCCACACGAACAGATACTGGCATTCATCCGTCTCCAGCATGAACTCGGGGATGCCTTCGCCTGCCGCGGGGTTACAGTGGAACATGATGGTGGACGACACCATTTTGGTCTTCTCCCGTCCACACGTCGACTCAGAGGACACCATCACATCCAGGTTTCCTCCTGAAGGGAAAGCAGAGACGTTGAGATGTTCATGTATTTGCTAGTATCAAGAGATTTTCAAACTGTTAGTAATTTAAAACATCACTTTTAAGACAACAATGAGCTTGTTGTAAGACTCGGCTCAGTACAGTGTAGCTATACTAATAAAGTTGACATTAGCACATTAAAATACTAGACTAAGCCTGCAATGAATGTGATTTGTTTTACATTCAAAGCTTCAAAACATTAAAGACGAGGAGATAAGCAGTAGAATGATTTTTCACACCACCAATCTCTGATTTCCCTCAGCATTAAATCACCTTTAATGTAGTACTTGGCCTTGCTGGAGGAGCCAATCCTGCGTTTGTATTTCCCGTTGAGTTTGTCCTGGCAGATGTTGGCGCCAAGACAGGTGGGCATGGAGTTGTTGGTGATGCCGGACAACTGGATGTAGTAGATGTAGCGGTCGCCGTTGGGACGAATGTCTCCAGACGCCTGATGTTGGCTGAGAGGAGGAGGGTAAAACAAGAGTAAACACACACAACACAGGTAGAAAATACAACGGAGAAGTTCTCTAGACAATCTCATTTATGCAACATGGAGAGATATTTGGCACAGGATTAAAACACAGGTGGAGTGTGTGCTTGTGTTACCTGAAGTAGAGCGCTCCCAGACTGAGGCTGGCTCCGGTGTCGGGAACCTGTATCGTCCCGTTCACCATCACCACCTCACGCTGCTTCACCGCACACGCCGACCGAGTCTCCCAGCCAATCAGAAACTCACATGAAGTCTCGTTAAAACTGTGCACACAGAAACAAGATGCTCTTAGCATGGTGCCAGATTGAATAAATCAGAAAGCAACATTTAAGACTTCAAGGACCAAGCGGAGCTGCATCAGGTGTGTTCAAAACGTAATGTGATGAGTAGGTTATTAACTACTATTGCCCGTGCATTAAGGTGCCATTGATTGTGCCCACGGTGGTATGATGATGTATGTGAACTTGTTAGATTTTTTCTAATGTCAGAGACTTAATCCTGGAAGAAGGTGGCAAATTCATGACATTTGGTTCACGAGAGAAGCTCGCAGGAATTGATCTTGTTGGATTTAGCAGTTTGTCAGTAATCAAAGCAAGCTATATTGTGTTAAGTAAAATACATATCTTTTAAAAAATATTAATTTCATAGAAACTACTTTTGTATCAATCGAAACATGGGGATACCGATCAAGAAAAACTGAAGAGCATTTATACTGATTGCAGATAATCTGACTTTCTCATGAAGATTGTTGCTGAGAAATGTTTCACAATGTGCCTCAAATGATGCTTTAACCAAAGAAAGTTTAACTTTAAAGACAAACACTCTGTTCTGTCATTAACTGGTAGTTAGAAATCCCGAACTAAAGAGTAAATGAGTTGTAGAAAGTGGTTTATTGTCTATTGCAGCATCACGTATAGTGGTTAAGACATCACAAGGATAGGTGCGAATGACCTGTACGGTCCTTCTTTACTATGGATTATTACTCTATTTAATAAAATAACATCTCAAAACAGCTGATTTCATTGGGGTTTGTGTGTTACCTGACGAGTGCCGGGTGTCCGACGGTGGAGCCACAGCTCAGCTGGATCACAGTCTTGACCTCCACGCCGTTACTACAGACGTCTTTTCCCGCTGAGTAACTGACAGAGATCTTCCCACCTGCAGCAGTAGAGAAGTAGAGACTGTGAACATGAACTTTTCTCATGCACAGAATCAAAACACAGCTGTGAGAGTCACAAGTCACTCTGTTTGACTCAAAGCCTGCACTTTTTGTTAAATTCTCCTGGCAACAAAACGGTAAAATATATATAAAAGGTAACCCTAGGATATTAGAAACTTCAAGCAGACATCATTAGTGTCCTCAAAAAGTCCAACATCAGGCACCCTAAACACGTATGTGATGAGAATACTCACCAGTGTAGCTCATTCTCTGGGTATAAACTCGGCCCAGGGTCTGAGTCACTCCCGCTGCCGAGTGCCGGCACACGGTTGCTCCTTCTGGACAACCTGGCAACCCACCGTGGATACCCTGACACAGGTTGACGTAGTACCTGAGGACACAAAAACAGGAACGAGTTGAATAAAGTCATAGACTAGATTAGTCTCATAGACTTTTATAAAATCAGACTTCTTTTTGCAACCAGAGGAGTCGCCCCCTGCTGGCTGTTAGAGAGAATGCAAGTTTAAGGCACTGATAATTAAACTATGCATTAAAAGGAGTTGAGTAGAGCCAGACTTACGAATCTCCTTGGTGGCTAAACTTCCAGGGCTCAGTGAGGGAGGACAGAGTTCGGAGGTCGAAGGTCTGATGCTGGCTGACCAGCTTACACTCCATCTTCATCGGTGGACAAACGGCGCTGGTGCGCCACTGAAAAGTGGCCGAACAACCCGCCGTCTCTGAGAGCAGCTGTGGAGAACCGCGGTCTGCAGACTGGTCGCAGGTAAACAGGATGGAGGACTGACGCTTACCAGAGACTGGAGGAGAGAGAGAAGAGGCAGCATGGTTTTCAGAAAGGAGAGAAGTTATGCATAGATATAACCTCGCACATTTTATTTTATTATTTCCTTTTTTTCCCTTTTCTTACCGCATTGGTGTTTTTTGTGTGATTAAAAATCGTTTATCATACCATTGAACTTATGTTTTGATATGTCATATTTGTAAATGTATATAGGTCAGGGTTAGCTGTGGAATGGGGTTTTGTTAAAATGCATCAAACTACATTGTATAAGACTAATACAAACTAATAAAAAAGGTAATAAAATATAACACAAGAAAGCATTTTGGAAGGTTTAAACAAATGGGAAAAAGCCCAAGTTTAAGTGTCATAAATGCACACAGGTGCTCTGAAACAGTGAGAGAGATTAGTCATTTTATGTTAATAAACTGTGGACATTTTTCAACTTTGCTCATTGCTTTGTTATCACTCTACTTTCCTGTCTGCCTGCTCTATATCCCACGACTTCAATCTATGCTTGAGTCCTAAACTTCCATAGTAATAGTTGGAGTTACAATGGAGTTCACAGAGATGGTTTTAGCTTCCTCTCTCCCGTCAAAAAGCTGTCACCTTCATTGCAGAATCCCCACTTCTTGTCCGTGTCATAGTTGGCGGTGGTGGAACACCACTTCCTGCCGTCTGTCCTGGCTTCTTTGGTGCAATCTGTGTACGACTTGTTCAGGAGAGTGAAGGGGAACACACACACCTCACCCTCATTTGTCACTGGAACACACAAACAAACACATTTAATCAATTGCTTTCCAAAAACTATGATTATGATCTAAAGAAGATGCGTATATCAGACTTACCTGGTGAGCAGGGATCTCCTCCGCCATACTGCATCAGAACGGCCTCCTCTTCATGTTTGAAGTCCATCGTCATGGCCTTGCTGATGCCAAATGATGAGGCCAACATGTCTGAACCAGAACCAGACACCCGGCACACTGCGCTGTTCTTACAGGCCGGCTCCGCCACTGAGCCGCAGACGTTGATGTGGTAGATGCTGGAGCCCACTGGTACCTAACACACAGAGACTTAACTTCACTACAATATTTAAAAGGGACAGTACGTAGGATTTGGTGACATCTAGTGGTTCAGTTGCAGATTGCAACCAACTGAATACCCCTCCGCTCACTCTTCCCTTTCCGAGACTACCATACCGACTAAACTGTTGTACCGCCAGCCGCTGCCTGACTTCCGTTGCTCTTATAGTAGTGTTATCATGGAAACGGCAATACCACGGTTTTGCACTCTACGGATCACGTTACCGCAGTTTGAGTAAATCGAGTCTCAAGACCACTTTTTGGAGATTTCGTCTCAGATTCGATTGCATTTTTACTCGGTCTTGTCTCGGTTTCAGACGAAATGGCTGTTCAGCTTAAACAAATCAGTGCACGAGAAGAGAAATGGATGTGAGGAAAGCAAACCAACGAGTAAAGTCGAGGAAAAAAACAGAAGGCTCTTCTAAATTTTCATCTTCATCTCATCTGATCACTCCAATAAGCGGATGTTTTCACAGCGACATGGCTAAGTGCTGATTGATGTTTCATGTACGTAGTGTATCATAACAACTGCTTGTATATCCGCCGTCCTCGGTCTTCCGGTTCCCCTTTCTGAATGACAAATACAGACTACCGCAACAATTTAATATTGTCTGACCCACCTTTACCTCGTGAAATATAAAACAAACTACAGGAAAATAGATTTGCCAAGATGAAGGGACTATTCATGTGCACCTATTGTCAAACGTGATCTCGGTGGACAGACAACAAGCTCACCTGGACTTCACCAGAGAGGGTCGACAGGTCAAAGGTGAACTGCAGTTGGGAGTCTGTGAGCTGGCAGCCGCTGGCGTTGGTGTGGGTGGCGTCCGAACAGACTAAAGGTGTCGCCCACTCAAACAAATAAACACATCCCTGCAGCTTCAGCATTTGTGGAGAGCCCTGGGTAAAGATATAAAAGGTCAAAGCTTTGTTAAAAAAATGTAAAACATCCTCAGAGAAGTAAAGTAACATGCATGTTTTAGTATTCTGATCATAAAAGGAGATCACAGTGCTGACTGACCAGCTCCAGGCCTCTCTGGCAGGTAAAGATGATAGTCGAAGTGTAGTTCTTTGCAGGATCGGTGGCGCACTTGGTGGAGCTGCTGTAAGTGATGGACACCTCCCCTGTTGCACTGTTGATCTCAGGACCGCTGGTGGTCCGCCCAATGTCCTTTAAGAGACAGAAAGAGAGTTAAAGAAAGAAAAGGGTGGAGGCAAAATTATTGAAAGAGACACAGGAAGAAAAATAAAGACAGGGCAATGTACAGACTCTATTGCCACACAATCTAGAAACCTGAACTCAAATTAGAGTTAGACGTACTTGTTAATATTAGTCACTCTCGTAATGATTTCCCCCCCCAAACTGTAACGGATGCAAGACTGAGATTTGAAACTAAAATTATGTAGCCGTTTCCTTTAAGTTTGAATGCTTTACTTTGTTATCAAAATGTAAAACACATCAGGTAAGAAAAGCACTTTGGTGGACAAACTGTTGACCAAATGTCATGAAATGAGCAGGTTGCAAATTGCCTCGCTGTGGGACTAATAAAGGATTATCTCATTTTATCTTAGCTTCAGCTTACACTTAGAAAATCTCTATGCTATGTTGTACTGTCTACGTTTAATACTTTTTTGTTAGGAGCCATTTTTTTTGTTGTCTGTTTTTATCATTTAGCTTAAATTGTTTGAAAAACCAAAGTAAACTAAAATTTATACTTACTAAATATTTTTCTGGCATACTAAATAGTATGGATAGTATATTATTTTCTTGTATATTTCTTAGTTTTTTTTGTAAATGAACCACTTTCAAATTGAAAATTCTGTTTTTTGTTTTTCTCTGAATATTACCCCCTCCCTTTTTACATACAAATGCTCTAATATGCTGTCGTACAAATGTGCATTTTCCCGAAGTGTTAAAAATTAATTTGGTTAGGATCTTGTAATTAAATTTGAGTTATTTCAAATATTTTTTTTATGCCGTGGCATTAAATGCACATACGTTTCATGTCACAAAATTCCTTTGAGTACAAATTGTAGCATGTGATATGCATTGATAATAAACAGCTGGAACTAATTCCAGTCTTTATAATAGCTGTGAGTCGTCCTGTTGCATCAAGAGGTGCAATCGGACCTTTTTACACGTCGTCAGTCCAAAGTCAATGCTCTGGTTTTCATTATAAAGGCATCGAACCACATGGAAGTGAGGATAAAGTAACTTGTACTTTATCTCCCTTGTATGAAAATGGTGTGAAGGAGAATGTGTGTGTCTCACCACAGGAGGTCCGTTATCAGGATCTATACAGACGGCGGCTCCAGGGGGGCAGATGACCTCGGGGATGGGGTTTAGAGGCAGACAGATGTTGATGTAGAAGTCTGGAGATCCGTCACTTTGGTCCACCGCATCATCTGAAAGGATAGAAACAGGAACATGCAAATAGTAAATATGGACGCACCATAAATGATGCACATGGATGAAAATCGACACTGACATGATGCATATAGGGCTACATTTGATCTCCGTTATTTTGAGATTTGCTTTAGAGCTCCTGACCTGTTGCTGTGTAGTATCCACTGATGTGAATCAGAGGAGTCAGGTCTATAAGAGCAGAGCCGTTCTGGACTGAACACTTTACCTGAAACATTGAATAAAAAAAGGAAACCAAATGAATGTCACAGGTACATCCTTGTAGCGTAACAGCAATAAAGCAGAGGAATTCAACCATTTTTATTCAATATAATGGCTTTCGAATGTTTTCTTTGATTCTTTTCTTCTTTTTATCCTCCGAGTTTTAAGAATTATTCTGGACAAAATGTGTCCGACACAATCCCACACTTCCTACGGCACCCACATAATTCAATGCTACATTCAGCTCTGATTATCCTTGAGAAGCCGATTGTCGTCCGACTGCAGACTACGCACAGCTGAAATTCAATTTGCTCTGTGAAATGGCCAATGCAATGCTAATTTGAGAAGGAATGTTCCATATTTTTCACTTCACTATGTGTAAATAATTCTTTAATATAAAAAGTTGCACGTCTATACGGTACTTTTCTGAATACATTGACCTTTTTGAGGCTGTTATGTAATGATTTTTTAAGTTAAAAAGGAGAATTTGCCACCTTTTATGTGGATGTCCAATCAGTGTTGATGGTAAATGTAGTCAATTGAAGCAATCATTTCCTCAGTACGTGCTATATTTGACTGAGAAAGCTGCATCAGGGAGTCACCAACCTTTTTGAGACTGAGAGCTACCTGAAGGGTGGAGAGTAATATGGAGGGCTGTTCTCATACACCATTTATAGCTACACCTACGAAAAGTAATGCACTGTAATTCGTATATATATCCCACAAAATCAACTTGTAATCCACGTAATCGTGAACCAGGAAGTATAAAGAGCGACAAACGCTGTGTAGGTAGGAGGTCAGGGTGGATAGGTGGGTCAAAAAACACCACACTTTCGCCCAGGAGACCGCTGTTCGTACCCCAACTCAACCCCAAGTCAACTTTGATTTATTTGTCACATAACTTCCATACTTAAGTAACGCCACTTCTAAGTTATCTTAATACAAACCATGATCTTTTTCCTAAACCTAACTAAGCAGTTTCCTGTGAAGACGGAAGTTTATTTTGTACTCATCTGACTTATCACACTGACAAATACACCAAACATTCTTACCGGCTGTTCGCAGGCCAGGTGGGTGTGGAAAGAGAAGAAGTGTGTGCAAGTCTCAGCGGTGGAGGCAATGAGAACCGGCTCCGGAGGGCCCAAAGCCATGTTAGGAGGTCTGTACAAACACAACGTAGATATTCACAACATAGCTAGATATTTCAGTGTTAACATGACGGATACATTACTGGCGTTTTGCAACAAAGATCATCATACATTTTAAAATGTCTGATGGGTGAAAACATATTTCATTATCATCTTTTTTCATACACAAAAATGAAAACAGTAATGAAAAGCAGAAAATCCAACAAGCGGGACGTACCTGCAGATGAAGTGGATGACGGTGTTGTGTTTGAGTTGGGGGTTTGCTGGGCAGGCACTTCCTCCTTCGTACGACAGCTCCAGAACGTGATCCTTGTACGTGAGCTTCCTGCTGACCTCACCGCCGCTCACCACAGTCGCGGCATTCTTAATACACACAGCTGGAACACAGTATGCACATAGATATTTTACAACTATTGCAAAAATACAGTTGTATTTAAGACTATACGGTAACACTTTATAATAACCATCATTTATAAATGCTGTTCATAAATTGATGAACAGCTGATTAGATTCAGATTCTGCCGAGAAACACAGATATTATTAATGATTTTTCAATTTTGGAATAAATGTGCGAATGTTGAACATTTTTTTTGCCATTTTCTCATAAACTACTGCACCCACTTTAATAATAAAAAAAAAATCTGGCAAATACATCCCATATTTGTCTATCACTGTGTATTTTGATGCAGGTTAAACATTCCCATAATTCTGATTACAAATTCAGACCTATTGTGCAACCTTGGCTGAGCTATGTGCTCCCTTCCAGTTAACTGTGCAATACCTTCTACTGCCGGGTAAGAGAGCAGTCAATAATTTGAGAAGTACTGGAATTTCAGGTCTCTTATTATATTCAACGGTGACGCATGTCCTCAGTGTTACATAAACCACACAAACGTCTGAGCAAGACTAAACAGTAACCAGGAGAGAAGTGAATGAATTCTTAATGGATCCCTCTTCTCTTCTTATTTGCTGCTACTGTTAGAACATCTGATTTGTTCCAAGATAGATCTGGATATATAATATTCGCAGGCGAGTAGTTTTTCGTGTCGTTTATACGTCACACCTTTGGGAGGGAGCCAAACCCCTGGGGCGGGAACCACTGGATGAAACTACCCAACTGTGTTTTACTGAGTACTTCTACTTTTGATACTTTAAGCACATTTAGATAATAACACTTTGTACTTTTACTTAAGTAAAAAATCGTAGTACTTCTCACACTCCTCTTCCTACTTTACAGTTTGAGCAGATAATGAAGGAGGAGTGGTGTTTCTTAAATGAATCAAAGACGACTTGGGTACCCAGTCACTGGATGGATGTACGTACCGGTTTCAGGGCTGCATCCGGCTTTCAACACGTTTCCACAGACGTTCATGCGGAACATCTTCCTGTGATCCTTATGATCGTACACAGTGTAACCTTCTTCCTTTGTCAGGGAGTTGAGATCAAACAGATGACCTGGGAGAGAGAGGAGGGTCACACTTTATAAAAATACGAATACATTTATCCAGTTTTTATTGTCACCAGACAGTAAAATGATAAGAACATACTAGTAATATGTTTGTATATACACAACGTGTACAGAACTGCAGGTTTATTCTGAATGTCTGACCTGTGGCGGGGTTGGTGACCCTGCAGTTGTCATGTTGGGTGCTGTTCAGAGGGCAGGCAGCAGCTGTTAACCAGAGGAAGGTGTACACACAGTCCTCAATGGCAGAGATCAGAGTAGGCCGGGAGTCCTGGACGGGAGATAGGAACACACACGTTTTTATATTTTTATTTAAATAAACACCGGTCCTTACCATACTGCCCTGCTGTACTTAACACAAGAAAAGGTCAAAAACAGAGCAAAAGATCGCATGAGTGAGCTGACAGCGTTTGAAAAGACAGCGCGGCGGTGCTGTGAATGAGAGAAAAAAAATTGTTCTGATTGTTTCACAGCGGTTACGTTCTAACGCACAAATAAATAACCATCAAACACAGATGATTTACTGTGGAGACAGACGCTCTCCTCTGCATTTCATTTATTACATTCAATGTGCATCAGTAAATACTATGCAGCAGTAAATGTCGTCGCAGTGAGACATAACCTAAGATTAATTTTTTTTCAACATACTTTTTAGATGAAACAGGCAGACTCACTGAACTACAGGCTGCAGAGTGTGTTTACCGCTGTGACCATCAGCAGCCCTCGTCCCGTGCTATGTTGCTTTTTCATATGTCAGCAGACTAATTTGCCTAATCTTCGCAAGTCTTTAGACCGCGGTGGAAACGCAGACAACAGTGGGCTGCAGGAACCTTTTAGTTCCAGGAACTAAAATTACCAGGAACTTCTGGGTGAAAACCCGATTCAGTCTAAAAAGTTCTTGAACTATCAGAAAGTACGAATCCCCAGACAGGGATTTTATTCCCACCTAGAACTATCGTACAGGAATTTAATCCCTGGTTCCTGCTGTCGAAACGCACACACAAACCCCACAGACAGGGAGTCATACCTCTTGTATAGCTAACTGAAAACTTCTCCTCACCACTTTGTCTTTGTCACACTTGAAGCGGATGATGCTGCTCCTGTTGCGGCTTGCATTGGGACACAACTGGCCGCTGGTGTACTGCAGCTTCAGCACATTTCTGTCCATCGTAGGACCGGACTCCACCTGCCCCAGACTCACATAGTCCTCTCCGACCTTCACACAGGACGCTGCATTGGACGGACACTTCCACGAACCTGTCACAAGGTGAGCAGGGGGTCAACTTTGACTGAGTCAGAAGTAATTCAGTGTCAAAATGCTTTCTTGCAACTTAAATTATGACAACAAACCAGAGTTGGATGCTACAGTATTACTGAATAATTAACTGACCTCCCTGCTGCACCAGCGACCTGCAGACGTTGATGTAAAATCGTTTCGTGGTGTCGTCCGTAGAGGGCTCCACCTCCCAGTTTCTAGAGTCCATAGCCAGAGGGGAGAGGTCGTACGAGTGGCCCTGATCGTCACTGAGGACAGAGCACACATACAGAGGGGGAACATTCAGCGTCACATATGTTTAAGGTCTATACAGATTTCTGAACAACTGCTAATAACATTATAGTGACTGAACTGTTTGAATGTCGGTCATTACGTTGTCATCGTCTGTTCAAATAGTAGATCATACTGCAACTGTGATGCCTGGTGCAGATAAAGACATCTAAAACTCTACTCATTTATGAGTACCTGTCCTATTTATTACTTGATACACTTTTTTTCAGGTGCCTGCAAAACACTTGAGGAGTTGAGCATAAATACTTTAACTTCTAATCAAATCAAATCAAATCAAATCTAGGAATCATTTATTTTGGCAGAACGCTGTAAAACATCTTTGTTCCTGTATTTCTTTCTTTAATAGGTGGATCCTTGAAGACTTCCTTGTAGGATGTTGACTCTCACACTCAAGGAAAGACACACATAAATGTAACAATGATGAAATCTGTGATCTCCGATTAAAAGAAAAGGTTTTCAGAAATACGCAGAAAGTAAGATACAGCATAGTATCGCGATACTTTGCGTGGCAATATTGTATCCACACACGGACATCAAGTATAGATCTTTTATTATATAAACTATGAATCTCTTAACAATTCTACAGTCTTTCAGAGGTTGTAGCAGGTCAGTCATAAAGCTAGAGTGAAGATACTGGTATCATATGAGACTAGAAAAACCTAAGGAATCCATTCGTACCAACCGAGTCATGTTAGCTTGTTGGGAAGCCCTGATACCAAAAACAGATTTTTACACCTTTATTGCCTGATAACTAACTGGTATATTGCTATTATCCTATTACTTGTACTGTTACCTGATTAATCTAGGTAGAGCTATGAGAAATGAGAAACAACTGGATGAAAAGTGTGCATTAAAAACAGAGGAAGAGGAAGAAAAAAAGGAGAAGCAGACGGAGGACGATGACATGTGTGAGGTGGTGGAGGATTGTTACTTGTAGGAGCAGCTGGTGGTTTTGACTGGGACGCAGGCCAGAGCGGTGGGCCAGCTGAACAGGTAGGTGCAGTCTGGAGTCTCTTTGATGAACTCTGGTGTTCCCTGAACAAGTGAAACAACACAACACACAATGAGTTACCACCACTGACTTTACCAATGACTTTATAAACATCACTATTTTTGTGGACTTTATTTAGCATGTTCTGTGTGTTCTCTTCGGCCCAGATGTCAAGCAAACATCAGTCAGTCCTTTCCCACTCATGTTAACTTGTCGTTTACCTGGGTCCATCACAATATTTCACATGTTTTGGTTCAATTCCTTCAATTGGAACGGATTTTTATCTCACTGGAGTCAAACTGCACTGGGATTCATTTGGAAACGGTCCGAGACCACCTCTTGCAAGTGGTCTCGGACCGTTTCCAAACGAACGTTGCTTTGGTCAGCACCAGAGTACGATTACTGCGTTCACAACCGCCCAAACAAACCAAACCAGAGTTCGATTAAAACAGATTAAACTTTGGCTTGTGAAAGTTTTTATGAAAGAATTTGCATGGTCTTTTCATTTATTTAATAAGTCAACCCTTTAAAAACCCAGGAAGATCTGATCAGCTGGTTTTCTGTCTTTTAATGTGTGAAACTCACAGGATGCCTGTCAGGGTGGCAGGAGAAGTAGACCTCGGTGGATCTTTGGTATATCTTATGACAGGTCTCTCCATTAGTGTAGTTCAGGATGAGCTGGTCTCCCACATAACTCAGAACCTGGGTGGCCATTCCTGCACACACACAAGAATAATGACACAAATTAATATCACATCAAAAATATAAATATATTCAAACTGTTTTTTTTTTTTTTTTTTTCGTACCTGCAATCTTTTGGTTGGCCCCTTGCACCTGGCAGGAGGAGACCGATTCACTGCCGGTGTCTTTGTGGGTGCAGATGCCTTTCTGGAGCCCGCCGCAGACCGACAGGTGGTAGACGTACTTATCACTGTTGACGGAGTAATCTCGACCCTTCAGAGAGCTCAGGTTGAACTCGTAGCCACTCTTGGGGTCACGAACCTTACAGCCATCACCTGGGAGGACACGTTTGGATGATGACCAAAGAGGCACATATTCTTGTCATCATGGTTTAATCAATATAAGTAGTCAGTACTGTTTATTAATACTTCATTATGGCCTCTGATATGATGGATGACATGATGATATCACCACAGCTGTTTGATTTTCATCAAATTCCAAACTAATCACATTTCAAATAGCAGTGTTTGTTATCCGCACAAATGATCCAAAAGCAGCAGATTCAATCTTAAAACATTGGTATCCACAATTATCATCACTTTGTCACATACCAGCCCTGTCTACAAAAAATTATGTTCCAATACGACTAAATTGCAGTCTCAGTTACGCTTGGAAGGAAATGTATTTTGTCACGGATTACATGTCTTTTACGAATCAGAAATACCTTTTTTAAATCAGCGGACAGCCGCAGCGAGTGACGTCACCATGACGTTGATATGCAGGTGACGCAGTATATCGAGCAACAGTGAATGAGAATACGTTGAATAAAAACATTATTGAATAATAACGGGTATAACAAGCAAGAATGTCCATTATTGGCTGTTCGTGTCCCGTGTGAAACTGAGTCATTTGTTGCGTTTTGGTTTTGTTTTGTTTCCATTTACAACGTTAACCATGTGTTTAAAACGGTTTAAACTGCGACCGTAATCAGGGAGTAAAATACGTTTCCCTGAGAAAACATATTTTGGTTATGCAGTTTAGTTGTATGGGAACGTAATTTTATGGGTGACGGAGTTGCACATACACTTGTGTTCTTACCTTGAGACTTCCTGATGGGGCAGGCCTCAGATGTCCTCCAGATGAAGACATATTCACAACCATCTTTACGGTCAAACATGGGGGAGCCCTAGAAATACACAGACACACATACAACAAAAAAATGAAAGCTCCACATTATCAGTGATTTCACTTGTTAGTTGCACGTCTTGTGTCTTGTTCTCGTGGAATATGCAAATAATAAACTTAAGAGGAAACTGCAAATTAAGCTTAGCCCTAATGCTTCAACCCAAATGAATGTGCTTGCATGAGCTAAGGACAGACTTTGTTGTGTGACTGTTCCAAATTCAATAACATCAATATCAGCCAATACAAAGTGCTATGTAAGGTACTGGCATGTTTGTATCATAAACCAATCATCCTCTGTGCTATAAAGTACAAGGACCTCTAATACTCACTGGGTTGTCATCACACTGGAGGATGATGCGCGTCGAGTAGCGGGAACTACTTGTGGAACCACACCGGTCTCCGTTCTGGTACACGATGCTGATGGAGCCGTCCTCCGCCGCCTGCGGTCTGGACTGGACGTATCCCAGGTTGTAACTTTTCCCATCAATCGTGCCGCAAGAACCCAAAGGACCCACTGGAGAGAAGAAAAGAACGTATCTAACTACAGTCTGACAGGAAGAATGTAATATGTTGATAATTTTAATAGCATTCTGACTTTGTGATGTGATATACTGCATGTTGTTTTATTGCAAGGTGTCCACATTCAAGTTCAATCCACATTCAGTCAAAGTTTGCGCTGATATGGAAACATACCACAGTATGGAAAGTGTATGCAAAATCACAAAGCCGAAAGTGATGTTCTTAAATTTCTTGTTTTGTCCATTCAACATGAGTCAAGCTGGTATGTTTCTGTTATGCAATGAAGAAAAGGCCAAACTCTTGTTAAATATCTCATATATTTATCTTATTTGATCATATTTATCTATTTATTTTAACATCAAAAAGGCCATATGTCAGTCAGTCTAAACCTCTTATTTACTGTATATGATTGCGTGGACGAACATACTGACCTGGACAGTCGTTCACACGAGGGAGAGGTTTGCAGACGTTGATGTAAAATCTGCGTGATTTGACCCCATCTGTATCTATGGCGATCCAGGGGCTGTCGTCTGCGTCCCGGATCAGGTGCCTCAGGTCATACTCGTTACCATGGGAATCTAGAGGTAACAGAAAAGTATATTTACCCACACAAGAAAAAGGACATTTACATTTACAAATGGTTTCATCCTTTGTTCTGTGTGTCCGTACCAATTATCTGGCAGTCAACCGGAGCAGGGATGCAGGCCAGAGCGGTGGAGAACTCAAAGAAGACGTTGTGGACCACGTGGCTGGTTAAAGAACTCAAGTCCTCTCGCAGCAGCTTCAATGAGCCAGGTTGAGCGTTTGGATCACACACGAAATTAATGGTGAAAGTGTCCCGAGTTGCTGATGCAGAAGGGAAATTTAAACAAAAGGTTGCAGAGTCAAGAAAATGTTTTCATCTTTAAAAAGGTCTTAAAAGTTTAAAGTCACACAGCTGTAAATACAATAAATGCACCACAGCTTATCAGAGTTAAAGAGATAGTTTGGATCTTCGGGGGTTGTATGAGGTACAGCATTTTAGCCACCTAAAACAATCAGTTTTGTGCGCTATATTTGTTGGACTTTTGTAAATTCGAGCTAAACCTTTAAAACACCAAAGTCACACAATAACTCAAACAAACTAACCGATCGAGGCAGCGGTAGACCAGCAACTCCCGTGTTATGAGAGATAAAATTACTGTTTTTGTCAAAGGATTCTGGTGGCTTTGAAGAGAGCATAGATAACGGCTTCAGTTACCCGTCTGAAAGGGCTGTCTGACAGCAAGTTAAAGCAGTGAAAATATTCTAAATATAGCGTACACTTAAACTGATAGATTTTTTTTAGGTGTCTAAAATCCGTTTTGCTGCTGCCCCCGCCAATAGCAGTACATTGCTTTGCTCCCGTGCTGGTACTCCTGTCTGTTTCTCCAAACTGTATGTAATACACTGATTATGGATAAGTACCTCATACAACCCCACTTAAAAAAAAATCCAAACTATCCGTTTCAGTGAATAAAAGCAAGACAATATCAGTTACAGTAAATAACTACCTGTGGGCTCATCCAGGGTTCCCTTATACGTCAGTGTGAGCAGGCCATCGGTGGAGTACTGGAGGGTCTTCTCCTCCCCAACTGGGCTGGAGGGATGCCCGTCTTCCAGCTCACAGCCGGCCATGCCATTTCCACATTCTGTCACGTTTGAGCAGATGTTCACCTACAGGGAGGTAAAGAAGGGAGGGTTATACTTTTGTTGGACTTTTAAGGAGAAGTTGTCCTTATATTTTATAGACATTAACTCAAAAACTAGACTCAAAAATTAGGAAAAAATTGCCTTGTCTTACATTGTAGTAATGTAAGACATGTGTTATAATGTTATACAGAACAACCACGTTAAAGATGTCAACTTGTTTTTCACTATTCTCAAACATTTTATGGATTAAACAAATCGAAAGATGAATCTATAATTACAATAATGATTTTATGTATAGAATTATTATACTTATAGTTTACACTGATAAAATGTTAAATAATTCTAAATGAAATCCCACAGTGGTGCGAGCATGTCTTGCAACAACACAGACAAAATCATATCATACATTCAAACAATGCACGAGTGCTGCATTATTAACTGTTAGCAGAGTGCCATCACTGTGTCCGTCTTACCAGGAAGTCTTTTCCATTTGCACTTGTCTTGTATCCCGTCTGAGAAGCCAAAAGCTGAAGGTTGAACTCAAAGCCAGTGTTGGGGTCCACCACAGCACAGTTCTGAGACACAAAGTTTTACAGGTTTTTAATCTTTCCAATCTATCGTTATCACATCAATTTCCCAGAGTAACATTTTTCCATATTGTTGTCTTATCAGTGTGCTTAAACAACACAAGATGAGAATAAGTTGTAGCTGAACTCACGTTGTTTGTGGTGGTTTTGATGGCACAGGCTGCCCTGGTCTCCCACATGAAGTTGGCAGTACAGTTCTGGTACATCAGGAACCGCGGGCCCATTGACTGCACAGCGGGGAACACGGGCACAGTCACATCTCAAGACACATGCAAAGCATTAACAAGCCGCACTCCACTTTACTGTATGAACTGCACCAACTCACCACAGTTCCTTTGGAGCAGACCAGGTGGATGCGAGTTGTGTATGTGAGCTTCATGCCGTCTGACATGCAGATAGAGCCGTCTGTGAACTCCAGCAGCAGCTGGTCCTGCCCCTCGATGACTGGCCCTCGCTTAGAAACGCCCATGTTACTGACGGACACAACCTCCTTCGGAGAGCCCTGAGGACAGAGGGAGGAGAGTTTTAAAAAGGCACACTAAGCAATATGTTCATGCAAAAAAAAAAAAGGTCTTATGAGCTTAGTTTTGAAGTTACTAATCTGTTTCTAACGGTTACAGACCTGCTCGGTTATGTACTTCATCTGGCAGACGGACGCATGGCGGTCGCAGCCTTGTACAGCGTTGATAGGCCGACATATATTGATGTAGTACTTCTTCAGGTTGGCGGTGTCAGACAAATCCATGGCCTGCCAGTTGCTAATGGAGGAGGCGCGTGACAAGCTGGAGGCAGAAGAAGGTAAACATGCTGGACTGAATCTGTGTCTTCTTGTTTGTTCATTTTTCTCTGGATTTTGTGAATATTTGGACAAGTGTGTTATGTACGACGGCATAGTAGGGCCACTGTAGGTAAAAAAATAAATAAATTATGGAGCCACGGGAGGAGGGGAATATTCCAAAATTAAAGTCATAAATTTATGAGAAAAAAACTCTGAGATTAAAGTGAGTAAATTTACAAGAAAAAAAATATGAAATTATCTGAGTTTAAAGTCACACATTTACGGGATAAAAAATCTGAGATTATAAAGTCATAAATTTGCGAGAAAAAACCCCAACAGAAATTCTCTAAAATTAAAGTCACAAATTAACGAGAGAAAAACTTGGATAATCTGTGAGATTAAAGTGGTAAATCTGTGTAAAAACACAAATTTACGAGAAAAAATCTTGAATATTCTCTAAAATTATAAAGTCACATATTTATGAAAAACAAAAAATGAAATTATCTGAATTTAAACACACAAATTTACAAGGAAAAAAACTTGGGACATTCTCTGAGATTAAAGTGGTAAATTTATGTGAAGAAACACAAATTTACAAGGAAAAAACTTGGATAATCTCTGAGATTAAAGTGGTAAATTTATGTGAAGAAACACAAATTTACAAGGAAAAAACTTGAATATTCTTGTATTAATATTGTATTATGCCTGCAGTGGCTGACCTAATCAAATGATACTATGCAATCGGATTTGGGAAAAAGAAAATACTCCTGATTTAAGCCAGATTCACCATATTATTATAAGCATCCTGATGAAATTTACGACTTTAATCTCAGAATATTACCTCCCTCCCCTGGCATTGTAATTATTATTATCATGTTTTTTACCTACAATGACACAATATGTATCGATGCATTACCTGGATAAGTCGTACTGCTCAAGAGTGACGGGATCTGTCACCAAACACTCATGAGGTCTTTCAGGACATGCGTAGGATGTATACCAGCGGAAGTTATAGGTGTAATTGTCCTCAACCTGGATTCAGAAAATTAAGATTAGAATTACAGATCATCCCGGTGATGTATAGAATATGCCTTAAATAGAGACCAACAGAAGACCATAAAAAAATATACAAAAGTGTAGCCATGTATTGTGAAAATGAAAACAAATAGAGTATATCAGCAACATCCAGAGACACAGTTTACCTGGTATTCTGGTTTTCCGGCTCCGGCTTCTGGGTCACAGAGGAAGGAGATGAGAGTGGATCTGAGAGTGTGTTCTTTGTTGTTGTACTGTGAGCCGTTACTGTAGGTCAGCTGGATCAGGCCGTCGTAGTACGACAGACGGGCGTTCGCTTCCCCAAGACTCCAAGAACTGAAGTGAGAGACGGAAAAAGTATGATAAGGCCTAAGTCATCATATTGTCATGTCATATCACATTTCCCTTTAGACTTAAACTCTACAGTATATATTAGATTTGACGTGTTTTTTATGTCATTAGAGAAAAGAACACATTAAAAAGCACAGAGATGCACACAGGAGGATTTTTCATATTCTATAAAATCCAACGTAGCAAGCAAACAGGGTTTTTATAAGCACATTGTGAACTCTTCTGTGTTGAATCTGCTGTCTGGTGATGACACCTTTAATTATGTGGTTGTGGTTAACTGCAGGAATGTGTGACAGTGTGCTCCTGCTTGCACTTCCACGGCTCCTCCGTCTTACCTCTTTTCAACCTGGCATGTTCCGGCCTTTTCAGGACAGTTGGCAGCCTTGACGGCACCACAGACGTTGATGTAGTAGTCATAGTTGCCACTAGTCAGGTTGTAGAAGCCGCCGTCAGCTTTGGAGAGAGGCGACAAGTCGAAAGAGAAACCTGTGGAGCAACAGAGGAGGCCGGTTAAAGAGGAGGATTAAAGAGTCAAAGACGTAAACGCTCAGCAGCGTTGATCAAACTTGTGTGTTTATGTGTGTGTCGTACCAGCCTGAGGATCCTCCACCTTGCAGTCGTCTCCCTGAGTCTTGGAGAGGACGCAGGCGGCAGCAGTGTACCACTCCAACTCGTACACACATCCGTCAGGTGAAACGCTACGAAGGACAGGAGGGCTCTCCAGATCTCCTGCAAGAAGAAGAAGAAGTTTAAGAGGAGACAACATTATCACAACCAGACAGAAATGAAAGAGAAAAACACAGAGCAGAAGATATATTTAATGATGACTCATCTCTCTGTTCAGCCTACCTGGTTTGCACTTGAGGATCAGGATAGTTTGGATCCTCGTCTTTTTACTGTTGCAAAAACTTCCATCAGTATACACCAGTCTGATGTCATTTCCTATTTTAGTCTTCTGGGGAGATGAGAGGAAGCCGCCCAGGCTGATGAGCCCATGAACCTTGTCTGAAGCAGAGACACAATCAATACACTAAAGGCTACAACTATCACTGACAATTTCATGAATTTGGTTTTAACAACTCCTTGACCTCCCTCCACCCTTCTACCACCATCATTCATTAGTCTTTAGGTGGAGACTCTTACCCACGGCACAGATGGAAGCGTTCACCGGACAGCCGGCAGCAGCTCCTGTCTGGATCACTTTGTGACAGACATTCAGGTAGTAACGTGAGTCCGGCTTTGGAGATTTAGCATCCACCGCCTCCCAGTTCCCATCTGACCCTGGAGCAGCACACACAGAAACACACACACAGACACAGACACAGGAAGATGATGTTTAGCAACAACAAACAGAACGGAAAACATGTTACACTGAGTGAAAACGGCCACCACCAATTGCATTTTTTAAGAGACAGATATTGACATTTAAACTCACCAGGGTATCTTGTGAGGGGTGAAAGGTCGTAGTGTTTTGTGTCATCTCTGACCCGACACAGTAGATCCTCCTTCTCCTTGACGCAGGCGAAGGACGTATCCCAGTCAAAGTAATAAGTGCAGTCCGTCTCCCCCGCAAAAACCGGAGTCCCTCGCCCACCGTTGGCTGCAGAAAAAAACAAGACAAACCGTGAATTAACGATGAGTTGTGACGCAATTCCACCTGTCCCACACTTTTGAATAAATGGAACAATCTGGTCGCAAATATCGACAACTACTCTGCAAAAAAAAACGCTTTGGGAGGAGTTTTGTGCCCTCAGCCATTACTGTCTTAAACAGCCTGGGCATCCTTTCACAGACTTGTGTTGTTGTGATGTTCTTGTCTGTTTATACCCTGTTGTGTTACCTGTTCTGAGTGTTTTATTGTGTGCAGACTGTGAAAGCAAATTCTCTTTATAGAGGACAATAAAGAATTAATCTTAAACAAGGGGACAGTAAAAATGCACAAATCATACAGTCACCCATTAGTGATTCATTTAAAAAATGCCTTGAGGTTAGGGGAGAGACTTCTCTAGAAGCTCATAATGGTGAAAAATACAATATGTTGTACATTAATGGAAGAATACTAGAGAAGTCACATTGCATGTTTTTCTTTTTTGACCTATAAATGTAGTATTCTTTGTTTTTGCATCTCCAAAATTAAACTAATTAAGCCGAAGAGATGAAATTAATCACGTCCCTGTGATTCATCATCATTCATCTTATACATACTTAATTTAATCAGGAAGTCACATTGAGATAGAGATCTCATTTACAAGTGAGACCTGAGCAAGATTTAAATATACATACATATAGCCAACAGCATGAAAAGTTATAAATAAATGCTTTATAAAATATCCGTGGCGTAGGTGTAACTAGAATTACTGTCTCGTTGTTGTACGCCTCCGCCAATAAATCAAGGTTACATCCATGTCTGTCCAAAATGTGTTTTGTGAGGTCACAGTGACCTTTGACCACCAAAATCGAATCAGTTCATTCTTGAGTCCAAGTGGATGTTTTTTTTGCCAATTTGAAGAAATTCCCTCCAGGCGTTCCTGAGATATCACGTTCAGGAGAACGGACTGTACGTATAGACAACCCGAAAAACACAATGCCTCTGGCTTCGCCTGTTGCCGACGCGGAGGCATAAAAATTAGATAGAAAAACAAGCATATTATGTAAAACAGTCACACCTAAAATCAATAAAATGTCTAACCAAATTATTGAATTGCCCCATCGATATCAGTGTGTCAAGTTTCAGTCTACTCTGTAAATTATTCCAGACAAATGGGGGCAACATATCTGAGGGCTGTCTATCCAAGATTAGTATTTAGTGCTGGAACATGTAGTGTTAGCCATTCCTGAGAACAGGTGTTATGAGTATAACATCTTAGACACAGGAGAGACAATAAATAAGGTTTGGAGTAGTTATTTATAAATAAATAGATAAAAGTGCTGATCTCTTCATTTCACTGAGATATTGTGCTTCATGTAAAGCACAAATTGAATGTACATCTCATGGTAGGAGTGTGCCTGAGTGTCGGCCACAGTGTAATTCTTGATATGACCACCAGATGGTGCCGAAGTGAAAATAAATTCTGATTGTGTACTGATAATGTTTTTTAGAAATGTCTCTGTCTTACATGCAGTCTTGTTGCACTCAAAGTTGATGATGGTCATTCTCTGGAAGCCGGTGGAGCATTTGCTGCCATCTGGGTAGATCAGAGTCAGATCTCCGTCTGAATAACTGCAGATGGGAAAAAAAAACACAGGAGGGGGAGAAACAGGGTTGGAGGGTGAAACAGTTAAGAAATGAATAAAGTTGATTTACTGACAATGTTCAACATTTCATCAATGATCAAAATAATGGTGATTATCATTTTGGCCATAATTGTACAACTGTGAGATAAAGTTCCGGTTTCAATATCATCAAAGAAGGAAGCAGGGTTTTTACAGAATGCATCAATTAGTTTGCATTTATAAAATCTCAACTTACCGACAATAACATAAAAACAGAGCCCTCTATTATTTATTTACACTATTTATGAAACCATGATTTTCCCCATCATTGTACCATCAAAATCAAAAGGGAGTATCAGTACCGACTGACAGAAAACACAAACAAACTCTGACCAGAAGCAGCAATCAGCTGACTGACACACACACACACACACACACACACATTACCGTAGCGTCTGGTTCTGATATCGTCCAGCCACCTTCTTCACGTCTCCGGTCTTCTTCACCTGGCACGACGAGATGGACTGGTCTTCACCACATTCAGTAGTGGGGATCTTTCCGCACACGTTCAGGTAGAAGACGTAGCTCTCATCGCCGTCACTGGGCCCGGAGTGAGCGTAGTACGGATGCTCTGTAGCTACACACACAAACAAACAAATGGCAGAGGGTTTAGGCGTACATATTAATCCAATGACTTATTATTATCATCATCATGAGGCCCTTTTTGGCCACAGGAACTTTACCCAGGGACTAGGAACCTTTTGAGGAACTCATTACGCTTCGACCGCAGGAACCAGGGTCTGAATTAAGTTCCGGGGACATTTTACCCTCCAAAAAGGCCCTGGACAGGGGAAGTACTTTCTGAAAGTACAGGAACTTTTGGGGTGGAGTTTACAGGGAGTATTTCTCTTTGTGTGATAACATTAAAAGTAACGTTAGGCTTTGCTGTCGGCTTCCCGACTCATTTAGAAAAAGAGAGAGAGATAGAGAGAGAGACTGCAAGGGCGAGTGGTAACGTTAGAAGAGAGAGACAGAAGAGATGAGAGAAAGAAAAATTATTCTCTGATTGTTTCACGGCTTTATCGTTCTAAAGCACAAATAAATAACCATTAAACACTCAACAGATGATTTACTGTGGAGACACACATTCTTAGTTTCATTTTCCTCCGCTGCATGTCCTTCATTACATCCAACGTGCATCAGTAAATACTATGCAGCAGTAAATGTCGTCGCAGTGAGACATAACCTAAGGTTAATTTTTTTTCAACGTGTTTTTTAAATGAAAAAGGCGGACATACTGAACTGCAGGCTGCAGCGTGTGTTTACCGCTGTGACCACCAGCAGCCCTCGTCCCATGTCATGTTGCTTTTGCTTACGTCAGCGGACCAATTTGACTGATCTCTGCAGGTCTTTAGACCGCAGTGGAAACACAGACAACAGTGGGCTGAAAAGTGAACTAAAAGTGTGACTAGGGCTTTTGGCCTCTATTTGATAGTATAGCAGATAGACAGGAAAGGGGGAGAGAGAGTGGGGGGACTACATGCAACAAAGGCTGTAAATAAAATAAACATGGGAAAAATCACTGAAAGCAATCAGCTTCAATTTGAAATCAGCAGTATCCGACTTTAAACATTCATATGTACAACCATTTGTATCATTAACACCAGGAGATACAGTACTTAGACTGTAAGCTGTGGCCTCCATCATGTTACACACAGATCGTACATGAACTATGACAACAAGTGGAAAAAGGCCTTTTTCTATTTCGAGCAATGAGCTGACAAAAACCTTTAGTTCCTCTAACTTGGATAAAAACAGCAGCACTATGAGCCAATCATTCTTGTGGGTTAAATATGTAACTGTGGATAACACAGAGAGAAGGAATGTGTTGAGCTTCAATTAATAATTAGTATCAATAGTACGTGGCTAGGTGGGGTTTCCAGTTTGTTACTTCCAAGCCTCTCTAGAATGAAGAAACACCTTCTTCTGTCCTTGTGTGTTCACTCTTGTAGCTTTTAAGAACCAGTTTGAGGAATGAGAACACGACTGCAAACGTACAGTGTTTTGGCTGCTACTCGCTTCCTTAAGAAGGCTAAATTAGGATCTAAGAACTTAGAGGTTAGAGCATGGGTCTCAAATTCGTCATTCATTGTTCGAGACTGTCTTCCTTGAGAACAGCGGATTTCTCCCTACGTCGAGACAGGAAGTAGTCACATTAAACTCCATGAAAAAAAAACATCTAATGTTCACCTCACTGGAAATCCTCAGGGTTCAACGTTAACCCCAACAGGTGGGTCAAAAATCCACTTGCCCAAAGTCGATTGTTACTAAAAGACTAAAGTTAATTGTCAAGTTTAATCTTTATTGAAGTGCATGAATCTGCAGTTTGGCCCACATCCCTTAACGCCACCCAACTAAACTCCTGTTGCCTGCTTGCACTTCAGCTCATCAGCTGTCTAGGATTGTGTCAATGGCAAGCCAAATAGTTGGTAAACCCCAAAAGCCCTGGACTTCTTTTTACAGAAAAAACAAAGAAGAAAGCGAGGAGTATCCTGGCAGATAGGTCCCATCCTCTGTTCAGCCAGTTTGAGCTCTTGAGCTCCGGGAAACGCTATAGAGTCCCTTTAGCGAGATTTATGGTATTGTATTGTATTCTTGCAAGTGCCCGATCGGTACTGCGTAGGAGCAACTCTCAAAAGAGATGAGAAAGAAGCGACATGGCTCAGGGCCGCGACGCACACACACACCTGCGGTGCGGAAAAGAGACAAACTGAACGTGCCACACATGCCTGCGACGGTAAAAACAAGGGGAAATGCATTTTTTAAGACAAGACAATAGGACAAAACTATTCGATTGTTTATAATTGAATGACTATTCAAAAATCATGACCCATCCCTTCTTCAAAATAAAAGAAAACAGGAAAAATTCAAAAATGAATTTGTGGGCTGGATGTAATTCTGCATTCCTAACAGGTCGGAGGTCTAGTGAAATAGTCTCAGACTACTGGGGTGGTAGTTTGTGATCCCTGGTTTAGAGGAAGAACTACTTACAGCTCAAGGTGAGAGGCGTGAGGTCTATGGCGATGTCGTGCTGCTCGCTGGTCAGTTTACAGGTGTGGCTCTCCAGGTAGTCTCTGTGACAGGCGTATTCAGTCACCCACTCCACCTCGTAACGACAGTTCAACCCCGCTGTCATCTTAGGAGTGCTGCCCTGTGAAACCAAAAGAAAAAACAGGTTAAAATAAAACAAGTAGACACAAGTTTGCTGTGTATATACTGTATATGAGCGTGTGTGACCTACTGAGTGTCTGCTTGACGGACAGATGAAAGTGATCGTGACGGCAGGAGTGTGTTTGTTGCAGATTTCTGGAACAGGTGAATCTGCAGCGACTTCATACTGTAACCTCAGTCTTGAGAAGAGAGGAGACAAGAAACAAAGTAAATCTAAACTTAAAGCAACAGAATGGAAGATTTGTCCAGACAGCCTATTCTTATTCAAACAGATGGAAAGTCAGATGACAGATATAGATACCTGTCGCTGGACAGCAGCTCTAGCTGTTTGTTAGGAGAGCCCATGTTGAAGGAGCCATGACTGGTGACCAGACAGGCTGCAGAGCCCTCTGGACACGATGTGTCTGGTTTGTCTGAGAGAGGAAGAGGAGGGATATGAGATGATGGGAAACACTGATTGGACATCCACATAAAAAGGTGGCGAATTTTCCCTTTAAATGCATGAATAAGTACAACACTTATTAAGAATAAAAAGCCTATTTTTCAAAGTCTTAAGAGAGAGTGATGCAAAAAGACATTTCTGTTTCGGTTGACTTTGACAGTAGTAAAAGTTTTCTTCTCTTTTTCTGTATTTTTTTTTTTTTTTTTTTTTACAACTCGGCAGTAATCAAATAAAAGAAAACACACACATTAACTTCAGTATTACTGAATACTTAATGTGATCAGTAACTAATTTTCTAAGTCATGTATTCATCCATTCATCTCTCCACCCTCCCTCAGGTACTGACTGAGACTGCGGCAGATGTTGATGTAGAAGTCGATGTCGTCGTCACCGTCGTCCACCAGATAGCCATCCTTGACTTTGATCAGAGGGTTGAGGTCGTGCTTCTTACCGTCCGAGTCAAACACATAGCAGGGCACCTGGACACATAGCAGGATGAGTCATACTGACATCTTCTCATCATCACATGTGTGTAAATGTGACTGGCAAAAAAAAATCAGATGTATGAGATTGACTTTTCCGGTCACAGCCGATAAGCTGACAACCGGCTGGTTTCAACCGGTGGCCGATCGATCATTGCATCTCTAATACAAATTATAAGATTCCCACTTCATATGTCAATTTGATTTTCATCTGACCAATAAAGTTATGGGTCTGTTTCTCTCTCTCAACACATGTCTGTTGCTTAAAAATCAAGTTTAATTCATTTCACACATTCTTTCCAGTTGAACTCCCATTACCGGCTTCATTGTGACAACATGTGACATGTCCTCTACGCTGATAAACATATGCTGTTAACATCCTCACAAGAGTGGGAAGACATATAAAACACCTCTCTGGCTCTATGACTCTCACTTATCACACCTCAACAGACTCGGCAGCGGCTTATTTCCTTCTTACACATAAAAACCTTCTTGTCAGTGAGTCAGATGTTCCACCACATACCTCTTTGTGTGGCTTGAATTTATCTTTCTTGCAGGCGGTGAAGGTCCTCCACTCGAAGTAATGCACGCACTGAGACACGGCCACAAACTCCGGGGTCCCCTGCAGCACACCAACACAGGATTATGAGTAAGACAGATAGTTTCTCGTTAATTGTGGTGACTAATATATTATAATGCTGAGAAACAAGCAGCAATAATTCAGCACACAGACGAATAAAAGGAAGGTTTATCATGTGGGCTGCTTTATGGCAAATGTGTCTGTGTTTCTCTTATAACACAGAATATGCATGACTTATTTTGTTAATGTTAAAAATTATGCGGATGATTTCTTTTACATTTTAATTTGCCAGGGGAAATTAAACATAGATATCGCCATGAAACTTCCCCAGCTGATGACTTACATTAAGACAATTATATTTTGTATTACAAGTTTTCTGACATTTTATGTTTAAATATGCAAATGAGGCATTATGTAATTAAATATGTGGTAATTTGCATACATTTCCAGAACAGAAATTTGAACATTGGAAAAAGCCAGGTTCAAAATTATTGTTTCATTTTGTTGACATATTAGAGTCATTTTGGATATTTCTTTTTATCCCTCCATAAATAGGAAAATAGCGTTAAAAAAAATGTTTTTTGGAAAAGAATGTTCTATAAATAAGGCTATGAATGATATATGGACAAACCCTCTGTAAAAACCTTTGAACCTTGGTGAATGTAAGTGCTACTGAAGTGGATATTTCTGTCAGTGAGAATTTTTTTTGAGAAAACAACCTTTAAAGATATGTATTGCTAAATTCCATACATTTTAAAGACACTGCAGGTGAATAGGGTATACATTTTAACTACTAGATATCACCATTTTCTTGAAATTGTATGTTTAAATATGCAAATGAGGCTTTATTTAATGCTAACTTTGGATGAATTTCGGAGAAATTTACAGGTGCAAATAGACAAAGTAGTAAAATAAACACCTAAATGTGTATTTAAGATGTTTTCTTTCTACTAGTCTGAAAGACGACACGTAATGGAAGCAAAATAGGCCAAACTGCATGAAAAACATGCATGTTTTTGCCTATAGTGTCTCCCCTTAACTTTACAATTATTCCCAACATGTACAGTTGAGTGCACAACCACAGTCTGCTGCTGCTGCTGGAGTGGTTGAAGGTTCAATGCTTGCTCAAGGGCTTCTTCAAGAACACTTGTTGAGAGAGGGGAGAGTGATATTTACATTCCCATTCTTCATCAACATTTTACCTGCTCCTGTTCCTGAGAGTCAAAGCAGCAAGTTTCATAAAAGCTACTTTCATTTCTCCACTTGACATTTTGTAAACTGACAGTCTAGCGCCGATCATCTTCTTCTTCTGCTCTTTGTGACTTTACAGGAAATGACTAACGGTAATGTCAAACCACCACTAAGCCACCCCTGAAACCACAAATACACGCTGTTGACTCAACTGAGCGTAAATACGCAGCAGGTGACTGTCATTGTACTACATTATTTCTTCACAGAGATACACTTCCTTTCACCGCAGCTGGCAGCAGTTTGACAGGTATTAAATAAATGTCATTTTAGCTTTTTGATTTTTTTCAGGTTTGTTTCAGAGAAAGAAAACACCAATTTTATCTTTAAATCATTGAAATATGAGTCAGATGAAAACTCAAAAACATCAGGAGGGGTTTGATCTTCGTTTCAGTCAGCTAGGCATCTATCCAATTCCTTTTTTGCAAGTAATAAATAACTAAAAACAGCAAAGCACATTAATATTTCAATATTGCACAACAGTGAAAGTGCATGGTCATGGTGGAGCTTTATGCTCAAGCGAAGTTTATTATTTTACACCTTTGTAGCATGTTCAAAGTATCAGTGATGACAATAAACTGCATCTACAGTACAACTCAAAACAGCAGATTTCTGCAGATGAAACCTGATTACTTGGACACATACTATATCCTTAACCAGGTTTCTGATCAGACCAGGCTGAGTCCATTTGGGATTATCTGATCTTCCTGTTACAAACGAAAACATGGACCTACTATTTAAGTTGGTTTCCACCGCTGAAAAGTACGATTTGTAAAATTTAAGGACACACACACACACTACAGAGCCTGTCCTCTCACTTCGCCACAGCAATGAAATAAAATAAAATTACAGAAGTCGGCCACATTAACGCTGCTTAATGCATGTAAATAAGTGGAGCAGACATCACAATATGCTTCAGATATTTAACAGCAAGATACTTTAGATACAGACACACTGTATAAATACAAAACTAAACAAAGGCTGCGATATAGTCTATTTATTTTCAACCTACAATAAGACACACAATGCATTAGGTTGTAATCTCTCAAAACAAAGCAGTACTGTTGTTGAATGGATCCAGTGCAGACACTCACAGAAGCTGCTTTTGTGCTTCTGACAGAACAAACAATGTAGACCAGGTGTTGGCTGACACACAGGAACAAAAGCAACTGATAATTGCCACTGACTGAGGGGTTAAGAGCCTTGCTCAAGGGCACCTCAGTGGTGGTAATGAGTGAGTGGTAAGCGCTGCTTTTTTACTTTCCCCCTTCAGATTTATCCTGCCGGTTAAGGGTTCATACCGGCAACCCGTTCGGTCACAAGCCTGCTTCTCTAACCTTCAGGCCCCCTATGTATTAGCTTAAACACACCTCCGGGAAAAACACAAATCATATGTTTAAAGAAAAACACCTCCTTGTGTGTTTGAGTCTTACCATGGTTTTTCCACACTGGAAGCTGATGCTGGTCTGAATGTTGTTGCCGCTCCCCGGACATATTTCTGTGCTATTGTAATCCAGTACCATGCCAGAGAGCCTCTGCAGGGACAGCTCACCTGCACATTCAAAACAAGAGAAACAATCAGTCAATTACAGACAATTAAGCCTTTAGTTTGTTCAATAGATGACAATGTCAATACACAGGCAAATCAGGCATAAATAAATAAATACATGCATACAATTTAATAATGAATAAATACATTTAAAAATTAATTTAAAATAAATAACAAATAAATAAATAAATAAATAAATGTAGGTAAATATAAATAAATTAATAAAAATTAAATTTAAAGAGTAGATAGATAACAAATAAATAAATAAAGTTAATATATATATAAATAAATAAATGGGAAAGTTAAATAGAAGAGTAGATAGAAAGGGGAATTAATACAAAGATAAATAAAAAGAAGTAAATTAAAACAGAAATATCAATTTATTTCATATTTTATAAATTAATGCTTACATTTATTTTTTATATTATTTTTGGTACATTTAATGCCATACTTATTTATTGAGTCATTTATTTATGTATTTCTTCCTTTTTGTTATTTTTGCAGGTTCCGTCCTCCATAATATTCATGGTTGATTTGAAGTGAAATACTGCACAAGTCATGGTGCCTGACGACAGTTGTTGTTATTGCTATAAAAAGATTAGAATAACATTTTCTAACAAAATTTAAGTATCAAATTCATTCTCAGACTGGGACTCAGAATATTGTCTTAACCCACCAACCTCTACTGACCTACACACAAGATAAACCTCTGCACCATTATACCCTGACCCTGCAGTCATTATTTATCAGCTGAATAGAAACAGACAGCAGTGGGAAACGTTCTGCATGAGAGGAACATTTAGGACTGGAGCAGTTAAATTAACTCACAGCAGGTCGGCCAGATGAAACCACTGTGAGAGGAACTGATATCTGTAGATGAGTTACAAAATGTAACGCTGTGACAAGCTCAAATTTGTCTCTGTTGCACCGACAATCAACTAAAAAGGTCAATAACTTCTCAGTTTCTTTCTTCCTGCAGGTCATTTAGCAGCCACTTAGCCTGAACTAACGATTATTTTCATTTGGATTGATCAATAGATCATTTGTTTGGTCTATAAAATGTCAGAAAATGGTGAAAAATGTCCTCAAATGTCTTGTTTTGTCCACAACTCAAAGATTTTACTGTCGTAGAGGAGTAAAGAAACCAGAAAATATTCACATTTAAGAAGCTGGTATCAGAGAATTTTGATTTTATTTTCTTAAAAAATACTCAAACTGATTAAACGATTATCAAAATAGTTGCAGATTAATTAAATAGTTGACAACTAATCAATTAATTGTTGCAGCCTGAACAGAAACACATTTGGATTCAGTGAAGTGTTACAACTACAAATCCCCTTTGTTATGTACTGTACTTGTGCATCTGTGTGTGTCTAATTGATGACCTCATTCTAGTCTTCCTGTTTGCATTACAGTGTCTCTGTTCAATTTATACTGTTATGAAGAAATACTAAAGTTCTCATGTCTTTTATGAATCGCTTCGTCAGTCTAGGAGAAACTTTCATGAGCATTTGAAGTGTGTTTATATGTCTATGTGTGTGTGCTCTCTGCTCCCTCTGATAGGGCTGCACTGCTATCACAACGGGACCATAAAGGAATGTAACTGAACAACATTGTGACCTATTATCACCAAAAACTACTGTAGGCTGCAGGACTGCTGACACAACGCTCATGTCCCAGCCTGTTGCACTGCTTCAAGTCCTGTAATACTCAGTTACAGTTATTATCGGACATACAGTATCAGTATTGTGACTGTTTGCAACAGATAAGGAGCAAAGCATACACGGTTTCACTGGGATGTCTCTAGATGTTTAAAGTAGATTAAGCTGAAACAATTGTCGTTTATAATTGCAAATATGATCCTCTATTCAAAACTTTACTTAAGTAAAAATACAGAAGTATTATCACCTAAATGTACTTTAAGTATTAAGTAAATTAAATTAAATTGTGAGGATTTGACACTTTCCTTTGTCTCATGTGATAGTAATTGATTCACTCATTTGGACTGTTTGTCTGACCAAACAAGCAATTTGAAGACGTCACTTTGGACTTTGTGATGGACTATTTTCTGACAAAACAACGATTAATCCAACAAGCAAACAAAAAGGGTAATGGATAATACAGAGTAATTGTTAGTTGATCTGCTGTAAATGACATCAATCTAAGCGGACTACAGCCACTGATCAAACGTTTTACAGGCACTTTTCAATTCAATACAGGTGAGGTATTTGTTACTCCAAAGATTTTGACTTGAGGAAGCACAAAAGACATAAATCTGTTTGTGAGGATCTGAGGTTTCTGAGTCAAGGCAGCATGAATAAAACCTTGAGTAAGCAGTACACAGAGAGAGAGAGAGAGAGAGAGCTGGTGAGTGAGCAGAGCGTGACATTTGTGTCTATTTGTGTTTGAGAGCGTTTCTGCTTGATGATGTGTTCCTGTGTCATGTGATAAGTCAGCCAGCATGATTAAACTGAAACTCATATGATCACCCTGCTTCTTGTTTGCCGTTCTTTCACTTTCCATACGTGATCTTCCTCTTGAAAGAGAACTAAAATCTAGTTAGGACATGTTGATAAAATAAGTTGGGAAGTATTCCCTACAACAACAACACCATGAGTCAGCAGTCTTCAGCTCTTTGTCACCCTCAGAGTCGGATGACATGCTGAGAGCTACCAGACACCAATTTGTCACCAGGCGAAGGTCACGACCTCACACTGCAGGACGAGTTGTTGTTGTGGGACACTGAAATAACTCCGTCTGGCAGCTTGTCGTCTTTAGAAAGGTCACGGGCAAAATCAAAGACCGTGATGCAACTGAAATTGAGAAACAGCCCCAATAATCACGGCAAAATGTAAGTCATCTTCAGGGAAGAATTTGTGTAGGCCTATAATGTTTGGTATTAACAGTAGCTAACGTGACATTTGGCATATGGTCTAAATATGATTACACAGCATGAACTGTGAGATCGTGACACCATTTCTGCAACAAAAGCACTGATTGTGACCACTGGGAAAGTTTCAGATTTGAAACCACATGAAAAGGACGTTCAGTAAACAATGACTTCGGAAAACACTGACTTTACTAAGACTGAGAGGTGATATATATACATAGCAAGATGGATAAAATGGATAATACATTCATTTGAAGAATGAAAAGTGTAGCTGGTTTGCCTAGATCACCTTTATTCCTTCTATTAAGGCTGTCCTCGACCAAAGAAATTCTTAATCGACCACTGCAATTTTGTCGACTAATCGATTAGTTGCTTTAATGACAGATCTGTGAAACTGAGATTCTCCACAAAGAATCACACAAAAGCAGAGATATGCTCAAAAGTTTCTTGGAAATAAGTAGGAAGTAAAGTATGAAAAAGATCTCAGTCGACTAAGACCAAAACGACCGATTAGTTGACTAATCGACTAAAGCCAAGTTCAAACTACAAGACTTTCAAAGTCGTCATATCGCAGTACTGTTCACACTACACAACCTGCTGTCTTGTAATCGGGAGTGTTTAGTCGTTGTGGTTTTCACACTACATGACTGACCGGCGACAGGAGGTCACACACTACAAGATCGTTCACCGGAAGAAATCCGAGATGACGTCTCCAAACTACATTTTTCTCACTAAAACACGCGTGAAATACACAGTAAATGACGTGATACCATACACGAGACACATTGCTGATGTTGTTGTTGGCACATGTGTTCACAAAACAGCCTGTTTCCACACTATTTTTTACTTTCCTCTAGATGCAACAACAACTTTGCTCCGTGTTACAAATACATCACATACAGTAAGTTCCTCTACTGTTACAGGCAATCCCTCCTCCCCCAGGTTTCCGCTCAACTCGTGTCTCACGCTCTCATTGGCTGTATCTCGTTGCCGGAGTCCCCGACAGGTCCAGATATTTAGCATGCTAGATATCATAGCCAACTATGTCCACTTCTTATATACATTCTATGTTGGTTACTGTAATACGACTTGTATTCTTTTATATCACATTTTCATTATTAATAATTAGTATCTTAATTACTCAAAATATAAAAGGTAACCAAAACCTGATGCCTGGTTGCACGCATTGCAACCACTCAAAATGCATCACAAATGTGTCTGTTGATGAATGATAATGGGATCAGCACGTCGCTCCCCTGGGCTAAACAAACCTTTAATTAGTGGTTTTCAAAAACTGTGGGGCGCTCCTCCCCAGGAGGCTCATTGCTTGGGGGGGGTGGAAAAATGTGGAGCAGAACTAAAATTGAGTGAATCTGATTGATGTGGAAACAATGAACAAACAAAGAGGGCTTTCACACCAGCAAGGGAAGTTGGCGAGTTTCATTCAGCAAAAATGAGGAAAGATGGTGAGACGTTTGACAAGGAAGAGAAGAAAGACAATTCAAGAAAACTGTTAAACCTGAAGTCAAGAATTTAAGCCCATATCTAAGGTTCACAATATATCGGGTCTCTTTTAGATTCAGACACAAAGCTTTGACATTTGTGTCAAATCATTTTCTAAATAGTGGAAGAAAAAGACCCTCACAATTTCCCAGACTCCAAAGTGACGTCTTCAAAATGCTTGTTTTGACCAACCAACAGTCTAAAACTCAACATATTCAGCTTACTATCATATTAGAGAACAAAAAGCAGTGATTCCTGACATTTGAGAAGCTGGAAACAGAAAAATGTTTGGCATTTTTGCTCCAAAAACAAATCAATAAATCGATTATCTTTTTATTTATTTTTCTTTTTTTTTTAAAAGGTGAGAGGAAACATGAAGTTTGTGCTCTTGATAAAGTCCTTTCAATAAGATAACATTCAGTTTGACTTTTTGGTTAATAAGTTCTATAGCTGCAACTAACAGTTATTTTCAGTATTGATTTTTGATTAATCATCCCGTCACAAGTTCTGAGAGCTCAAGTTGATGTCTTCAAATGCTTTGTTTTGTCTGATTAACAGTCCACAAAGCAGCGATTGCTCACATTTAAGAAGCTGGAAGCAGCAAATATCTGGAAATTTTAGTTGATAAAACAACTGAAACTATTAACATATTATTAAATTTGTTCGGTTAATCGACTAATTGATTCAGCTCTACTAATAATATTACATTTAAATTGGTTTACAGGGAGGGAGGGGCGAGATTCTTATTCTGCTTCCAAACAGAAGGCATGACAGCCACTGACTTAAATTAGGTTTAATTCATTTACGCCAGCGTGATTAAATAAAGATCAGGGCTTCTCTGTTCACTGAAGGTCAGGTCTGAATATGAGGAAGCAGATCAAGCTCCAATAGTTAATACAAACACTACAGGTTAACCACCAATGAACTGGACAGGAAGAAATACTACAACAGAATTTATATGAAATTGATCATTAGAAAAATTGGCACAAATCCTTAATTACTAATTTATCAAACTTTACATTCATACCAATTAACACAGTTTGACAATGTAATCTTTGTTTTACTACAAGCTGATTTGCCTTCTGTTCATAATGTGTAGTACACAGCAACCCAAACAGTCAGCATCCGGCTACTGTTGTAACTTAATAGCACTAGTTTAGCTGCCGGCTAGCTTTAGGTAACTTAATTTGATGTATTCTCAATTAAGCTTAAAGTTGCTGATTGAGTAAAGTCTTACTAAATAATGTTAATGTAAATAACTGAGCATCTAAAAAGGTGTAGCTCCTGCCTGACTTCCAGCTTGCAGTGAAGGGGTGCTGGTCTGAGACAGAGATGTGGATCTTGCTGACACACAGCAGCAGCAGATTCAGCCTCATCAGCACGGAGATCAGATCTGCTAATGTACTGATAAAGCTCTGAAAGACTGATCAATAAAGCATCTAGAAGACTCCTCAGCGGTCATGTCAGCAACAGGAATTAGATCTGTGCATGTTTGATGATGCTCTCTGTCACTAAGCAAACCAACAGTGGTGACACGTCTTATCCTCTCAGACATACAGCAGAGACGTACCGACAATACCTGAGAACCTGCTCCCTATCTAAATATGAAGGGCTCATACTTAGCGAGTGTAAACACAACGACGCTTCGTTTCAGGTGATTATACACTAATGAAAACATAGTTATGAATATTATATTCCATTTCTGCCAATATATCCCCCAAAGCTAATTTCATGCCTCACACACTAGATGGAGTGTGTGTGGCCAAGATGACCAAACTGTGACCGAAACACCACCACAATGACACTACAGCTATATAAACACAACAGCCTCCAGGATGTAGATTCGTTCCGGCAGACAGTGTCACTAAAGAGCCGTGAAATGTTCTGCTGTGTGGTTGTCATAAGACATCAGAGTCAAAGACCAGCTCACATGCACCTTACTACTCACTCCTGAATCAGTTTAAGCTTTTGCCCTGTGGAAGTCGTTTCAGGGCACTCGTTAGGAGAACTAGTAGATTCCACGTCTCCTTCGTCACAAGTGCTATTGATACGCTTAATAGCATAATAGCATATAGCTCTCTGGCTGCACCTTTTTGCACTTCGTTTGCACACTTGCACACTTGCATGATTGTATATGCGTCCTTGGTAGGGGTAGGGGAAATAAAATCAATACAGCATGGTATTGCAATATTTTGAGTGCCAATATTGTATCAATACACGAACGTCAAGTATCAATTATTATATATACCAATAACCTCTTAACAATCCAACCGCTATTCTGTCTTACAGAGGTTGTAGCAGCTCAGTCTTAAAGCTGGAGTGAAGATACTGTTATCATATGATCGTAGATGGTGCCATGTCATGTTAGCTTGTCGGGAAGAACGCTAAATAACGCCTCAATGTTGCGCTAAATTTTGGAGAGGAAAACCATTTTCAAAGGGTCCCTTGACCTCTGACCTCAAGATATGATATATTCCCCATGTGAGACAATAAAGATAACCTAAAAACATTTTAACAGAGCAGTATAATGGGCTGGGTGCCATATCAGACTGTCCTGTAAAGGTAAACTCCCAGTGTCCCAGTGTCCCAGTGTGCACCAGTGGGCTGTACTCACCGACAGACTGGTCTGTTTTGGTGGTGAGGTTCCGGGCGCAGACAGCGGCGCCGGGGCCACAGTTGGTTGATGGTGAAGACTCGCAGAGCTTTAGCGTGTAGCTCACTTTATTATCCTGGTCTATGGCCTCCCATTTATAACTGCAACACAAGAAATAGAAGAGATGAAGTGTGGAAGAATTAAGCAAAAACATTTAGGCACACTTATATCAGACACACATTAGGTCTCAGCTCTGCAGCATCAGATCAGTTTCAGTTTAGAGACTTCTTCCTTATTGTGGATTTACAGAGCTGTCTACAATGGTAACAATGGTGAGAGCAGAACCTATAGTATTACCTAATTAGTTTTTGATTAATAAATTAGTTGTTCAGTCTATACATTTCTGAAACCAGAGGAAAAGCAAATCTTCACATTTGAGAAACTGTAGCAGCAAATGTTTGGCATTTTGTATCGTTTCCGCACCACAATATTCAGTCTTATACAGTGTATTCTCTAAATTTGATTGATTCTTGTAAAAAAATAAATCGAAATTGTCTTGTGGAGCTGAAACAATAGTTGATTGACGTAAGAATAATCTGCAACTGTTTGGATAATTGTATAATTTTAGTAATTTTTCAAGCAAAAAATGACAAAATGACCTCGTCCCAGCTTATCAATTGTGTGGATTTGCTGCTTTTCTTTGTCTCATGTAATTATAAACTGAATATATTTAACTTATCTCCTATCCATAGGACCAATGCAAGAGTGATAAAGAACAGAGGCTGTGATATGCTGTACAGATTATAAAGCCCCCTGAGGCAAATTTGTGAGATAGGGCTATATAAATATAATGGACTTGACTTGAATTTAGGTTTCAGAGCTTTGGTTGTAAAAAAAACAAACAAGCAATTTGACGACGTCACCTTCTGTTTTAGGAAACTGTGATGTGTATTATTCATTATTTCCTGACATTTTATAGATCAAACGACTCATTGATTAATCAATCATGAAGATAACAGTAAGCCGGAGCCCTTGTGTGTTGCAGTTTTAGTTAGTTATTGTTAATAGTTTGTCTTGTCACCCATGAGTAATTTCTTATTTGCATGGAAACTGAACCTACACTGATGTTTTCCTTGTGACACTTTTGACTCATTTTTGTGTTGAGTTTATGTTGCATTTAAAAAAGTAAAAGGGGCCACACGTAACAACAAAATAGCTAGTCAACAATATAGACATAACAGCCTTGAATTATCCCTCAGGAAGTAATCTTGTGAACTACTTCTGCAAATGCAAATGCCACCAAAACAAGGAAGTAAAAACATGCAGGTTGGCTTGCAACCTTACTGGTTAACTCACTCACTGGTTATCATTCCTGGCTTATTGCTGCCGAGTCAATATTTGAACAGCAACTGCCTGAACAGAGCTCTACACAACTACAGCTTGTAATCTTTATTTTACTTTTTTCTTCTTTTTTCAAGGTTGTTTTCATATATGCAATTTACAGTTTGTAATTACAATAGTTTTATAAACCAATTTTTAAGTAGATGAGCTTATAGACAAACTCATTAAGTACACTAGAGAAAACACAACTTCAACATTCAAAATTGAAATAAAATTAAGAAAAGAAATAATAATAATAATAATAATAATAATAATAATAATAATATAATATTATAACAATAATAATAAAAATAAATAATATAGTTAAAAAAAACAAATAAAAAAACACAACAAAACAAAAAAACAATAATAATAGAATTAAGAAAAGAAATAATAATAATAATAATAATAATAATAACAATAATAATAAAAAGAAAGAATAGAGTTAAAAAAAAACCCTAAAAAAACACACATAACAAAACAAAAAAACAATAATAATAAAATTAAGAAAAGAAATAATAATAATAATAATAATAATAATAATAATAATATAATATTATAACAATAATAATAAAAAGAAAGAATAGAGTTAAAATAAAACTAAAAAAAACACACATAACAAAACAAAAAAACAATAATAATAAAATTAAGAAAAGAAATAATAATAATAATAATAATAATAATAATAAAAGAAAGAATAGAGTTAAAAAAACACATAACAAAAAAATAAAATAAAATAATAATACAAAAATACGAGTAATAATAAATTAAATAAGAAAATAAGTTAATAGAAAATAAAAAGGGTGGAGTGGAGGGGAATATATAGTAATATCATTTAATCTTATGATATAACTACATGCTGTTATGGCTGCTTTATGGAGAGGCTGCTGTCATGTCCTCCTCTGAGTCATGTCAATTAACAATGAATTTCTTATTGAGGTAATCTTGTGAACTATTCCTGCAAATGTCACCAAAACAAGGAAATAATAGCATGCAGGTAACCTTACTGGTTATTAACTCACTGGTTATCATTTTTCAATGATTTTTCAAGCAAAAAAATGACAAAATTACTGGTTTATTATTGCTGTGTCAATATTTGAGCAGCAGCTGCCTGAACAGAGCTCCAGATAACTACAGCTTGTAATCTTTCTATTAGCTATGATATGACTACATGCTGTTATGGAGAGGCTGCTGGCATGTCCTCCTCTGACTCATGTCTATTAACGTTGCTAACACCTAGCAGATAGCTGGTTACATGACAGTTTCCATGTCAACGTTAGCAGCTAGCTGCTGGAGGTGTGTGTTTGTTAGCTCTACCTGCAGAGGTCCTGGTACCACGGACTGCTGCTGTCCTCCTCTTCTGCTCCAGAAAGGACCGATAGACATCCCAGACTCACCACTAACCAAAGAGCCAGCTTCAGAGAGGGGGAAAGATTAGATTTACACTGAAATAACATGTTTATAGCGCTGGGTAAAGCCTAAAACTAAGACGACATGATACGGCAGAGAGAGAGAGAGTCTATCTGCTGCTCTGCTGGAGCAAATCAGTAAGGAAGTGAACGCACCACATGACAGGACATCACATGACACCTCATGATGCTGAGTGGTGACGCATTCAATGTCTGTGGGAAAAACTGGAGACTCAACTGGCTTTGGGTGGGCCTTTCTGCACAAGCTGAGTAGTCAATTCCTGCACACATATATTCATTTAATTTATTATTATTATTATTATTTGTAAATTACTCTATTTTTTTTTTTTTAAATACTAAAAAATATTTTGTATTAGAAATTTATAAATAAATACAAAATAAATATAAGAAAATGCTTATATTTTATTATTTGTCTTTATATTTGCATTCCATTATTATTCCATTATTTTCTTATTCTTTTACAGATTTATTCCTATTTATTGCACTTATGACATCTCATGATGCTGACTGATGACACCTTCACTGCCTTTGTGCACATGCTGAGTAGTCAATTCCTGCACACATATATTCATTTTTTTGCATGTAAATTACTCTATTTTTTTTTTTTTAAATAAAAAAAAATCTAGTATTAGAAATGTATAAATAAATACAAAATTACATTTGAAAATAAAATAAAATGCGTATATTTTATTATTTATCTTTATATTTCCATTCCATTATTATTCCATTATTTTCTTATTCTTTTACAGATTTATTCCTATTTATTGCACTGGAGAATCAACTGGCTTTGGGAGAGCCTTTCTGCACATGCTGATTAGTCAATTCCTGCACACATATATTAATTTGTTTGCATGTAAATTACTCTATTTTTATTTATTTTTTAAATAATAAAAAAATATTTAGTATTAGAAATGTATAAATAAATACAAAATAAATATAAGAAAATGCTTATATTTTTTAATTTGTCTTTATATTTCCATTCCATTATTATTCCATTATTTTCTTATTCTTTTACAGATCTATTCCTATTTATTGCACTTATGACATCTCATGTTGTTGACTGATGACACCTTCACTGTCTGTGGGAAAAACTGGAGACTCAACTGGCTTTGGGTGGGCCTTTCTGCACAAGCTGAGTAGTCAATTCCTGCACACATATATTCATTTAATTTATTATATATTCATTTAATTTATTATTATTATTATTATTATTTGTAAATTACTCTATTTTTTTTTAAATAATAAAAAAATATCTAGTATTAGAAATGTATAAATAAATACAAAATAAATATAAGAAAATGCTTATATTTTATTATTTGTCTTTATATTTTCATTCCATTATTTTCTTATTCTTTTACAGATTTATTCCTATTTATTGCACTCCTATGACTCCATTCAACAGTTGTAATGACCCCAGTTCAAGATGCTCCAGGAGGTTGGGGAACATAGCTCAGTCAGCTATATAAAAATGTATTTTTGTCTATATTTCAGTTGAATTATTTAGTCCTCAGTGATTAATCCTGGATAGCTTTTTAACTGCTTAATGGGATAATATTGAACAGGGTAAACAAGATATTTCTATTGTTTTGTTGCATGTATGGCTATCACATGACATCTCATGATGCTGACTGATGACACCTTCACTGCCTTTGTGCACATGCTGAGTAGTCAATTCCTGCACACATATATACATTTTTTTGCATGTAAATTACTCTATTTTTATTTATTTTTTAAATAATTAAAAAATTATTTAGTATTAGAAATTTATAAATAAATAAAAAATAAATTTAAGAAAATGCTTATATTTTATTATTTGTCTTTATATTTTCATTCCATTATTTTCTTATTCTTTTACAGATTTATTCCTATTTATTGCACTCCTATGACTCCATTCAACAGTTGTAATGACCCCAGTTCAAGATGCTCCAGGAGGTTGGGGAACATAGCTCAGTCAGCTATATAAAAATGTATTTTTGTCTATATTTCAGTTGAATTATTTAGTCCTCAGTGATTAATCCTGGATAGCTTTTTAACTGCTTAATGGGATAATATTGAACAGGGTAAACAAGATATTTCTATTGTTTTGTTGCATGTATGGCTATCACATGACATCTCATGATGCTGACTGATGACACCTTCACTGCCTTTGTGCACATGCTGAGTAGTCAATTCCTGCACACATATATACATTTTTTTGCATGTAAATTACTCTATTTTTATTTATTTTTTAAATAATTAAAAAATTATTTAGTATTAGAAATTTATAAATAAATAAAAAATAAATTTAAGAAAATGCTTATATTTTATTATTTGTCTTTATATTTCCATTCCATTATTATTCCATTATTTTCTTATTCTTTAACAGATCTATTCCTATTTATTGCACTTATGACATCTCATGTTGTTGACTGATGACACCTTCACTGTCTGTGGGAAAAACTGGAGACTCAACTGGCTTTGGGTGGGCCCACACATATACTCTATTTATTTTTATTATATTAAAAATGTTTAATGTTTTTGTCAGTTTAGGTTTGAAGACTACAATTTTGTTAGCAGAAAGTCTGTGTTACACACTGGGGGTGTAGAGCTTGAATTACATGTGCATTTACCAGGCAGGGATGATGATCTAATGAACAACACTATTGATTTACCTTAAGCGAAATGTAATTTATAGTGTTGTTGGGTTATTGACCTATACTTGACATTAGATTTTTCAGCCTGTGCTGCAAAGATTTTGACAATTCTTTATAAAATCAATCTTTTCTAAGTCTCCAAACTTTATGGAAGTGCACTAATAACTTGCTGGAGTGGGGGCGGCTGTGGCTTAAGAGGAGGTAGAGTAGGTCGTCTACTAATCACAGGATTTGCAGTTCAATCCTCTGGTCGAAGTGTCCTACATGTAGGCCTTACCCCTTTAAGTAATTATGATGTACAGTTCAGTGTCCACATCTCCAGGTATTTTCTTTCTTTCTCTTTGAAATATGTGTTTCTGATATATTAGTGATGTAAATTCAAGTTGTTTATTGTTTATTGTTAATTTTCTTTGCACAATTTAAGACTATACAACATAACAATAAAATAAATGAATAATATACAGTGCAGGAAGAGGCAAAAAACCCACTGGGCTTATCTGAAGCCTCCACCCAGAGACAAGATTAATATAAAGAAGTAATATGACCTCATAATAGTGATAACAAACAATTAGGACAAGATATAAATAATAACAACAATAACAATACAGTAAATATATCAAAAAAGACAAGTGTGTGTTGCGTGGAAGTCTATGGTTAGTGTTTGTGAGGAGGATATTGATTTAAATATCTACAAAGACTTCTTGGAAATCATAACCAAACCACATTGTGAGTGGGAAAAAATAAAAGTTAGAATTCAAGACATCCAAAATAACTGTCATATACTCTCAGCTCCATCACATTGAGTATAAATAACAAGTATTAACTAGTACACAACCTAAAAGTTGAAATGTACAACATTTTCCATTGGACATGAATGCAGCATTACTGATGACAACAACAGCGCATCATTCACCTCCTAGTGGTATTAAATAGACAGGTGTTTACCAACTAAAAGAACAGGTATGCAGCTTTTCTAGTTACACATGTAGTGAGCATTCCTCATGGCACATAGACAGGCAAAAGACCTTTAACCCTAAATGGTGCTGTACAAAGCAAGTCTGCTCTAATACTGTCTCATTCAGACCCAAACCATGTAACCATAACCATCTATATAACATTATCATTTAATTATAATGTAGTCTGTTAAGAGTCAGTCCTCATTCTGGGAGAAAGATTTCCTGAAACACAATTATAATATTGACATCCTTCAGGTGCTTCAGCTGTCATATTGCACCCTCTAGTGTTCATGTTGGACCACCACTAAAACTCTCACTCATCACTTACTGAGAGAAGACTGCTTATTCAGGGCCAGCTGTCTAAACACAGTTGGATATTTAGGTACTTTCCTTCAGCTATATTCTCAGTTGCTGAAACAGGGTTTTATCCGAACATGTCAAGAATCTGGACATGTTTGCTTTTCCAATCCTCATCTTTACATGCATTTATTTCCATAATTCATACTAAAAAAGCTCCCTTTTTGAAGTATTGCTTGGCACATTTTCCTTTGCATAATGTCCTTTCCATAATGTTGTCAGACACTTATAATAACATAACAAATCAGAGCCTTTCAGTGTCAAAAACAAGCACTTTTAGTGGCCGTAACGTTACATTGACGATGATCACTTGCCCTCGCAGCTCGTTTCGCGGCTACCGGTTACAGCGCTCTCCCTCAAAACTGGACCAGTTTCAGAAATTGTTGTACCAATTAGTCACCTAGACACAACAACATGGTGAGATAGGGTCCAGGTTGAAAAATACCAAAGTTACTTATTCTTTCACAGATTTATTCCTATTTATGGCACTCCTAGGACTCCATACAACAGTTCTAATGACACCGATTCAAGATGCTCCAGGAGGTTGGGGAACATAGCTCAGTCATCTATATAAAAATGTATTTTTGTTTATATTTCAGGTCAATTATTTAGTCATCAGTGACTAATCCTGGGTAGCTTTTTATCTGCTTAATGGGATAATATTGAACAGGGTGAACAAGATATTTCTATTGTTTTGTTGCAGGTATTTTTTCAGTAAAGATGGAAGTCCGACTCTGTTGTCGAAGCAGAGCGGAGTGCACATAGGTCAGAGGACACATCTGAGCCACCTGGACATACAGAGACTGAACAGACTCTACCACTGTGGTAACAAACTCCTCACTACACATAACACATGTTCGGTCTTTTAACTGCATGCTTGTATTTTGCTTTTCTTTATTTATATAGAGGGATATAGCTATCAAGCGCTTTACAAATAAAATGATTTCCTCTTCCAGCTGAGCGGATGAGCGGATGAAATTGGAGTGAGTGGGGTCGATGCTGGTTAACCTGCATTTGCTGTGACATTTAATAAAATTATAAAAATCCTGCTTTCTGTTTGTTCTTTTGATTTTTTTTAAGTCTACCAAATACCACATATCCAATTAAACCCTATAGGTCTGTAACAGCCAAGGATGGAAATATACTGCTCTGTGATCAGAAGCAGGTTGGACCAATTTACACACCTCACCACATTACACCAGTCCTTGAATCACTGTGACAATAAAAACAAAAAGCAAAAGCAAGCAAAAAAATAGCACAAATTGTACGGCCAATTAGTGGTTGTAATATAAGGCCACTGACTGTATTTTAACCCAAACCGGTAATGTCCAAAGCTAAAATATGTTTACCACTGGCAGAGCATTTTGGCAAATTTTTCTTGGACGCTCCCCACATAATCAGCTGTGCTGCTCATCCCACAAATGCATGATCCTTACAAATTGGACATCATTGCGAAGGTAAATAAACAGGCTTTCCAACGATGTAAAATACAATGACCATTAGCATTGTAACAACAGAGAAATAATCCACCAAACACAAGTTTCCGAACTTTGTTTTTCCAGTATATATACTCCATTTCATCTTATTTTATCAAGTGTTAAATCTTATTTTCCCTGTTTTAAATGTTCATTCTCCTTCATTGTAAAACACTTTGTGCTGTAATTCTTGTATAAAAGGTGCTATACAAATAATGTTTTTTCTTGTTTTCATTCCTCAGTATTAAATGACTACAACAGTTTATTATCTCTACGATAACAGTAGGCACACAACAACAATACAGAGCAAACAGTAGACACTCATTCCTCTAACAACCATTGTTCTGTCTCCTGTACATAAACCTGTCTGACAGACGACCTTCAGTTTGTGTGTCAGTTTGTGTTTAGTCTGTAGGAGGAGCTAAGAGCGCAGACCGGCTACTGAACACTATGCAACAGTCTCTTACTGTCTACCCTCCACTCACCCTGCAGAAAGGATATACAGTAAGACTACTAGTTAATGTGCAGTCAGCATTCAAAGGTAAGACAAATCACTTTTTTTAATATTGAAAAATTCCTAATTTGTGTTGATTTATTTGAGAAATGGGAAGTTCCTGGATTACATATTCTAGTATTGTGCATGCTTTAGTGTTTCCCCCATAAATGAATCCTTTTGAGTGTAGAAAAACCTCTGAAATAAAATGTAAATCAGCTTTAACTGGACATTTCTGTGTTTGTATCATTATTTTCTGCATCAGTGTTTGTTTGGCTTGTTAAGTGACCTTTGTATTATTATATACTGTATGTGTTCAGCACTTGGTAATGGTTTTCAGATGATGAAGAGACAAAGTTGAGCACATTTAATGTGTCCGTTAGTGAGCTGGCACACTGAAGCTGGAGTCTAATCCTTCTGTCTGTGCAGGTGACGAGACAAAGTGTCAGGTTTATTTGGGCTTCTCAGATTTACCGTGTAAATGCTTTAGCTCACACACAAATAACCAGCCAGGGGATAAACTGTTAAACTGTATATATTTAATCATCCCCATTTGGACGGCTTTTATTTCTCTCTAGGGGAGGTGGTCTATGATTTCAAAGCGGATTTATGAAAGTTTATTCATGATGGACATCAGAGATAATATCCTCTGGAAGTAACTTTGAAAGCTCTTATATCAATGATCCACATTTCTCTTCTATATATCTGCTGTATATCTACAGTTGGCGATGCTGCATGGCTGCATCCCTGGTGTTCAGACTACATGACAGAGGACCAGAGGTGGTGAGGGAGGTGCTTCTGGAGCGAGGATGGGAGGAATATGACGGAGACGAACGGGAGGAGGAAGACTGGAACCTGTACTGGCGGGGCTCTACGTTTCGCAACTCAGAATATCACAACCTGTTGCCATGGCAGCGCCTCAACCACCATCCCAAAACTGTTGGCATCACACGCAAGGTGAAGACGGTCTGACATGTTGTGTTTACTTTGTGTGTTAAGAGAAATGCAGAGAGGTTTTTGTGTTGTCCGATATAGACTACAGAATCATTCATGTGTTTCAACACATTCTCATCCCAACTCGTCACATACTGGCGCTTTGTCCGACCCCTCAGCGCCACTTTTTGGTCGCAGAAAACACGTGTTTAACGTTGTGAATTAAATAAAAACACTTGCTTAGGATTAGGCAACAAAAGCACTTATTTAGGTTTAGAAAAAAACAACATAGTTTGGCTTGTGAAAATGTGACTGGACGTTTTGAACACGGGACACAAACGATCAGCTGATTGTAAAGTGAAAGCGTAACGTAACGCAGGGGACACAAACAGCGGTCTCCTGGATGAAAGCCTAGTGTTTGTTGAGGTGTGCCAAGACTTTCAAAAAGGATATATCATAGAGGAAGTATTGCCAAAGGAAGAATCTGTTTTACAAATATACTATAGAAATAATGCAATTTGTTTTTGCATTAATCTAAATTGAAACTTAATCTGAGGGCTGTAAATGTCTTGTCATCGGTCCAATGAAACTGTGCATTTGCAACATCTTTCCTTGGAAGGGAAGTGGCCCTATGCATCAAAGTATGGCGCTCTACGTGGCCTCAAATAGTTAAGGTTAGGATAGGTCATCGGGCAGCGAGTCTTGGGAGAGTTTTTGCAGATCTCAGATCACATTTCGCAATTTGCGAATTCCTTTCTAGACACAACCTGGTTGCCTAAATCTAACTTCCTGTGAAAATGTAAGTTTATTTTGAAAGGACACTATGCATGTAATGAGCGTATATTGACACGCTGTCCTAGACATGTCCAAAAGTAAAGCAAGAGGGGTGCCTAGTGCGTCGGTCTCCGATGCCGAGGGGCACTGACTAATATACTGTATATAACCAATATATTTGACGAGTTGGGAGTGAGAATGTGTTGCAGCACCAGTTTGAAATAGGGCCTTTGCCAAGAATACCAAACCAAAAAAGTTTCCAAACAGAAATCATAATCAAAGAATGATTTGTGATTGTTTTGGAAGGACTACTTGGCACGCAACCTGAGGAGAATGAGAGCCACGTTCGGTTCATCTCTCTACGACTTCAGTCCTACCGCCTTTATCCTCCCAAACGACTACACCCGCTTCCTGTCTGAATACAACAAACTGCGTCTGATCAGAGGGCCGTCGGTCTACTGGATATGTAAGCCTGTGGATCTCTCCAGAGGCAGAGGGATCTTCATCTTTGAGGATATCAAGGACATGGTCTACGACTGCTCTGTGATCGTACAGAGGTACATCAGCAACCCTCTGCTGATCTCCGGCTACAAGTTTGACCTGAGGATCTACGCGTGTGTGAAGAGCTTTCACCCACTGACTGTTTACATCCATCAAGAAGGACTGGTGCGTTTCGCCACCGAGAAGTACAATCTGTCGTCTCTGCATAACCTGTACGCTCACCTCACCAACACCAGCATCAATAAGTTCGGTCCCTTCTACAAGACCGAAAAAGAGAGAGTGGGCCAAGGATGCAAGTGGACCATGAGCAAGTTCAGGCATTTTCTCCACAGCCAAGACATCAACGAGCTTCTCTTGTGGCAGAGGATCAACAACATCGTCACGCTGACCCTCCTCACCATCGCTCCCTCCGTCCCCTCCTGTCCCAACTGTGTGGAGCTGTTTGGCTTTGACATCCTGATTGACGTCATGTTTAGACCTTGGCTGCTGGAGGTCAACTACAGCCCTGCGTTGACTCTGGACTGCCAGGCAGATATCACAGTGAAGAAAGGACTCATTAGCGATCTGATTGATTTGATGAACTATACAATGATTGACAGTTTGAGAGAGAGGGCTTATCAGAGACAAGGGTACAAGCAGCCTTGTTTCCATTCAATACCGCCTGTGCTCACCAAGTTTAAAGAAACCAAGTTTAAGAAGCGAAGGAGCGGTAGCCAGTCCACACAGATGCTCCCTCTGATAACAAGTCATCGCCCACCTGAAAAGATGAACCAAAGACAGTCCAGACATGCTTTTGTAGCGGACTACCAAAGGCACCTTCCCCCTGTTGACCTAAATAAGATATATGCATACAAGAGCAGAATAGTTAACACCAAAACCCACAACGACAAGACCCTGAACCTGATCCTCGGCCCACATTCAAAGACAAACGTGTCAGTGGTAAACAGACAGACGTGTCCAGCTCTCGCACCGTGGCTGATGGACAACAGGGGTCTTCACGTGTCTGAGGTTACAAACCGTGACGACGCTGAAACAGAAGCTGGGCTGGAGCTCTCTGGAGAGACAGACGTTTCCTCTTCGATACCTGATATCCCACACAGGGGGCTGGGATTCAGACATTCAAAGCTCCCGAACATTTGCAGGTTAATACAGTACTGCTGTGCTTTCTATATGCATGTAAAAAAACAAACACAATGCATTGTCTTTGTAGAAAATGTAGGTGTAATGCTGTTTGAATGCAGAATTTATCAACACTGGTCTACAGGGAAGATCTTTCCATAAATTCTAAAAGATAGTTCAGGTGGTTTGAAGTCTGGTTGTATGAGATACTTATCCATAGTCAGTGTATTACCTACAGTAGATGATGGTCTGCACGCTTCCAGTTGGGAGAGACAGACAGGAGCACCAGCACGGTAGCAAAGCAATACAATGCTGTGGACGGGGGCAGCAGCAAAACATATTTTAGACACTGACAAGAATCTATCAGTGTAAGTGTACTCTGGTGGTTTATCTTGAGACAGCTATACAGCCGTGTGCATGCTGACAGCCATTTATTATAGGTAATACACTGACTATGGTTAAGTGTCTCATACAACCCCACTTCAAAACACCCAAACTATCCCTTTAAGAGACATTTCAATCAAGTATGCATCTCCAACTCCAACCCTTCATATAGCATAACAAACAAATGTTGTGATTGTTGATTCACAGTGGGAGTCACAGACCAGTAAGGATGGAGAGGACCACAGCACTGAACGGACAACACGTCCCTCCGCTCAGAGTTGGAGACTTCATACGGACATTCCCCTTTAACACAGCCACTCTGAGGGCCTCGCAGCATCAACTGGATGTTAAAATGGTCATACAGGAGCTTCACAAGCTCACTGCTCAGCTGGCTTCATCAGGCAAGAAGTTGAAGAGAGAGGAGGAGGAGGAGGTGAAGAAGGAGATAGATGGTGACTTTGATTCACTGTTGTGGGGGCCAAAGGATCCTCCATTGCTCAGTCAGTGCTTTAAACCCACTTAAAGTGGCGTTCCTTTTTTTTTTTTTTTTACTTTCTGGATTTATTGCTAAGCCCTGACGTCACAGCAAAGCCGACGTGGCGTGGCACAAGCCATTGGAAATACAGCAGCATGTGGAAAAGTGTCAGAGTTATATTGAATCATTGAAGTGTGATATCGCTTGTCAGACAGTTTTTTAATTAAATAGTAAATAAATTGTCAGTAATGAATTATTTGCTACATGAGGGTAAAATATAAAGTTAAATCAACAATGTGAGAACATCTCTAATCTAATAAAAGTATTTCCTCCCAACACTACATCACTCTCTGTCTCACACATTCATCTAAGATGTGAGATGGTAACTTCCTTCTCCTTGATGCGTGCTCTGCCTGATGCGTACTTGGTTTCCTGTCGTCTGTTGGGGTAGATGGTTTTGACCGTCCCATCAGGATACTCCCTCCTCTTGTACTGGGAAGTGTGGAGTTCTCTCTGACCGTTGGGGAAATCGATCACCTTCTCACCGGACCTGGAAGAGACGATGATCCAGAAAGCAAAATGAACTTTGATTACAGTACAATGTTTTCATAAATATCACAACATTTTAGCATGTGCTTTTTAATACTTCAGTAAATAAATAACGTTAAAACATTGATATTGATTGATGATAATGTTCATTTACTGAAAGGGACACACGGAGAGGGAGAGACATGAGACAAACTACTGCATAGATACTGCCTGAGGTGAAAGGGAGAGGTTCTTATTGGTGCTCTAAAACAACAGGAAGTTAGTTATTGTAGTTTGACCTGTTGATTTGGTTTGCTCACCAACAACGTTCTCAGACATGATACACGTTTTTAGATTCAGTGTGACTTACATTTTCCGAGGATATATTATCTCTGATGTTCATTGTGAATAAGCGTACATAAATCCAAAAGAAACTCAAGAACTTGCCAGATAATCCTCATGTTTTCTTGATTTTTTTAACGTACAAAACACACAATTAATATGCTCTCTTCAAAGCCACAAGACTCCATTGACAGCAACAGTAATTTTACCTCGCTGATCATTGTAAAACGCAGACAGAAACAAAATAAAACTCATCAAAACCGTCTTGATCAGTCTTTCCACTGTTGCAACAATAACCAACTCTGTTTGCTTTCTGCTGAAACTTGGCATTAGTAGTTTGAAGTATGTATTATTTCAACCTGCTTAGAACTATTGTTAGGAAGTTAAGAGGCTATGTCAATCCTGTATGCACAAAAATAACACTGCTTTGCAAGCGCACAAAATAAATTGTTGCACGCGCTTCCACATGCGCCAAAAGAGGTGGAATGGCACTAGCTAAAATCTTGCCTAGGGCACCAAATTGGTTGGAGCCATATCTGGTGTAAAATGATGCACAAGACAGAGACTTGGGTCTGAATATTTCACACTCAGACAACAGAACATGACACTGTAAGATAGTGTAGATAAGATGATTTTTCCATCCCCTCAATCAAATGTTAAGGGTTTGATATCAGTGTCTGTCCTGGTTACCTCATGGTGTCATTTATTTATGAGGGTCCCTGTTAGCTGCCACTTTAATGAAAGCCGCAAGTCTGTCTGACCCTGAAGACAACCTGAAGCTGATCCTGAAATAGAGCAGAGACTCCAGTCTTACGGTGAGAGGAGAACGATGGTGCCGTCAGGGAAGATCGTCCTCTCGCTGCCGTCAGACTCCAAATACTTGATGGTCTGGTCTGGAAATAAGATCTCTCTGTTTCCCCCGGGGTGTCGCGTCTCTGTTACAGAAGGACACATGTTATAAATGAAAGACTATGAGCTGTAGTCATACACAGGACTGGCAGGTCTGGCAAATTTTGCCATTTTCTGTTAGATATGTTAATTAACAGTAATAAAATAGGTTTAAAATGATACTTTCTGTTGTCAGTTTGTCAATAAATCATAAAAAAATGTAAATGTAAATCAACTTTTATTGTAAAACGTTGTACTTAGCACAGCACACAGTGAAATTAAGCCTCTACATTTAACCCATCCTAGTATTAGGAGCAGTAGGCAGCTACTATACAGCTACCCAAGGAGCAGTTTGGGGGTCAGGTGCCAGTATCTCATTGTTTTTGTTTACTTTTGTTTTAATCTCTTACCAATCTGCTTGTTGGGGAAGTGAAGGACCTCCAGACCACTCGGGTGAATGGTATGAGTTGTCTGTGAACCAGCATAGTAATACACCTGTAAAACACATTAGCATGATCTTAGTGGTCCAAATGAAAAAAAAAACGTCATTGACAAGTTTGATCGGGTCGATGCAGCACAAAAATACAGCTATGAAAACAAAAAAAGGATCTCACTGATTATTACAGCATCTGAAGCTTAATAAGTTTTTAAACATACATAAAGGTAACAAAGGCGGCCACAGAGCTCACCACTTTCCCATCTTCTAAAATGTGTTTGACATCTCCGTTGAAGAATGTGACTGTTTTCGTTTTCTGGTCTGCAGAAATGACTTTGCTCGTCACCAGGCTGCACCCGTTAGAGAGAAGCTGCTCCATCTGGGGAGATAAAGAAATCTTCATCAGTATAAAATTGTCAACATGGTGGTTAAGTGTCATTCAGTTTTCGATTTAAAGATTTTGGTGATTTAGACTCATTTCTACAAGATGCTTTAGCAGGTAACTGTGTGGGTGATTGTTCATTTTGGAATTACTATGAAGACAATGTACATCTTTAATAGGGCAATTAGGTTTATTATGATTATTTATATGAAATATAATCCTTATTAGCCCTGAAAGAGCTTGAATCCTTGATTTATTTAAATTTCATTACAGTTTTTTCATAGTTTACAGTTCTTTTAGTAACCCTTTAAGTTGTGAAGATAAAATCAAGTCTGAGCAGTGACAGAACTGGCACATGTATCGACTTGCACTTCATAAACATGTAATGAGGTCAGTCAGTGCTCTGACACCATCTTTTGTCCATCCTCATAAATTATTGCCAGGGTGCTTAAAGACCACTTAACAGTGTACTATATAGTAGAATCATTTGATACCAACAGGATTTACACAGCAGTCAAATTAAATGGAACAATGGGCCGGCAGCTTTTAGTGTTTGAGGACAACATTTACCTGAATGTAGATATTTGTTATTAACAGAAAATGTTACCAAACAAGTCTGTGTGAGGAGCGTTATTTTATTAAATTTTTTTTAAATTTTTGTTGTCAGTTTGACAAACAGGTGACACATTAGAAAGACAAAGGTGTAATGAAATATACAGACATTATAAAATAGCCGTTTCATAATTTTTGTTAGTGGGAGTATTCTAACAGTTTGTGTGCATGTATGAAAGTGTGTAAAAAATATTCATCATATATTAATAACTGTGACCAGAGAAATAAATGAATAAATGAATATATAAAAAATTCAATAAAAAAATAAAAAATAGGTAAATAAATGGTAATAATAATAATGTTGATAAGTTCAATAACTACCTAAATAATAATTATAAAATAATTAAATAATAATAGTAATATTAATACAAAATTATACTGCTACTACTACTAATAATAAAAGTAATAATAGTAAAGTAAAAAATAAATAGGTAAATTAATCAATTAATAGTAAGGGGTTCGGTGAGGGCTAACAGAGTCATCTTTTCTTTCTTTCTTCCTTTTGTCTTCTTGTATTTAGTTTTCTTATCTTTTTCTCACGGGTGTCATTGCCTTGGGCCACACGTTTAGGAGGGAGTAGGTCCATTATGAGTGAGTTTGTTATTTTTTTTTTCTTTCTAGTTTTTCTGTTGTTTGAGGGGACCCAGCCCTCACCGATGACAACCCCATGGCAACTGTGCGAGGAAGGTTATTGCAGATATTTCTGTGTCTGCTTTCGTGAAACTATAGCATACCTAAAGGCACCACAATTCAGGGTAAAATAAGACTGACAAACTACTAATAAGGATAAAATAGGGGAGATTACATATTGTTATGATATGATTTGTGACCTGAAGAGAAGAAGACCATACAGTATATTACCTCTGTCTGTCCCTCCTGGTGTTCAGTGTGTGTTTGTGCAGTATATCGGCCGGCCACTAGGCAGCACTGCGGCGTAACTGTTAGTGTCTTCCTCAGCTCAGAGTTTTCTCTGATCAGCTCCTCCAGCTGGCGTCGAACTACAGACCAATCATTCTCTCTCTGCTTCAACTGCTGCTCAAGGGCCTCCATCTGCAGCCTGAGGGCCTGCACACACACACACACACACACACACACACACACACACACACACACATACAAATTGGCTCTGTATGTGAGTCATGTGTTGACTTGACGAAGTGGGAGTATGTAATGAGTTTGTAAATGTTTGCACAGGTTTACGCCATGCTGTGTTTAACAACTCTGCATCACACCTGATGACGAGAGTGTCCTACAGGAATAAGGAAACAACTTCCAGGGAATTTCAGTCAAAATGAAAGTGATACCTACAGCATGACGCGTTATCTCAAAACCGTCCAGGTGATGACAAACTGAAGTTCCCCGAATTACTTAGTTTTTAATTTTTTAGCACGTCATAGTGCAACACTTGTCTGCCACTAAGTTTGGGGTCAAAATGCAAAATTACAGAATTATATTATATCATACATTTTTTAACACGGCAAATAATTAAATTTTCAACATTTACAGCTGGAACATATTGGAGGAAATATGTTATATACATACTGTATATAATGTCCAAGCCCTGCTGTTTATTGACCTCATATGAAAATACTTTGATTACATTTTGTTGAATCACGTTATTGTCTAATGAAAAATTAAACACACAATTCATAGTACCGATATCCCGTAACGCTGCTGTTTTAGAAAAGATCCTCAAAATGTTATAGCGACAATTTCATCAGTTTTACTAACTCACTTCATGTCATGAGAGTGAAAATATATGTTGAATTGATTCAGTCACAATTATTGAGACATTGTTCTTTTTGTTGAAACTGCTTTATAGGCCTTTCATACAGTACGCGGTTTGCACTGTGGTCGCCGCTGGGTTCAGCGAAACCGTAAGGTCAGTGGTTCAATCCCCGGCTCCTCCAGTCACATTTTCGAAGTATCCTTGAGCAAGATACTTAACCCCCTAAATTGCTCCTGAAGGCTGTGCCATCAGTGTGTGAATGAGTATTGAGATTAGTTCCTCATGGGCAGGTTGACATGTAGTGTAAAGCGCTTTGAGTTGTCGGACGACTAGAAAGGCGCTATATAAATGCAGCCCATTTACCATTTATGGCGGTATTTGACGAGTTGGGATTGAGAACGGGTTGGGATGAGCGTTTCTTGAGAAAGCTGCAAGCAGCAATACCGGAGGCCAAGCATTCAGCCCGTTCCGATCGGGCTCGCTTTCTAGAGCACTGCATTAGTTGATTTAAATTGGGTTGACAAAATAATAGACACACCTGTCAGTAACACACAGTACAGTTCAACAGCACCACAAACTGCAGCCTCCAAAATATCAAATCAACAAAAGCTGAACACTATAACCTTTGTGGAGGGAGGATATATTGCAGGATCGTTGAATTAGTTTTAGCTAGGTGTACCTAATAAACTGGCAACAGAGTGTTTATATAGGGGTCTAGTATGGCTATGCTGAGATATGACCTTCTTTTTTGGGGTAAATTGGAATGATTTTTAGGAAACAGAAACGTGGACGTGCTGATTATCTGAGAGGACGAGTTCTACATCTTCCTGGTCTGCCAGGAATAAAAGCTGACTCCGTCTTTTCCCAAGAACTCATGATATCAAATTATATGAACAATCTATTACCAGCAGTTGTTGAAATGTAATCCTAAAATATAGAACATTATATAATGTAGAAGAGGAGATAACACTTGGCAACCCTCTACACAAAAACAATGTTTGCACAGCACTCTGCTGGTATGTTTCTTTGGCAGTCAAATAAGAGCTGCTGTTACCACACCTCCTGACATTAACTTTCAAACGAGGCAATGATAATCATTTCCAGTCTGACGAGCGTGTGAAGGAAATCAGATGAAAGACATGCAGCAACTTGCCTAGGTCTGTCTCAAAAACACAAAGTTAATGAATAGGAAAATACGTGCTTGCAGGCATTCGCCAGAGTGTGAATCATCAAAATTCAATTTACATGAAAACACCATTTTAGTTTTCCGGGTAGCTTCAGAATTAGCCAGACAAATTACAGGTACAGTAATTTCCCAGCAGCACCCTGCTTCACATTCATGACACCATCTACAACAACAACACAATCTATTGTCGTCCAGTAGAGGGTTTCACATTCACTTCAGATTCTTTGTCCTTGCATTGAAAGGTTGAAGTGGTGCATGAAAGCATTGTTGAAGTTCTGGTATTAAAGAGCTTGTTATCTACTTAATGCAATCGCACAATGCAACACTGGTGGTACCAGTTCTGCAACACACTGCAGCAACAATAGGTGTGGGTGGCATTCATGGCTTAAGGGAATACTGGAACAAGCTTTTCAGAAATGCAGGATAGTAAATTATTATCGAGGCATGGCTCTGACACAGGTTAGTGTGATTTCACGAGGAAGCAGCTCACGTCCTTCGTGTCTATGAGGAGCAATCAAATGTGTCAACGCAGCTTGGTGGGAGAGGTGGTGTTGTGAAACAGGCCAATGATGTCATGAGAAAAGCTAGTTTGTTAAGCAACACTGCAGCATAATAGCTGCCAAATCAAGTATAATATATCTGTGTTGCTACAGCCTGATAGAACTACAGAGTTGGAGGTGGATAGCACTGAGTGGAACTGATCCTATTGTTTAATCAAATCCAATTATTGCTCCGATCAGATATTTTGTTTGGCTGTTCACATTATTTTTTAAATGTGGCCAATATCAGATTCCAGTGTGAACTGGTCCCGATTATGAACACACGTCTCCCGCAGCGCGCTGTTGTACGGATTTGTTGTTCACACTGTATCATAATCAACCCCGGGACAGTGGGGCACCATCAGTCTCAAGCCCTGACAGTATCTGCGGTAATATAGAAAAACGAGTGCCAAAACCAGTTTCCAGAATTCTGGCGTCGGTTTGATACCGAATTATCGTTTCTCCTGAGATCTCTAGTGGTGGGATCGTGACGTGAATGGCTTCACTAAAACAGATTTCATCCACAATTCCAGGATGTCAACTACATCTGTCAGCGCCTCGCCGCAAGACTCTCACGGCAAGACTCTCAGCTCAGGCAACACATCTCTCTGAGAAAGCGCTTAGGAGCTGGGTTGTATTAGCTGGCAACAGGGACGGGTTACTGAGTGACTCCCACCAGCGCAGAATTGTGAAGAATGTCAATTTATTGTGACGTGAATGCCGATATGACTGCTCAGACTGAGGTCGCATTGCAAAAAATCTGACCTGTACCTGATTTAGGACCACATGAGTCAGGATTGAAAATATCAGATTCCATGTGATTTGAGCCGTTCACACTGTTATGAAAAAAATCTGATTTGGGTCACTTTTGCCTGCAGTGTGAACGTAGCCCAAGCCACATTTCCTCCCACCAAAAACTGACCTTGACTTCGTTGGTTTCCAGTTTGTGCAGACTGTGTTGATTTCTCGTGTCCTGGCTCTCTTCTCTGTCAGAGAGGATGTTATCTCCTTTGCAGCTCGTCTTCAGCTCCTCGTTCCGATCCACTCTCTCTCTGCATATAAACAGAGCAACTTAAGAAATGATGCAAAATATTATAAATAATAATAAAACAAGACAAACAGTTTATCATGTTCACCATCTTAGTTTAGCGTGTCAGCATGATACCATTTGCTTATTTGCACTGAACACAAAGTAGGGCTGCCCCTTCTTAGTCAATTAGTCGGTTGTTTTGGTTTTAGTCGACTGAGATTTCTTTAGTTGATTAGTCGTTTTTTATGCTTTTTTCATGCCGAATGGCTTATTTCCAATAAACTTATGAGCACAGCTGGTAAACACAAGATTGAAAGTGGTGCTTTTGTGTGATTGTTTGTGGAGAAACTAGTGTTAGTCGACTAAGAATGTCTTTGGTCGAGGACAGTCCTAACACAGCAAGCATTGCTGAGACTGATGGGAATATTAGTTTTGCAGGTATTTTAAGTATTGGACAAATTAAACATTTGACCTGATGATGGCGCTGGGTAAAAAGTTAGGGGATCAACAAAGTTATTGCAACTCATTCTGAGGCAACATGAATGCCTTCAAGGATATCAATCTAATAGTTAAACAAGGTCTTTAAAGGAAACGTTCTTCCTCCATTACTGCTCTCATTATGATCTTGTAAAACTGTTTTGTGTTGTTGATACTATAACAATGAATTAAGCTGATTGGAAAAGGCCAACATGTAGAGCAGTGGCATTTTGTTGTTTGATTTGTACATCATTTTGTGTGCGTGCATGCGTTCTGTAGAGGGAGAGAAAAGATATGATGATAAACCAGAAAGGAAGTGTAAGCCAAATTAAGATTATTGGAAATAGGCCAACATGTATAGCAGTGGCATTTTGTTGTTTAGATTTGCACATCATTTCGTGTGCGTGCGATCTGTAGAGGGAGAGAAAAGATATGATGATAAACCAGAAAGGAAGTGTACACCAAATTAAGATTATTGGAAATAGGCCAACATGTATAGCAGTGGCATTTTGTTGTTTAGATTTGCACATCATTTCGTGTGCGTGCGATCTGTAGAGGGAGAGAAAAGATATGATGATAAACCAGAAAGGAAGTGTACACCAAATTAAGATTATTGGAAATAGGCCAACATGTATAGCAGTGGCATTTTGTTGTTTAGATTTGCACATCATTTCGTGTGCGTGCGATCTGTAGAGGGAGAGAAAAGATATGATGATAAACCAGAAAGGAAGTGTAAGCCAAATTAAGATTATTGGAAATAGGCCAACATGTATAGCAGTGGCATTTTGTTGTTTAGATTTGCACATCATTTCGTGTGCATGCGATCTGTAGAGGGAGAGAAAAGATATGATGATAAACCAGAAAGGAAGTGTAAGCCAGCATTATGCTCAACTGATAAAACATGACACCAGCCTACAGCACTTCCTGGGCCAATACAGCGATGCTACGGGATGTGGCAGATTGTTGATCATGTGATAGTAGTAGAGTAGTATAGTAGAGTGCTATCAGAATACCACAAGCTGGTTTTACCTGAGAAGTGCCCTTTTTGTTACATCTGGACCATCATCTTTCTTTTCTGGTTTCAGTGAGCGTATCGTCAACACGTTCTGCTGCCCTGAACATGAAGAAATACACAAAAGAGACTTTGAAGAGGCAGAATTATGGAAATTACCTGTATAATTTGAGGCTTTGCATGCTTGAAACAAACATATAAGTGAAGTAATAATAAACAAAACACATGGAGGATGGTGGATTTTGCCTCCTATCACAATTGTAAGATGCAGATTCAATCAAAAATCTCAAAACCAGACCAGAATATATGTTACATTTTTAAATTCTCATTTAAATAAATGTCTGTTAAATCACTATCTATCGCTGAATGAGGTAACACAATGGTGATTGAGCTATTGGCCTACTGATGAAAGCTGTTGTATTTGCAGTATTAGGAACTAGGTGTCTGCCGTGACATTCCCAGGAAAAATCCAACACGTTCTCATTCCAACTCAAACTCAAACAAACTCACGCTTTGTCAGACCCCTCGGCGTCACTTTTGGGTCGCGGTAAACACATGCTTAACGTTGTTAATTAAACAAAAACACTTGCTTAAGTTTAGGCAACAAAATCACTTAGTTAGGTTTAGGAAAAAAACATCATAGTTGGGCTTAAAATGACTAGATTTGTAACGTTAAAGTGACACTTAACGCACGAGACATGAACAGCGTTCTCCTGGATGAAAGCCTTGTGTTTGTTGCACCCATCCACCTCCCCTACCGCCCATCTGCCTGCCCTTAGTGTGTCTCTTTGCTCTTTAAACTACGTCACCACACTCCTGGAGCACTTTCTCTGAGCGTTTACTGTTGCTGCGGATGGGTTTACATTTTAGTTACTTGAAAGCGTTTCCTACAAACACTAAGGGGTGCCTTGAGCTTTGGTATTACACGCCGATGGGCGTGACAGAGCGTTGGTAAGTTGCGCTCTGGGAGTGAGAACGGGCTGGAAAAATCGTCGCTCTCTGGGAAGTAACTATAATAATGAATTAAGCTGATTGAAAAAGGCCAACATGTAGAGCAGTGGCATATTGTTGTTGAGATTTGCACATCATTTCGTGTGCGTGCGATCTGTAGAGGGAGAGAAAAGATATGATGATAAACCAGAAAGGAAGTGTAAGCTGGCATTATGCTCAACTGATAAAACATGACACCAGCCTAAGATCCAGAAACACACCTGCTATTACAGCTAATCGCCATGAGTTCTGCCAAAGAGAACGAAAGGCAGATATTTGAGATTGTAACTTTAAACATATGTCAAAATTACCATTACAATTTAGGGTTTTATCTTCTCTTTTGGAGCTGGAGGAAGAGGACTGCTGCTGAGGCCCTAATCCAGATCCAAGACTCTGGTCCTGTTTCTGGATCCCAGAGATCATCCATCTTTCTTCAACCTCGCTGGCATAATCATCCTCTGAAAGGTTTAAATGGGAATCCTGGAGGCCGAGGCAGGGAGGAGGAGATGGGAGCTTGGGAAACTGGTGACACTGGGAGGGTGGGTTATCTTCATCCTCACTGCCACCACCACCACCAGTAGAGCCTCTCGTAGTGGAATGCGTGGGAAATGTACTGCGTTTCAGAGGTGTTGGGACTTGACTTGCTGCTGCTGTTGTCGTAGCTTGTTTCTGCCCTTTGACCCAGTTTGAGCCTGTGCTGCTTCCTGGTCTTGACTTGTTGCATAGGCAGAGATGAGAATGTGTTTTTGTTTCATCGCAGCATGTGGATAGAGTTTCCATGTTAAAGCTTGAGACTCTCTCCATGTGGTCGTTCTTAAAACTAACAATAACTTCCTGGTTTCTCGTGGCCCGAGGGGACACTCTGTTGTCCGTCAAAGGGGGGGAATTGTTGAAATGTTGCAATAAGTCTGATTCATATGCAGCGCTGGGACGTTTGGGGGTCCAGATATGTGTGTTGTTCTGCTGCAGAGATTGTTCCCATAGACCCTCTGAGGTGACAGCAGACATTTGTCTGTGAGGTGCTATGAATTCAAACTGACCCTTCACCTCGTCTTCATTAACAAGCCTTCCTGCAGTTTCACCCATGTTTTCCATTTCTTGGTGCCTCGCCCTTTTCTCTGTGAAGGTCTTGCTCTCACAGGGTGTCGGCTCAGAGAGTGATTGATTAATTATGCACTCTGTCTCATTCTGTTCTTCCAAATGGGATTTCTCTCTGGACTTTTTCTGTTGTAATTGGCTAACTTTCTCATCTCTGCCTGTTCCTGCAGGAATATCAGTGATGTGTTTTACTTGGAAAAGCAGAGTTTCAGGTTGGGACACGAGAGGAGTGTTGAAGTGAGTTTGTTCTTGGCTGCAGACCTGAGCCTGACCCTGGATCCTTTGGGTCTCCCTCTGGCTGCACTCGGGTGTCTGAGGATTATATGAAGCAGAGCAAAAGTCTCGTAAAGTCCCAAACTCTCGGCTACGCTCGGGCTGAAAGGTCAGAGACTGGAAGGTTTCAAGCTGCGATCCTTCGTCGTTAAAGACCGTAGATGGGGCGGAGGAGCGCCTCTGGATGCCGGAGGTTGACTTCCTGCTGGGAAGCTGCTGGCGGAGGGAAGCCCTCCTCTGAACCTCCTGCTGATCAGTGACCTTTAGATTATTTCTGTCCATCCTGGAAAAGCCCTCACCCTCCTGCAAGAAGTAACGTCTCTCTGTTAACCTCATCATCCCTCTGAGGTTCTGAAAAATAAAGAGTGAATGAGTCACATGCACATGTTCATATTGACATTTAATAGAATGCATTACAGCTGTTTTCTGCATACCCGGGTGACTTTTTATTTGATTGGACGGGTAAAAATGGTTCTCATTAAGAGGGAGTGAAGATAAATTCCACCAGATCTGGCAACCCTTTATCAACCACTTCAATAACACTTTATAAATGGTAAATTGATCTTCTATCATTAGCTTGTATAATATTAAATAATTAGTTTATAAATTATATATTGTATCAAAGCTGATAAGAGACAATAACAATTACATTTTCTGATTAGTGAACTATTTATTGACAGTTTATTGTTATACACTAATATTTTATATTAATTAATCTATATTAAGTATTTGTTAGCGATTACCAAATGATTTGCACACCTTTAAGAAATCATTTGTAAAACATCTACAAACATTACATAGATAGATGGAGCAGAAATCAATTATTAACCTTTGACAAATTATTATTTACCTATCTAAATAATGTTTGTAGATGATTTACAAATGTATTAATCATTTAACAAAGTATTATAATCATCAGTTGCAACTTTTTAATAGCCATCCAAATAATGTTTGTAAAAAACAGTTATTAACTATTAAAAAGGGGTTAGAAATATAAATATCTATCTATGTAATGTTTACAATTTCTTAAAGGTTTACAAATAATTTCATAATCATTAAATTATACACATTCCTTTTTACATTTTTTAATGCATTTCTGCCTTGTTGTGCAAATGAGGGGGCTGTCACTCAGCGTGTGTCATGGGGTCATTCATTTATTTATGATTTCGGCAGGGTCAGTCCTCCATAGTTATGCCACAGTAAACTATAGGCTATATATTATACTATTATGTAATATACCTGCAGCTGCTTTGGCTCAGAGATTTCATGCACTTTCAGCTGCTCCTCTACACACTCCCTGAAGATCAGCGTTGGCGCCCCAACGGAAAAAATAAAAAACACTTAAATTATATTTGGAAATGAAAAACAAATGAAGGGTTAGGGTTAAGATAACAAAGAAGTACCACACATGTTCTGAGTTGTAGGCCAGGCGTCTGAGTACCTGTCTTCAGTGTTAGCAGAGGGCTTGGCTGGGTCCTGGTCTCCATCTCGGTGTACAGTCTGGTCAGTCCCTGTGGTGGTCGGGAAGTGTCTCTGCTCTGCTGTCTCGTCTTTGGATGTATCTGCATCTGAGTGGGAGACAAAGTTGAATATACAGTACATTATGCTGATGGATCAGAAAGGATTGAGTCAGCAGGATAGGACGTGAAGGAAAGCTTTACTGTGTGAACCGCTGGAGGCCAAAAGTATGTGACTGGATGAGTGCCAAACATCTCAGCCCCCTGTGAGATAGTATGGATGACAGTGAGAAAACTCGACACCGCTGTGAGTTGTAGCAGCAGGTACAACTTTACAGTAAGTGTTACTGGGGTCACAGGTTGGCTTGACAATCTGAGAACAGTCGTCTGATTGTTAATCTGTCTGACAGGCCTCTGATGCTGCAAAGCTACACTTCTCAGAGTCCTGCTGGAACTCACAATAAACAAGCCATGATCACGTCCTATTAGTTTAATAATCACTGTTCATTTCAATAACAAAAAAATAAACCTATGAGATATTACATTTTAATTAAAGCTACTGCGAGGAACTTTAATCTTGTGTTGAATTTGGGGGTCCCTGTGGACAAAAGCGGTAGTGTTTCCAAGCACCAGAGTCCCTTTAGAAAACCTCTCATTTTACTACAGCAGAGTCTGACAGTCTGCCCCGCTCAGTCCTGGTTCTGGTATCCCCGTGCCTCCTTTCCCTCCAGCGGGCCCAGCAATACGGCCTGGGCCTCCAGCAGCGTGGTGTCGGTGTTGGCTCCCAGCAGGGACCGGGGCAGGTCATAGTCAAGTCATCACACTGAAACACTGACAGCTGTTGTTGCCTGTTGGGCTGCAGTTTGCCATGTTATGATTTGAGCATATTTTTTATGCTAAATGCAGTACCTGTGACAATATTTGTCATTGTTTTGTGTTGCTAATTGATTTACAAGAATGAAAATATACATATACTTGAATGCAAGGATATTAGCCCACTCCCATGTTGATAAGAGTATTAAATATCTCTCTTTAAGGAACATTTTGAACAGATAAAAAATGTGCGATTAATTTGCGATTACTCGCGATTACCTATGGACAATCATGTGTTTAATCGCGAATAAATATTTTAATTGATTGACAGCCCTAGTAATTTGTGTAAATTGTCGCTATACATCGCTCTTCCAAGTTTCATTTTTCATTGGCAATCAGTCCCAAAAATCTGGCATAGTGCATGAGATGAGTGAAATGACAAAGCGGAAAATGATTCAGCCCAAACTGTCGGGCTTAAATGGAAAATTATATTATTGCTGCCAGTTGTGCCCATGTGGCAACGCAGCGCTGAGTGAGCACGTTTTGATTTCATCACATCAAAAGCTGCGTCCTTCCCATTTATGCAATACACAGTTCACACAAAGAAAAAAACAGTCACTCTGCCTGAAGTAATAGGGAGCAGTGGTGTAAGAAATACACTGTAAAGTCCTGCATTCAAAATCTTACGTAAAAGTACAAAAGTACTCACATCAAAATGTACTTAATGTAGGCATACCAAAAGTCAATCAATTAAAATATTTAATCGCGATTAATTGCGTGATTGTCCACCTCTCCACCTCCTGCCGGAGCTCCGACTGCAGGTCGAAGGCGGCAGCGAAGCCGGATCTGGGTCTGTCTGCGGCGGGCTGTTTGCTGCCTGTAGTCTGAGCTGAAGGAGTTTCTAGTGAACCTATGTCCCGTAAATCACTTTGACTTATTTTGCCAATTGCCGATTTAAATCTGAAAGCACAAAACTAGAGGGGCAATACGACATGGACAGAAACCGCAAGTTTTATTGAATTTAAATGAGACTGAGCTGTGGTTTGCTCAACTCGGAACAACCTACACTCTTTTTAATTATTTCTGTCAAGATCTACATTGAAAAACATGTTACAGTACATAAATTCATCATAATATCCATAGCAAAAATCTCCCATAATAAGAGAGGTAACTGTAAATACATGGCTACTATGTGTGTGTTATATGATATGAAATTGGCCTACTATCAATCCTAGTCATAAAACTAATCCTCCAGGTAGCTAGGAAGTATCACTGTGCTACCGAGGGTATCAGACCAGACTGCTGGGCTTAAATTTTACCGTGATCCACTGCATAGTTGACTGAGTAACCCAAAATACAATTAAATCATTGTCTGAGGAAGAAGCACAGGAGAGGGAGAGGAGGTCAAGGATCAGAAGAGCTACTCATCTAACAAGGTCTAAATTAAATCCAGCATTGTAGTCACTCAGTATAACTCTAAACTACCACATCAAAGCAATAAAGCAGTAAAACCATTCATGACATGAGAGAAATGTGAAAAACAAACAGAATAGACACAGATTTATTATATAGGTACTATAACTGTTGATTGCTTGGACGTTTCATGTATCTAGTCTTGCATAAAGGCGGCTTTTAAATCATGACTCTGGAATGAGGTCACGTCCTCTCCAGGTCTCTAAAACCGGTTTGACTCCTAACGTGCTGTCTGGACTTGCAGCTGAAGTAGAGAAGGAGTTTGAAGCATGCAAAGTCCGAGGCATGCAGAGCTGAGGCCTAGGGTTAACCCCCTTCTCCTTCTCCTCCCTTAGGACTCTACATTCCACGCAAACCTCATTTACTTTCCCTTACATAGTAGAAATCACTAACAGCAGCACTATGTCAATCTCCTCATGCCTACACTATCCATCATCAATTCCCAGGGATCCACATCTGCGTACTCTGAGGAGAATTTATCTTAGTTTTTTTTAGCATCCCGCGGTGGAGACGTACAGCTTTAGGGAACTGAGACGCTCAAAAGCTGTCATTCATGATAAACTGTAAGTCATTCAGTAGCTTCTGGGATTTACTGAACCCTCAGAGTAGCAGAAATGGTTAATTCTCACAGTTTGTGCCAGGAAACGGCAGCACTGTATGCTTTGAATATGAAAATTTTCCATAACATTTTTCTCCCATGATTGGCGGTCTGTCAAAAGTCATATCAGCTGGAGCTATCAGTATCTGACAGAGCTTGTCAGGGCTCAACCTGGCATGCAGATTTTAGAGTTACATCACCAAAGATATTTCACCAAGTTTGAGGTTAGTTTATTGTTAAACCATGTCATGTTTCCTGTTAAGAAACAGAGTTTGTGTTATTTGTATTTTAAAAGTTACAGGCTGGTCTTGGCCCTTATAAGCCACACTGGTCCAACAGTGGAAAGCAGCTGGTGACTCACCTCCTCGGGCTATAAAAGGCGGAGCTACGAGCACGGAGCTGAACTGCAAGGCAAACTCAAAGAAGGCGTCAACCATTTGCTCTGCCCTCTGAGAGAATCACTTCCAGACCTGATACTGACTCTCACAAAACAGGACATTCAAACCTGAATGGAAACACACACGAGGACTGAAAGAAGAATTCAAAACCTAAGAGAGGATTAAAAACTGAAGACATTGAAGAAACTTGTTAGGCATTTTTTTTTTGTGTGTGTGTTTGCTGGGTGAGACTGCAGAGACTTTAAGTGTGAAGGGATTTCCTTGTCAGTTCAGATAAGAACACTTTTGCTCTTTCTAGTTTGTAATTATTTGACTGTTCAAATGGAATTAAACACAACCGATGCACCTGATTTCCACCATAGCGAGGAATGCGACGCCTCAAACGCGGCGCTGTATAAGTTCTATGCAGCTGTCATGATTATAATTTTTATCCTGGCGTTGCCTCTGAATGCATCTGTCCTCCACCTCTTCATATTCAAGCTGAAATTCTGGAAATCCAACAGCAATAACATCTTCCTTTTCAACCTGGTGTTGGCTGACATTCTGCTGCTCATCTGTTTGCCCATAAAGGCATACAACTTCATCCACGGAGAGAGGAGGAATAAAGACGACATAATCTGCAAAGCTATGCTCTTCATGTTGTTTTTAAACCGAGGGGCCAGCATTGCCTTCCTGACGGTGACCTCCATTGATCGATATTTTAATGTGGTGCACCCCGGTCGAAAGAATCTCCTGAGAGCGCTCAAGAAATCTCCTCAGATCTCGATCATCATCTGGGTGCTTCTTCTGCCTCTCACCATTCCCACCATGCTCAAGAACTTTGACTGCTGCAACAGCCTCAGCCAAGAACCTGGTGCCACAAAAGAGGATCTCTTGGTTACGGTAATGTTTCCATGCTGAATGTGTAATTTGTAGGGCTCTAAAAGTTTATGTGATAATAATGCATTAACGCAAATTTGTTTTAACGCTACCAATTTCTTTAACGCATTAACGCACCTTATTTAAGTTGTAGCAGGCTCAGTTTTAAAGCTAGAGTGAAGATACTGACATCACATGAAACTAGAAAAATTAAGGAATCCATTGGCATCAACCACGTCATACTAGCCTCCTTGCGAAGGAGGTTAAATAACACTCCTAAACTTATGCTAAATTTTGTCGAGGAAAAACTGTCATGGCCATTTTCAAAGGGGTCCCTTGACCTCTGACCTCAATGTGTGATATGTGAATGAAAATGGGTTCTATGGGTACCCATGAGTCTCCCCTTTACAGACATGCCCACTTTATGATAATCACATGCAGTTTGGGGCAAGTCATAGTCAAGTCAGCACACTGACACACTGACAGCTGTTGTTGCAATCAATTAATTTGCAATCACTCGCGATTAACCATGGACAATCATGCGATTAATCGCGAATAAATATTTGAATTGATTGACAGCCCTAGTAATTTGTGTAAATTGTCGCTATACATCGCTCTTCCAAGTTTTGTTTTTCATTGGCAGGTTTTCACTGTCAGTCCCAAAAATCTGGTATAGTGCATGAGATGAGTGGAATGACAAAGCGGAAAATGATTCAGCCCAAACTGTTGGGCTTCACTGGAAAATTATATTATTGCTGCCAGTTGTGCCCATGTGGCAACGCAGTGCTGAGTGAGCATGTTTGATGTTATCACATCATCCTTCTCATTTATGCAATACACAGTTCACACAAAGTACAGAATTATTTTGTGAAAACAGTCACTCTGCCTGAAGTAATAGGGAGCAGTGGTGGAAGAAACACACTGTAAAGTCCTGCATTCAAAATCTTACTTCAGTAAAAGTACAAAAGTACTCACATCAAAATGTACTTAATGTAGGCCTACCAAAAGTAAAAGTAGTAATTATGCAGAATAGCCCGTTTCAGAATACTATATATTATATTACTGGATTATAATTATTGATGCATTACGTGTTTGTTTTTTTTTGCTTTGTCATTTCACTCATCTCATGCACTATAGCAGATTTTCAGGACTGTCGCTGAAAACCTGGCAGTAACAAACGAAACTTGGAAGAGCGCTGTATAGCAACAATTTACACAAAATACTAGGGCTGTCAATCAATTAAATGATTTAATCGCGATTAATTGCATGATTGTCCATAGTTGATCGCGATTAATCTCAAATTAATCGCACAATTTTTATCTGTTCAAAATGTACCTAAAAGGGAGATCTGTCAAGTATTTAATACTCTTATCAACATGGGGGTGGGCTAATATCCTTGTATTCAAATATATGTATATTTTTATTCTTGGAAATCAATTAACAACACAAAACAATGACAAATGATGTCCAGAAAACCTCACAGGTACTGCAAAAAATATGCTCAAATCATAACATGGCAAACTGAAACCCAACAGGCAACATCAGCTGTCAGTGTGTCAGTGTGCTGACTTGACTATGACTTTCCCCAAAGTGCATGTGATTATCATAAAGTGGGCATGTCTGTAAAGGGGAGACTCGTGGGTACCCATAGAACCCATTTTCATTCACATATCTTGAGGTCAGTGGTCAAGGGACCCCTTTGAAAATGGCCATGACAGTTTTTCCTCGACAAAATTTAGCATAAGTTTAGGAGTGTTATTTAAACTTCTTCCCGACAAGCAGTTTGTACCAATGGATTCATTGGGTTTTCTAGTTTCATATGATGCCAGTATCTTCACTCTAGCTTCAAAACTGAGCCCGCTACAACCTAAAAAGCGCAAACTGTGTTAATGCGTTACAGACATTAGTAGCGAAATTAAAATGTATTTACATTAACGCGTTATCGTGTTAACTTTGACAGCCGAATATATATACAGTGGTTAAACTGATAACCGGTGCAGTCCCAATATACAATTTTTAGGGACACAATGCACAATCAAGAATGCAAATTTGTTGTTGATGTATATGACAAATAATTTTTTTCTGATTTAAGACTGTGCCGGACAATTTGCGAGAAGCGGTCTTCTTCACCCAGATCCTCATCCCTTTCGTCATCCTGGTCTACTGCACGGTACGCATCGTCAACCGGCTCAGGAGAAAAACAGTCGGGGACAGGACCAAGCTGAGGAGAGCAATGTTTTTGGTGACCGCCGTCATGGTGGTTTTCTCCGTCTGCTTCCTCCCCTGCACCATAGCCAGGGCGGTTCTGCTGATCGCCCGGGTCCGAAAATTGCCTAACGCCAGAGAGGATAGAGCTGCCGCGTTCTTTGATGGCCTCATGGTCCTCTCCTACATGGACTGTCTGCTGGATCCGCTGGTCTACTGCTTCTGTAGCACCAAGTTTAAAAGCATTTATCTCTCCAATTATTTCCCTTTCTTACTGAAAGGCGATCAAGTGCCGGTAGAGAGCTCAACGGGAAACACATCGCAACCTCGACGCAATAATGTCATTCCAAAATCACCAAAACCAGAGGCTGTTTCTATGTGTGATCAAACCTGTACAACCGCTATCTGAGACTGACAATGTGCCCCAAACATGTACTTGCTTTATGAAAGGGGACTCTGAAGGTAAAGTGCGCTATGAGGACAAGACGAGTAGTTATTTAAGTTTATATTGATTCTTAAAGTAATAATCTCAAAGATTTTCATTTAAATAAATGTCTGTTAAGTCAATGGCTATCACCACATGAGGTAACACCATGGTGAATGAGCCTATGGCCCACTGATGAAAACGCTTGCATTTGCAGTAGTATCAACTGAGAGTCTATGGCGACATTCCCGCTAATTCTTGACACTGTTTGGATCTCTGGGAAGTGAGATCCAAAAACACACCTGCAATTATCGCAATAGGTGCCGCCAAAGAGAACAAAATGGATATCTTTGAGATTGTAACTTTAAATAGAAATATATAGACGTACATATGTAAATAGGAAGATCTGGTTCTTCCAAAGTAAGTTATGTGTTCTTCAGCATTGTAGATATACTGTAGTAGTGACTCATCAGGTGAAATAGTCTCCTAATAGTTTAGAATATACTGTATTAATGTTGGTGGATTTCATTTAGTGAAACATGAGGGGTTATTTTTAAGGGGATTGCCCCTGAGCCAAACTATGCACATCTGTTTCTCGGTTTTTCTTGGACAGTGAGTCGTTATGACCTCAAAAAATTCCTTTCAACTCTTAGAGGCGAAAAAAGAAAACAAGCAGGAATCGTATCCGTCAACTCATACCAATCTCACACAACCTTTATCTACAGTTTACACAGTCAAACAAGCATTAGTGTTTACTGCCATCAATTATGGCTCAGAAAATATAAACATGTCACCCGAAAGTGTTTAAATCTTGTCAAATACATTTTCGTGAAGCTGTAAATGGTGAGGAATTCCAAACTAAGGGAACTAAAGAAAGAAGGGGTTTCAAATGTGTGCATGTAACTGACCCCAAAATAGATGCATATTGTGCCACGGTCAGTCCTCTATTACATAAGAGTCAGGGCCTTTCTCAAACCAGCCCCTACACCCTCTCCGCCATATTAAGTGCCATCCCAAACTAATTAGCGGGGAGTCTGCATTGAGTCTGCATCAACTGGGCGCGTGTAACAGCGTTTTGTGTTCGTCATGGAACACGTTACTTACAAAATGCAAGTTCCGTCCGTACGTAAACGGACATTAACAACTGTTACGTTGTATTTAGGAACAAATGCGTAGTCTAGAAAACGGCAGATGTTTTCATTTGATTGTTAAGTGTAGTATATTTAAAGGGACGGTCCCAAAAACCAAGCGGCTCATAAACAGAGTTAAAAATGAGAAGATGTTTGCACAAAAAGAAAAAAAAAAGCATGGGAGTAAGTTTTATTTCTGTATAATGCATATTCTTGTTAATACTGTGAACCTTTGCATAGGGGTGGGAATCACCAGAGGCCCCACGATACGATATTATCAAGATACTTAAGTCACGAGACCATCTTATGGTGATTTTAAACATTTTGCGATAAGATATGTTGCAATTTATTACCTTTTATCCAAATCATGCAGTTTGTCAACATCTGTTTTATCTAATAAGATACAGTTTTCACTAAGTTTTCATTCACATACCTTGAGGTCAGACGTTAAGGGACCGCTATGAAAATGGCCATGCCAGTTTTTCCTCGCCGAAATTTAGCGTAAATTTGTAGCGTTATTTAGCGTTCTTGTCGACAAGCTAACATGACATAGTCGGAAACAATCAATTCCTCCAATTGAGGTTTTCTCTCTTCTGAAAGATAGAATAGCGGCCGTCGGATTGTTAAGAGGTTAATAGTTTATATAATAAAAGATCGGTACTTGACATCCGTGTATCGATACAATATTGACACGCAAAATATTGCGATACTATGCTGTATCGGTTTGTTCCCCCACCCCTACCTTTGCATATGCCCTAGAATACATCTTTGCACATTCCTGCCAAGCTCTTTCATTTGAAACAGATACAGTGTACATATTTTTTAAAATATTTTTATTGTAATTTTTTCTATTCTATATTTATGTTTCTTGTTTATGCACCAAAAAAACACCAAAACAAATTCCTTGAACATGAAAACCTACTTGGCAATAAATCGGACTCAGATTTTTTTCCATAAGCTTAAGGCCTATTTTCTGTAGAGCGAATGAGTCTGCCACCTCACTGAAGCTTATCTGTAGTGCTGTGTATAGCAGTTGCCGCTTGATACGAAACCATGGTTACGAAACGTTATGACAGGTCCTGTTTCCGTCGAAGACAGGGAAGTTCGTCACCTACACCTTAAAGAAGGGTGCTTTGTTCAGCTGTGAGTTCACTCCGTCACATAGTGTGAGTGGGGAAGGTCCGGTTTGTGAAAGGCCCCTAATCCTAAAAACCCATACAGGAAGTTGATCATTTATATAACTGTTTATATTGTATGTAAGAGATGGGTTTACTGTACATATTTTCTGTCTGTCTGTTAATCCAGCACACAAAACAAGATGCCTCAAAAATGTAAAAATTTCCCTCACAATATGAACCATGAATCATGCCTTTAACCAGACTAAACAACACTTTACTCAGACTTATTCAGAGAAATTCCATTGTAGATGTACAGTATACGTCACCTGGGTGATCTCACTCACCTTGATGATATCATCACCAGTAACAATGCAGTTAGTGAAAGTATGTCTGCTGGTCACTGTCTGGCTACATATAAATAGCTTACTCATTAAAGTAGTCAAACAGCTGGGGGTCTGGTCATTCAGGGTTTAATTTCATGTAATTCACTCGTCTGTGTGTTTAAGATGCATCACCGCGCATCATAAAATAAGTCATTGTTTTGTGGGAAATGGTGAATCACTGCAACAATACAATGAGATATTTGTGCTGTGGAATATTATGCAACGTCCTTGTCATGTTGAATTTATCATAAAATGGAATTAAAGTGGGAACACAACTGAGGAAAAACACGAAAAAAAAGTGGCTGCTTCTGATGGAAAAAGAGGAGGGGAAGAAGATCCCACTACAGCTTTGTATTAGATTTAAACACCTTTATTAACGTGGCTACATGATTAAAAATAAGACCGATAACATACTGAACTCAGGGGTAACAAACAAGCGAAGAACTGTTTATATACACAAAGTATTTGGCTCTGCAAATGTCACATCTGCACAACTGACAATACTCTACGTGTATGAAAACACAGCAAATATTTACCGAGTAAAGAGAGGAACATGTGCCTTAAGGTCATATATAATGTCGCCTTAAATAACACAAACGTTTGCGGCCCTGCAGGGGTGTTTTGTGTTTACTTTGTCATTCAGTTGTGTAGATTTGACCTGGTCAGAGCTGTATGTTCACAGTATATATTCTTTGTTTGTCTGTGACAGTCAATATGCTTCATTCTTGTTTTTAATTTTGTAACCACATTACTATAAATGTACCAATCTGCCCAATTACAAATAGGACATAACTCCAATATCTCTAATTTACTGTCACTAATTGTAAAACAAAAAAAAAAATTAATCACCAACTTCTACAAAGTGAGATATGCATGCTAAAGTTAATTTATAGCTCTAAATGTATTAATTAAAATAATTTGGGATTTTAATGGCTCACACACTTGTGAGTAATGACAATGAATTCAGCATTACAGCAGCTGTACTGTACTAGCATTATTAAATGCTAAACGGTGTTTTGTTACAAATAGAAATAGGTGCTGATAATACTACTGATGTTAACGTTAAGGATTTATAATAATTTCTGGTTTATATGACCTAAATATAAAACAGATTCAGTTCAATAGAAGGGATTTTGGAATCAAACATCTTCTGAATTCTTCGGATTATTATATATAAGGAATTTACATACCTATAACTATGGTCCTCGCATATTATACGTTTTTTTTTTTATTATTCTAAATGTCCCAATACATGATTTAAATACCATACCCCCCCCAACCATCACTCAATTAAGTGACGCTGTCATGTTTAACAGAGAAGGGATCACATTTCATAAGTTTTACAGGTGGCATTGTGGGAATACTTGTCTTTTATGTCTTTTTACTACTGCTGTAATGTGTAATGTGAATGTATAAATATATTTTTTATCTTTGAGTACATTTCTGCGGACTGATCCTTCATTTTCTTTCTGGTCCGAAAATGATTGCAATATCTTGAATTCATTTATTTAACGGTTGTTCTCTGATGAATGATTACCCAACAGCTGCTTAGTGTGCCAACGTTGTCACACAGAAACATTCCCATGGAGTTCAGATATGAGTCACAGTGCATTTAAGCAATCTTTGAAACATCTAGTAAAAAAGCCTGGGTGTGGTTTTGATTAGTGGATCTATTGTGTCAGAAATGCCAAGCTATTGATAAAAAAAAGGGAAAGCAGCCTCACAAACAAGTAGCTGACTTCACAAACATCTCTGGACTGTACATTTATGGCTCCAAATGATACCAAAGAGGTGAATGTTTGACACATTTACACTTCAATGACCATAAAAGCTGTAAGGTGAGCTACTGCAAACAGCATGTTTTATGACAATCACAAAGGATAACAAAGGATCAAAAGAAAAAGGAAGATCTAACATTAGTAAATTTTAAGCTCATACATGTAGCAAGTTAACGCAAATTAGTTTTAACGGCGCTAATTTCTTTTACGCATTAATGCAACTTTCGATTTTTTGGTTGGAGCGGGCTCAGTTTTAAAGCTCCAAGGTTACACTAAATTTTGGAAAAACTGGCATGGCTATTTTCAAAGGGGTCCCTTGACCTCTGACCTCAAGATATGTGAATGAAAATGGGTTCTATGGGTACCCATGAGTCTCCCCTTTACAGACATGCCCACTTTATAATAATCACATGCAGTTTTGGGCAAGTCATAGTCAAGTCAGCACACTGACACACTGACAGCTGTTGTTGCCTGTTGGGCTGCAGTTTGCCATGTTATGATTTGAGCATATTTTTTAGGCTAAATGCAGTACCTGTGAGGGTTTCTGGACAATATTTGTCTTTGTTTTGTGTTGTTAATCAATTTCCAATAATAAATATATACATACATTTGTATAAAGCAGTATATTTGCCCACTCCCATGTTAATAAGAGTATTAAATACTTGACAATTCTCCCTTTAAGGTACATTTTGAACAGATATAAATTGTGCGATTAATTTGTGATTAATTGTGATTACCTATGGACAATCATGCAATTAATCACGATTAAATATTGTAATTGATTGACAGCCCTAGTAATTTGTGTAAATTGACGCTATACATCGCTCTTACAAGTTTCGTTTGTTACTACCAGGTTTTCAGCGACAGTCCCGAAAATCTGGTATAGTGCATGAGATGAGTGAAATGACAAAGCAAAAAAAAACAAACACATAATGCATCAATAATTATAATCCAGTAATATAATATATAGTATTCTGAAATGGGTTATTCTGCATAATTAGTACTTTTACTTTTGGTAGGCCTACATTAAGTACATTTTGATGTGAGTACTTTTGTACTTTTACGTAAGATTTTGAATTCAGGACTTTACAGTGAATTTCTTACACCACTGCTCCCTATTACTTCAGGCAGAGTGACTGTTTTTTTCTTTGTGTGAACTGTGTATTGCATAAATAGGAAGGACGCAGCTTTTGTTGTGATGACATCAAAACATGCTCATTCAGCACTGCGTTGCCACATGGGCACAACTGGCATCAATAATATAATTTTCCATTAAAGCCCAACAGTTTGGGCTGAATCATTTTCCGCTTTGTCATTCCACTCATCTCGTGCACTATTCAAAATTTTCCATATTGTCAATAGTTAATCGCGGGTAATCGCATATTAATCGCACATTTTGTATCTTTTCAAAATGTACCTTAAAGAGAGATATTTAATACTCTTATCAACATGGGAGTGGGTTAATATCCTTGCATTCAAATATATGTATATTTTTATTCTTGGAAATCAATTAACAACACAAAACAATGACAAATATTGTCCAGAAACCCTCACAGGTACTGCATTTAACATACGAAATATGCTCAAATCGTAACATGGCAAACTCAAGCCCAACAGGCAACAACAGCTGTCAGTGTGTCATTAACTATGGAAAATCATGCGATTAATCACGATTAAATACTTTAATCAGCCAGCCAGACAGCCCTAGTATTCTGAACGGTAGCATTTGATAAACATGTCAGAATGGATGTGGATGAACTACCAAAATGAACGAGTAGCAGTGATTGTCTCCAGCCAGCTACTTTCTTACTGCACAGATTTTGAATCTGAGGGCACGGTTTACAAATCTGTTTAATCAGACTGGATCTTTATCACAAAATACAAAAACCTTTTGAAGTGACACAAAATAATAACTCTACTGGTCATGATGCATATCAGAATTTCCATTCATTATGAAACTGTCTGTTAAAGCACCAACGTGTAGGAATGTATATGACTTTTAAAGGTTAACTATTTTCTATCTAATCTATTGTGCAGTCTATTTGCATTCAGCTCCTTCGTCTCAGTTTCAGTCTTTTTCAAGTCGCCAAAGTGTCTACTTTTCAAATCCTACATGACAGGACTCTACATGTTGATATAAAATCTGGGTCAGATAAGATTGGTTGTTTTGTCTATGTCAACAGAGACGTGGTGTTGGTATGGTTTCAGGAGGCAGTAGCTGGTTCTTACCCTGTCTGGGACATGTGGAGACACGACGATCCTCTGGCCTCCTGTTATCTGATGGAGGAGATGACACTGGGGAAACTGGGAGCTGTGGGGCAAACATGGAAAGACAGGACTGGGATGAGAATGAGAGGAAGCATGTGAGAGGAAAAAGAAGACATAAGATGTTTCTGATCAGAGTGATAGAACTATGAGAGCGGATTAGAAGTGGCAGGTTTTTCAACATGAATCCCATCACGTTAGTGTGAGGAGCTCTCTGAATCACCTAAAAGGTATTCTACATATAAATGGATACAGTATGACCTTATACTGCAGTATGATGCATTTTCAAAGCTAGACCAGATGACAAATACACAAAAAAATGCATGTTCTCTCCTCCACATTTGTTTTCCATCATCCATGTTTTATTAAGTGTTTTCCCTGAATATTTCTAGGCCTGGTGGTGAGGCAGAAAAACCCCATCGAAGTTTGTTTTCTTCTGGAGTAACAAACACAACAAAGAAAACACACATTTGATTAAAGAAGTCTCAGATGAGCTTCTGGTTGAAGTTTCATTATTTGGTTTTCATTACATTTTTGGTTTGATTGATTTTTAGGCCACTTGGGGGCAGAAGAACCGCCCTGGCATACTGGGCCTTTCTCAAACCACCCCCTGCACCTCATTTTATGTGGCCCGCGAGAGCTTGCAAAGAATATCATTTGCTTATCATACAATTCTATGCCGCTTTACAAAAGTATGGTGTCCATAAACTACATGTCTCAAAATGCACCTCGATTTTGTTACCTGTGCACTGAAGCGTCTCAATATCAGTCGTCTCCAGCAGCGGCACTCTAGCAGAGTGATGTGGTCGCCAAAAATGTCCAAAAAAATAATGTTTGTGTGAATATATGCGTACAGGAAACAGTACAAGTGTGCACCCTTGGTTGCACTACTGAAAAACAGTTTAGGGGAGAGGGATATGTCGGGAGGTGTTTTAACTCCTTAGTGAATCAGGAAGGGAGCGGAGGAATGTTTGGCGTGTGTGGTGTGCTTTGTCTGCAACCAGCGACGCAGAAGAGAAATGTAGGTGTGTGTGTGTGGCCTGGGGGTATGTGTGTGTGTGCGCTGCGCACCGTCAGTGACGACTACTCCGTCACGTTGTTGTACCATAGTTCTGCCCCTCTCAACTGTGACCAAAAAGATAAACAAAGTCAATGTGCTTGATAATATCTGTGTGATTGTAAAAAAAAAAGAACTTTATTATTCACTTGAAGCTTTTGATCTTTGATGGATGAGTAATGATGAGGGTTTCTTAATCTCATAAATCCATGGGATCTATGTTATAATAACATAGAAATGTGAGTGTGTGTGTGCCCACATTCAGTATTTTTGTGTCTACGTACAGTACATGAATATATATCGATGCACAAGCATGTGTGTCTGTTACTGAACTCATTTTTTAAATAAATTGTACAATAGTTGTACACTTGAATGTCTTGAGTTTTGACACCCCTGCCCTACACCCTCTTCCTGACTACTACCGGTTAAAGAAAGACCCTTATTATCACCTTCTGGTTTGGTCTTCACTAACTCTCATAAACGTGTCTGGTTTAAAGGGATAGTTTGGATGTTTTGAAGTGGGGTTGTATGAGGTACTTCTCCATAGTCAGTGTATTACGTACAGTAGATGATGTTCAACACGCCCCCAGTTTGGAGAAACAGACAGGAGTACCAGCACGGGAGAAAAGCAATGTACTGCTGTGGACGGGGGCATCAGCAAAACAGATTTTAGACACCTAAAAAAATCCATATCAGTTTAAGTGTACTCTGTTTTTAGGATATTTTCACTGCTTCACCTCGCCAGCCCTTTCTGGGGAACTGAAGCTGTTATCTATGCTATCTTCAAAGCCACCACTGTTATTGTGTTATGTGGTGAATCCAAAATAAAGGCCAACGTACACCAGCGTCGCTGTGGAAACAGGCTTGATAAGAGGTAACGATAGAGGAAATGTGCAGTAAAACAGAAAGTAACAGAGATGGGGAGATATTTTTCTGTGGGTTCATCACTCAGAATGATTCATTTCACACTACACATCTGATTATTTGACATTCAAATATTGATTAATGGTGCTCTAATGCAAGAATGCTGTAAATAATAGAATTAACCTCTTTTACCCGATGAACCCGGTACCTGGTACCGCTGAGCTGTGTGTTAAAACACTGCCTTTAAAAACTTCATAAAATGCTGTGGTGGTCTTTTTTCCGAATTGTTTCTAAAACACGAGGCCTTAACGCTACTAAAACAACACTCCAAGTGTGTTTTATCTAAACAATGTTTGTTTGGCAATGATTTCAATATTTAAGTTACAAAGTTAATGCACGAGAAATTGTATTTTTACTTTTATTTACTTACTTTACTTATTTTCGACCGTCTTTATATTGAATTTACTTACTTGACTTTGGATTATTTTTTATCTTATTTACTTTTGTTATTGATCTTATTTGTTATTATCAAAGTTTTTCTTTATCATATTTCATTATTATAATATAACTACTCCATTTGGAGTCAAAATTATACAATTTAGTTGTTTTTTATTGATTTTATACTGTGCACGATGGTAGAATCTGATGATGCACAGGGTAAATGTCATGGCCATAGGCTCAATTGTGTGCACATAGCCTCCTGTAGTGGATATCAGTAGTATTTTATAGCCAGATTCCCTTTCAAGAGGTAGAAAACCCATTTGGTACACTTTGGGTATCCAAGTGGCCAAATGGAGAGTCCACCTAGTCCTATCCTTACTAAAACCTTTGTAGAATTTATGTGCTTTGTGTTATTTATATCTGCTTTGGCCCAGTTGTAGTCAAGGAGTTGCTGAATGAATTCAGTGGCATCTCATTGCTCTAATGGTGTTATCCACTGTCTAATCTAGAAAACATGTACATTTTTCCTTTGGTTCATCACAATTTACTACTCAATGTTACTTACACTGGGGATGAATTCTCTGAGGTCTTACCTATCCAGAGAGACCAAGGTCGTGCATATAGACCTGCTAGTTGTGGAGCTATTCTTGGTTTACTTTGGGTATGTTTGCGTAGGCGAACCACACCTTCCAGCACCCTCGGGCCATGTTGTAACACTGCTCCCTTCACACTCACATCAAAACACAAATTTGACTCAAAGGCCATTAGCGTTTGGCATTAAAACTTGTTGTTTATCTATCAAAATGGAATATCTTTCCAACCCATCTTGAGTAAAATGTAGAAAGCTGGGTGACCTAGACGTCACTTAACAAGGCGTAAAGTACCTACGGTACCTTCTCAGAACTCATGGCAGTCAGCACAGGCGGCAAGCCGATCCACCACAAAGGCACACAGGCAGGAAACACCAGCCCTTCAAGACAGAGATAAAGAGAGAGTAAGAGTGAGAAGCAGATTAGAGTGTGAAATAAGACTTTCAATATCTAAGAGATAGTGTGTGTAGGAAGAAACATGTTTACACTCAAACCGATTCTAATAGATTTAAGAGACGTGTCTTCCAGAGCACCATGCTCTAAGTGCGGACAAAGTAAACAAGTGAGTGTCTGTGTACTGTCACCATCATTGCTGGTGCTTTAAAAAAAAAAAAGTACTTAAGAATTATTAAGATGTTCGTGGATTACTAGGCATAAAATAAAAAAGAAGCTTGTGCAGGAAATCACAGAGGCAGAAATGAAGAAAAGATAAATTCTTAGGCGTCTTATCTGAATAGAGATAGACAACAAACAGCTCTGTGTGCACAGTATGCGGGCATAGTAAGAAACAACAGTCTGCATGGTTCTCCTTTCAACATGGAATAATCCGTCTTTCACACCAGTTGCGCAAGCACACAGTTTGCTCAAGGTGAAGTGTAATATTGTGAATATTATGTAAAGCAAAACAACACATTTTCTGACTCTGCTCTGGTGTTTTTTTTTTGCCATGCTTGAGACTTTTTACGTAGCAAGATGGAAAAGTACAGACGCAAAACTCAATGCACAGGATGTACTTTTTCATTTCTATTTGTTCCTCTCATGGTAGTGCACAAGAAAAGAGTGATTCACAAATCAAAACACAACTGTATTTACACATTCACATGACCGAAAAGGTGCAGGGATAAGAGAAAACCTTATTTTACCAGCCCCTTACTCAAAACATAAATAAACAATAGAAATAGATGGTCTGTCCGTTACAGTTACTTAATAACGAATACTTACAGTAACATGAGAAAAGGAAGAATCAAGCCAAACACAATTATTAAAACCAAGACTAAAAACTAAGGAAACAGATTACCTGCCGCTTCATATAGTCAAATTATTCTTTCTTTATACAGAGCTGAAATATATTAATAAAATCCTTTAAATCATTCTGTAGAGAATTCCACAGCACTGAATCACACATCTGCTTTAAAGTAATCTGTGCATACTGATGCTTTAAATGAAATGTCCTTCTATGGTCCTCGTCCTCTGAAAAAAAAAAAAAAAACGTTTGTATATTTTCTGGTAATACTCTGCTTTTTGCCCTGTACATAACTAATGTCTGTTTCAATAGTCCTGACTTAATAACACTGTTGTTGTGTTCTCTTGAATCCACTTTATGAATAGTTCTTATTGCTCTTTTCTTTAATATAAACAATGGTTTTACATTAATTCTGCTTTGAAATGATACTGGTGCCATTTAACCACAAAGCCTTCTCAAGAGAGCGCAGCCACATTTTCCGTTGAAAATGATGGTCTTGATGTGAGAATGTCAGACTTTGGTGTGAAAGCAGAGTAAATAGACTTAGCTACATGGTACGAATTAGAAGTGACAACCATGCAGACAAGCCTGCTTTTATGTGCTCCATGGACTGGTGTACAGTACAGTTCTCCAGGTGATAATCTGGTGTAACCGACTGTTACAGGCTGTCCATTTAAATTGTATAATGCTGTTGCAATGCAAAAAAACAAATAACCCCCTCCAGATTTACCGTCCCTCCTGCTCCCACTGCCTCTCTCTGTATACATCCATGGCCTTTCTCCTGTCCTGTGCATGAGAACTAATGCCCCCCGTTGCTGATTGGCTGGAATAGTGTCGTGTGGCTCGGTCTAAGCCACTTTGTTTGTTTCCCGTTTACAGAGCCAGCAGGGCTGTTTATGAACACCACATTTTTTTCAGCGCCCACACAGATTAGAAACTGCATCTTTAAGGTGTGAGAAAATGATTTGAACCCACGGTAACTGGAGTTCTTCATCAGTAAGGCTGGTCAGTAAGGCTGGGCGACGAGGGTATTTCACAACATTGATATACTGTATGTATCACATATAATATGGCAAATGTATCTAAAAAAATCATATATAAAATAACTAAAGGAACAGTTTGTAACATTTTGGGGGATCTATTAGCAGAAATGGAATATAATATTCATAACTATGTTTTCATTAGTGTATAATCACCTGAAGCTAGGAATTGTTGTGTTTTCGTTATCTTAGAATGAGCCCTTTATATCTACATAGGGAGTGGGTCCGCCATGTTTCTACAGTAGAAACAGAATGGACAAACCAAACACTGATTGTAGAGAGAGTCTTTCGTATTTTTACGTTAACCGAAGACCACCGTAATTCTCCGACACGCTTGTGAAACTGTGGTAACGTGAGCCGCAGAGTACAGAGTGCCTCTGAGCGAGGCGAACGGCGTTACGACGGTTTTGCACTCACATTACTGCACTCTTGGAAAGAGAGGAGTGAGTGGAGGGGTGCTCAGTTGGTTGCAATCTGCAACCACACTACTAGATGTTGCCAAATACTACACACGGTCCCTTTTAAATCAATAATTAATAAGTTAATTAGTAATAATTAGTAAGTTAATTCCACCAATAAGCAACAGAAAACTCAATATATTTGAGAATACAAAGCTAAATCGACATGTTTTTCTTTTCATAGTAGAGTATATACAAAGGATGGACACAAAAATAGTTGTAATATGTTATCTTGCACTATGCTCACAAAACAACACAACTTAACAGACGTGTTTTTATATATTTTTTCACAAGGCTACAAGAACAAGCAACATTCAGAGCTATTCATGTGTTTTTGTAAAGCAGATGGATCCACAAAAGGTCACACGCCTTCAATTATCAGATGATTCTCTGCATGACAAGTGGCCCTCCACCACATTGCGTTTTTCGTTTAGGTTACTTATCTATATCATGCATCTGTTTTTGTACTTCCTTGTGCTGCTGTGACACTTTCATTGCCATGCATAGAATACACATAGAAGTCTAATATTGTGTTATATTAATGCTTTGGCAAATTTGAGAGAATTGTTTTCCATCTTTCTACCTTCACAGGGATTTCAGGATCATTCTGTAGGTGTATAATTGGAATCATCATCTTTAAAGAGGAACTGTACACAACATGTCGGTGGCTGAGAGGCAATGTTGCAATGACTATTAAAAGATGCACTGTTGTGGTCAGAGGTGCAACAGAACAGATGTCTACATGCACCATGTTAAGACATGAGTGCTATTGCAGAAGGTATGTGGCATTGCTCTTTTGTGCCGTATTACATAATCTCTGGGACAGAGCATGACCAAGTGGTAAAACGTTGTCATGCAAGCAAGCAGACTTCACTTTCAGCAGACTTCTCTTGTAGGAAAGTGAAGTCTGGCACGGCTTTACAGCAATTCACGTCAACGTTTTAAATCATTAGAGTATAGCTTGTTGGGTCTTAGTGTTGTTGTCAGTGAAAACAGCAGCAAAGACTAGGAGGCAGAGGAGTTCAAATGTGCTTTTATTTGAGTTTACGTGTATATGGATGTGTGCTTATGTGCTCTTGTATTTTTTTCTTTAATGGCATCAACCTGCCAAGGACTACACATGATAATTAGCCTGTATGGCTAAATCTTGCATATTTACATGATGGCTCATGTTCATCTTAAATAACATAAACAAAAAACTAAGGCTGTCAAAGTTAACACGATAACGCGTTAATGCAATCTCATTTTAACGCCACTAATTTCTTTAACACAACTTGCAATTTGTAGGTTGTGGCGGGCTCAGTTTTAAAGCTAGAGTGAAGATACTGGTATCATATGAAACTATAAAACCCAAGGAATCCATTGGTACCAACCAGGTCATGATTAGCTTTAGCATGTTGTGAAGGAGGCTAAATAACGCTCCAAACTTACGCTCAATTTTGGAGAGGAAAAACTGGCATGTCCATTTTCAAAGAGGTCCGTCGACCTCTGACCTCAAGATATGTGAATGAAAATGGGTTCTATGGGTACCCACGAGTCTCCCCTTTACAGACATGCCCACTTTATGATAATCACATGCAGTTTGGGGCAAGTCATAGTCAAGTCAGCACACTGACACACTGACAGCTATTGTTGCCTGTTGGGCTGCAGTTTGCCATGTTACGATTTGAGCATATTTTGTATGCTAAATACAGTACCTGTGAGGGTTTCTGGACAATATTTGTCATTGTTTTGTGTTGTTAATTGATTTTCAATAATAAATATATACATACATTTTCATAAAGCAGCATATTTGCCCACTCCTATGTTAAGAGAATTAAATACTTGACAAATCTCCCTTTAATGTTCATTTAAAACAGATACAAAATGTGCGATTAATTTGAGATTAATCACAATTAACTATGGACAATCATGCGATTAATCGCTACTATATATTTTAATCGATTGTCAGCCCTACAAAAAACATATTTGACTCCAATGGAACAAGAAGTTTAAAAGCTGATGTAACCATGTCACAAGCTTCTTTTGCACGCATCTAATATGAGCACAAAATATTTCTCAACCAAAAGGTTGAAATACGGCAGCCAAATGTGTGAAAGGCTGTTTACGTCAAACTTGAGAAACATACAAATACTAAGAATGTTGAGACATCACTTCACCGTTGTTTGCAAATTTGCTCTAAGTACTTGTAGTTCTTCCCTAAAACCCACATCTGCCATGTTGAAAGAGGATGTGATTGAGAAAAAACGACTTCAATCATGACGTCATTACACCAATATTTATGCCCGTATGGTGATTAATACTTGGGGTGTAAGAAAATTAGGACTGTCCTGGACCAAAGACATTCTAATCGATTAGTTGATTTAATCGTCAGATCTGTAAAACTGAGTTTCTCCACAAAGGAACCACTTTAAATCTTGTGTTTACCAGAGATGTGCTCATAAGTTTCTTAGAAATAAGTCATTCAGCATGAAAAAAGCATTAAAATATGACTAATCGTCTAAAGAAATTTGAGTTGACTGTGATCAAAACAACAGACTAAGAGGGGGAGGCCCTAAAGAAAATATAAAACATTTAGAGTATTCCAATATTATGTTTTGTGATACTGCATTGATTCTCAAAAACACTATTGATTTTTAATTAATAGTTTACATGCAAATATTAACTCAATCAATACATGATTTCATTTGCAAATATATGCACCGTCTCAGTGTATGTGTTATCTGAAAGAAGTGCTATGATGTTGAATAAAACAGGAAATGTGATACTTGCAAATGCAGATCCCACTGTTCTGATAAACAAAGTCATTTTTTTTTACTCAGAGTTCATGCACATGGTGGTGTGTTCTTTGTGCTATGACAGTCAAAAAATTGCCGACTGACAAACTGCATAATTTGCAGATGAAAATAAATAGCAATTTATCTTATCGCAATATTGTAAAATGTTTAAAATCGCAATAATATTGTATGGTGTCTTAAGTATCGTAACAATATCGTATTGTGGGGCCTCTGGTGATTCCCAGCCCTAATACACAGCCCTGATTAATACTCCCACTGAACTGGTGGGAGTGATAAAACACTGATATTTAAAACAGTTACAACTACAGAAATCTTTCAGACGATTGAAAACATGTTCGATCAGTCATATGAATTCAGTGTAATGTAATTCCTTCAGTAGCAAGCCAGCAATGAACACAAGCACTGCACTGTTTTCCTTAACCTCATCCCTATGAATCGTAATTATAATTTCAATGCATGTAATGTAGTTTTTGTAATCATAATAAATGTAAGTGCAGTACCAGCGTACAATATAGAGGTGAAGTCCCGCCCCTTCCGATGGACCACTATGGGACATTATTTCGGAAAAAATATGAACGGTAGTCAACGGAGAGAGACAAATCATTTTTTGATCCCATTTGAATTTGCGCCATGAATCACACATATGATGTTTGTCAATTTAAAATATAATTTTGCAAGTCAAGAAAGTTGCAGTTTGTTGTAAAACTGTTGAAATATCAGACTGAAAATACGTAATTAGAAAAACTACACACCCAAAAGTCGCATAGTGACGTCTCTCTAACTGAAGCTACGATGTCTGTGTGTTTTGTACTGGGATGGTCTCACACCAGCAACCGGTTTCGCTCGTTCTCTCTCTTCCCGGCTGATAAAAAGAGCAGGAGCCGCTGGATAAAACACATCAGGTAAGACAACGTTACATTTGTGAGTGGAACATAGCTGGCTAGTGTTGGTGACGTATGTTGTCCAAGACTTGTCCAAAACTAAATGATACAACGACAAAGTGAGACTTTTTTTTACTTGCAAAATGATGTTTTAAATTGGCAAACATCATATGTGTGATTCATGGCACAGCTCAAACAGGATCTAAACTTATTTGTCTCTCGCCGTTGACGACCATTCATATTTTTTCCGAAATAAGGTCCCATGGTGGTCCACCGGAAGGGGAAGGACTTCGCCTCTCTATATTCAACACAATCTTTTTCCTCTTGAGTCTCTCTGTCCTCCCATCTGTACGACATCATTGATCTTGTCCCTAGATGACTTCATATGTGATTTTCCCACTGCTATCGATACCACATCCAAGAATAGAACTTGACATGTGCAGGCTTGATGGTATCGTTCTGAACAGCCACCTGAGGAATTTCACAGGAAAAACACCTTGAACGTGCCAGCTTCCAGTTACCACTTGCAATAAACAAACTGTTGATGATTTATCACCTTCTCTTATAATACTACGAGGTGTTTAAGGTGGAAACCAACATCTTTCATGCTGTGCTTCTGAGTCAGTTAAGCCCCTGTCTTTAAACCACACCTCCAGCTGACAACAAATTCTTCCTCTCTGAAGGATCGGTGGCAGCCTCACATAAAAAGGGCTGACAGACTCACTGAGACGGGGTGTTCTCTCTTCTCTATAATCACTACTTCTTTTTCAGCTCATGCTGTGTTTACAGTGCATGTTTCCCCAGCATGTTTTGGCCAGCCGAGTTGTGACAGAGCTCCAGAATCAGTGCAAGGCTCTCAGAAGGGGACTGTTGAATTTAACGGATCACAGTGAGAAGGGGAATCGGTGCCTGAAGAGAGACGATTCTGGGTCAGAGGCAGCTACAACCACCTCCAAAACGAAGGATTTAACCTGCCTGGAAACAACTTTAACCCTTCCTATTGCTTCTGTTTTACATAAAATAGGACTTCTTTGACTGCAATTCATTCCACTGCTGTGGAAATAGTGCTACTTCAATGAATTTGACATTCGGACAACAAAACATGTCTACAAATGGAACCATTGACCACTGCAAAGTACCCAATAATTTCACATACAAAACCCTCTCCGGGCTGGTGATTGCAGAGTTCGTGCTGGGTCTGCCTCTCAACCTATCGGTCCTCTACGTCTTCATCTTCAGGTATGAACACAATCTCATAATCTATCACTGCCTTTTCCCTATTTTCTGAAAGTACTCAAAAATGTAGATTAGGGAGTGAGAAGTCAGGGAAAGCAATCAGAGAGGGGAAAACTTTCAATTTAGCCAAAAAACCTGTTCATTTGTGTTTGCACAATTCATCAGCTGGTGGGAATTTCCTGGCATTTAGCCTCTCTGGGTGATTCAAACCACAAGAAAGTTGATGAAGTCACTTGAGGATAGCATAGATAAGTCCAGCTGTCTTTGACTTCCTATTACGAGCACTTTCTACAACCTGGATGACTGAAGCAAAAGCTGAAATTATGCCAATGTTGAAATGGTCACATAGTGGTGGCGCCCACTGTGATCAATTCAATTTGAGTGTTGATTCAATGATTGATCTGATACATTTTCAATACAAGTAGTTTCGTGACGTTTGCAGGAAGAAATCCTAATAGATGCATGCAGTGAATAGAAGAAGAGAGGGACAGTAGTACCATCCTGTTTGGATTCTTATTTGATGGCAAAATCTGTTTAACTAACGGTGAATTTCTGCAATGAAAAACGCTGAACTTATCATTAAAAACTTCGTTCCTCAAGTGGGTCGTTTAAGTTGTGTAAGATTCATGCAACTAATTTCAAATTGCTATAATAAGATTAAAAAAAATTATCTTTGAAATGCGTTGGGGATTCAAAACCACATTGCAAATTCAGGATGCTGCTTTAAAATGGAAAACATGTGGAGCAATTTTACTTCTTTAAAAAGTTACAACCCTTGGTTGTATTCACTTCCCACAGACGACGAGCTGTGTGTGCTAATCTTGTCAATGATACTCTCCATCCACAGCACAGTATGTGCTGTGGATGGAGAGTATCATTGACAGTACTGAAACACACCAGTGTGCAGAGTCACTGTTATCTTTGGCACCATTGGATATTTCCACCAGTGCAAAAAGAAAAGCAATGGAAATTACAAAATACTAAGAAATGAAATATAAACATCGTATTACTACATGAACACATGCATCAATTGTCGATAGTAGATCCTATTTGAGTCGTCCTATCTTTGACGGCATACAGAGACTTTCTTGTTGCAGATTAAACTTTGTGAAGCAAATAACTGTATTGTCAATGACTTCCTCTTTAGGTTCAAGTTCTGGAAGAACAAAAGTATCTTCCTGTTCAATATTGTGGTTGCTGACTTCTTGCTGGTGGCCTGCCTTCCTGCCAAGGCCCACCATTATTGGAATGGCCAGAGACGCAGCCCGCAAAAAGTGGCGTGCAAGACGATGCTCTTCATGCTGTTCCTCAACCGCGGAGCCAGCATCGCCTTCCTCATCACCCTCTCCATCGACCGCTACTTCAACGTGGTGCATCTCGGGAGGAGGAATTTCGTCAAAGTGCTGAAGAAATCTCCTCAGATCTCCATCGTCATCTGGCTTCTCTTGCTGCCTCTCACCATCCCCACCATGGTGGGATCCTTTGAGTGCTGCAACAGCCACGGCCGCGAAGTTGAGACTATTTATCACGATGTGACAGACACCTTCAGAGAGGTATTATTTTGATGTCTTTTTGTTTTGATTTCCTTTAGTTTGCATTAGCGAAGCTGTAAAATATTTGAGTACCTTACGTGGAAACCAGTTGGAGCATAATAGCCCAATAAATACTCCAATGTCAGGGCTAACCACTGTCAACACTCAATAAGAACTACAGTTATTTACACTGACTCATACCTTCACACACACTTCCTATAAAGCTGTCATTACAGTTGATTAGCTTTAATGGTTAATCTGGTTCCCCTAGTTCCCTGGCTAACAGCTTGCCACAGGCAGCATCAACAAACCTGTTTCCAAGTATGAAAAGTGAAGCCAATGTCGAAGTGCCTTAAACTTGCATTCTTTCTAATAGCCAGCAGGGGGCGACTCCTCTGGTTGCAAAAAGAAGTCTTATAGTATAGAAGTCTATGAGAAAATGACCTTACTTCTCACTTGATTCCTCAGTAAACATTGTAAACATGAGTTTATGGACTCACTCGCTAGTTTCAAGTCTTTTCAATACAGCATGATGTTCATTTAGTAAATTATGGTCCCATTTAGAGTCATATAGACCATAAAGCAGGGGATGCTTTAGGGCGTGGCTACCTTGTGATTGACTGGTTGCTACCACGGCGTTGTCCGGTCTGGGAGTAGAACGTGTTTTCGTCTAGCATCTTTACCCCTTTCACAGTGCGTTTTCAGTTCATCAACGTTAAGTACAACCTTTTGGTCGCCTAAAAACGTCTTATTCAGCATTCGGTTGTACTTAGCTCCACCCTCTTGTGTCACTTCTGGTTGCAAAAAACCAAGATGACAACGGACAAAATTTGAATTTGAATTTAAGGCTTCAAAACTGTAGTTCACAAACCAATGGGTGACGTCACAGTGACTACGTCCACTTCTTATATACAGTCTATGGTCCAGGAATCACAGCATCTTAAACTCTGGACAAGTTATATTTTATGTTGATTAACTGATGAGTTGATGAACAGAAATATGCAACTATTTTTTAAGCAAAAATCCACTCTCAAATGTGAAGATTTGAGGGTTTTCTCAGCTTTCTTAACTGAATATCTTCGTGTTTTGGACTGTTGCTCAGACAACAAGACAAGTGAAGACAAGAGCTTGAGATGACTGGTAATGCTATAATTTAGAAATGATTCAGAAACCTCAGCAACTGCTTTGAGTGGGGGGTATCGATGATTAACTCTGTTGACTGTCTGTAGATACTGTACATGAATGTATCATACTCATAGTCACTTTTAATTTCTTCTAAGGTCGTCTACTTCACCCAGATCATCATCCCCTTCATCATCCTCGTCTACTGCACGGTGCGCATCGTCAACCGGCTCAGGAAGAAGACAGTGGGGGAGAAGACCAAACTGAGGAGAGCCGTGTGCGTGGTCATGTCTGTTGTCGTCGTCTTCTCTATCTGCTTCCTGCCCAGCACTGTAGCCCGAGCGGTGCTGCTGGGCGTCAGGCTGAAGAAATGGCAGGCTGCAGAGGACGTAGTGGTTCAGGTCTACGACAGCCTCATGGTTTTGTCTTACATTGACTGCCTGCTGGACCCGCTGGTGTACTGCTTCTGTAACTCAGGGTTTAAAGATGCTTACATAAACACCTTCTGTCCCGCGTTTCTCCGGGAGAAACTGCAGAATACTGACTTTGGCTTGGGAACAACAACGAATACAACAATTACAACTTCTGGAGTTAAAACTAATTCTTTGCCGCTATTAGAGAAATGATTTTTTTTTTTTTTCTTAAAAGGTGCAGTGTGTAGGATTTAGCGGCATCTAGTGGTGAGGTTGCAGATTGCAACCAACTGAAACTTCTCCCATGTGCTAAGCGTGTAGGAGAACTACGGTGGCCGAAGCAAAAACATGAATGTCCCTATCTAG